>NC_090761.1:33025009-33045009 GCF_036898095.1 Palaemon carinicauda
TACAAGTAATGCACCTCAAAATCGAGGTAAAAAAGTTCTTAATGCTATAAATAAGGCACCTGAAATGAGAGGTCAAAGAGCCTCTAATACTAGAAGAAATGCACCTCAAAATCGAGGTCAAAAAGCCCTTAATGCTATAAATAAGGCACCTGAAATGAGAGGTCAAAGAGCCTCTAATGCTACAAGTAATGCACCTCAAAATCGAGGTAAAAAAAAGCCCCTAATGCTATAAATAAGGCACTTAAAAAGAGAGGTCAAAGAGCCTCTAATGCTAGAAGTAATATACCTCAAAATCGAGGTAAAAAAAAAGACCTTAATGCTATAAATAAGGCACCTAAAAATAGAGGTCAAAAAGCCTCTAATGCTGGAGGTAGTGCACCTCAAAATCGAGGTCCAAAAGCCCCTATCACTATAAATAAGGCACCTAAAAATAGAGGTCAAAGAGCCTCTAAAGCTAAAAGTAATGCACCTCAAAATCAAGGTCAAAAACTCCCTAATGCTATAAATAAGGAACCATAAAATAGAAGTCAAAGAGCCACTAATGCTACAAGTAATGGACCTCAAAATCAAGATAAAAAAGCCCCTAATGCTATATACAAGGCTCCTGAAAATAGAGGTAAAAAAGCTTATAATGCTATAAATAAGGCACCAAAAAAGAGAGGTAAAAGAGCCTCTAATGTTAGAAGTAATGCACCTCAAAATCGAAGTCAAAAAGCCCCTAATGCTATAAATAAGGCACCAAAAAAGAGGTCAAAGAGCCCCTAATGCTATATATAAGGCTCCTAAAGATAGAGGTCAAAAAGCCCCTAATGCTATAAATAAGGCCCCTAAAAATAGAGGTCAAAGAGCCTCTAATGCTAGAATAATGCACCTTAAAATCGAGGTAAAAAAAGACTCTAACACTAGAGATAAGGCACCTTGAAATACAGGTAAAAAAAAAAAAAAAAAACTCTAATGCTAGAGATAAGGAACCTTGAAATACAGGTAAAAAAAGACCCTCTGATGCTAGAGATAAAGCACCTAAAAATAGAGGTAAAAAAGCTCCTAATGTTAGAGACAAGGTACTTCAAAATATAGGTCAAAATGCCACTAATGCTAGAGATAAGGCACCTCAAAATAATGTCAAAAAGCCCCTAATGCTAGTGGCTAGAGATAAAACACCTCAAAATCAGAGGTCAAAAAGCCCCTAATGCTAGAGATAAGGCACCTAAAAATAGATGTCATCTTCTTCTTCTTTGTCTGCATCTTTTCCCACTTTTATGTGGTGTCGATGTTTCTGGCCAGCGTTCTCCATCTACCTCTGTCCCACACTTCATCACCAGTTAATCCCTTTGATCGAAGGTCATAAAGCCCCTAAAGCTAAAGTTAAGGCACCTCAAAATATAGGTAAAAAATCCCCTAATGCTAGAGATAAGGCACCTGGCACCTAAAATCAGAAGTCTAAAAGCCCCTAATGCTCGAGATAAGGCACCTTAAAATAGAGGTCATAAAATCCCTAACGCTAGAGATAAGGCACCTTAAAACAGAGGTAAAAAGCACCTAATACTAGAGATAAGGCGCATAAAAATAGAGGTAAAAAAAAACTCCTAATGTTAGAGGTAGAGCACCTAAAAATAGAGGTAAAAAAGGCTCTAATGCTAGAGATAAGGCACCTTAAAATAGAGGTCAAAAAGACCCTAATGCTAGAGGTAATGCACCTAAGAATAGAGGTCATGAAGCTCCTAAATCTAAAATTAAGACACCTAAAAATTGAGGTAAAAAAGCTCCTCATGCTAGAGATAAGGCCCCTCAAAATAAAAGGTAAAAAGCCCCTAGAGCTAGAGATAAGGCACCTTGATATAGAGGTCATAAAGCCCCTAAAGGCACCTAGAAGTAGAGGTAAAAAGCCCCTAATGCTAGAGATAAGGCACCTAAAAATATAGAGGTCATAAAGCTAAAGTTAAAGCACCTAAAATAGAGGTAAAAACCCTAATGATAAGAGATAAGGCACCTCAAAATAGAGGTCAAAGAACCTCAAATGCTAGAAGTAAGGGACCTAAAAATAAGAGGTCAAAAAGCCCTGCTGCTAGAGGTAAGGAGAGGCCAAAGAGGTGCTACAATTAAATAGAGCATATACTTCAGGTATTTTTTATGAATGAAATGACCCCACTTCAGCCAGGTGAGTGGCGAACTAGTCAGCCAGCATACCTCCTCCTCACCATGCAGGATCCACACACACACACACACATATATATATATATATATATATATATATATATATATATATATATGTGTGTGTGTGTGACTAACACTTTTGATTTTAATTAATGTAAATATCAACCACAATGGCATTCAATATCGAATCCTATCTTTGGGAATGAATATCCACTAGAAATTCATTTATGATAACAGCTTCTGGCTGGGCAGAAATTCGAACCTATGCCTCTTAGCCGCAACCATGCTTGCAGACTGTAACCAACCATGCTATCGAGACAAATACAAGTTTATTACAAGTCTACCTTACATATTCCTGTCGAATTCAGGAATCTATTCTTAGATCTGAAATAAACTCATCTCCACTATAATAGCTGATTAGTGTTTGCAACACGTTGTTATTGATATATATTCATGATAAATAACCACGCGTTGCAAACTCACTAATCAGCTCTCATAGTGGAGAAGGGTTGCTTTCAAGTCTAAGAACAGATTCCTGAATTCAACAAGAATATGTACGGTAGACTTGTAATAAACTTGTATATATATATATATATATATATATATATATATATATATATATATATATATATATATATATATATATATATGAAAGAGATAGAGAGGTCTTATTTCTTATTCTTTTAAGAAATGCAATCGTTTTCGAGAATACTTATCGATAAATATAATCACACCGATATATTTGAATTCCTTATTACATTTTTATATGGAACGTCCTTAAATATTGTGGGAACTGACTATTCCCATTAATATACGTCGGAATGATATATCCTTTGTTTGCATTATTCTAGCAGCTGCTCTCTCTCTCTCTCCCTCTCTCTCTCTCTCTCTCTCTCTCTCTCTCTCTCTCTCTCTCTCTCTCTCTCTAGAATAAGTTAGATAAGATCATAAGAACTCTCAAATGTTTAAACTAAATCGCTCTACCAAAGAGCAAATGGAGTGAGTCTCTGCGAATGGACTAAAAAGTCTTTGAGACATCCAAAATCCTTGTAACACTTTCTCTCTCTCTCTCTCTCTCTCTCTCTCTCTCTCCTCTCTCTCTCTCTCTCTCTCTCTCTCTCTCTCTCTCTCTCTCTCTGTATATATATATATATATATATATATATATATATATATATATATATATATATATACTGTATATATATATATATATTACCTGTATCTAACATTTTATATTATTTGGATGCTCCCAAGGATCACACAAGATCGCTAACTACTTTGCAAGTTAGTGTTGGAATTGTATTTCTTTCGGGTGAAGATTCCCTTGTTCCAAAGATGTTCAGTGGCCACCTAAAAACAATGTTAGAACGATATATGCCCGTTTTCATTGCGAGTTGGAATCATTGATATTAAATGTTATCAATAGGGGTATTACCATCATCATCATCACTTCATAAATGTTAATAAGCAAACCTCGTAAAGCCATACATTAAGATCACCCAATTGCCACCTCTCCACCACGATCTTTAACCCCCACCTGGTTATATCCTTCTACCCACATCCCCACATGTTTGAGGTTTAAAGGTCTCACAGTTATGATGAGATCTTTTTCGTGGAAGTTTTTTAGTAAATGAAAAACAAAATACTAAGATGACAAGATTGCTTTCCAGGTGTTTAAAATTGTATAAAAACTATAAATAACGAAGTAAATATGCGAAAGACATTGAACAAATATCGAGAGTAATGGATTTCTTCAAGATCTTACCGGGGGAACACTTTTAAGATGTTGGACATCAGGACATGAAACGACAAATAAAATCGTAATAATACGAATACTCAAAGCTAAGGAAATATTTCCTTTTGCCTTGGGAAGGGTGAAGCCAGCTAGACTTGGACCTTTGAGCACTGAGCAATCATCACCAGGGAAGAGGGTTCGCTTGGAAGTGAGCGACTTGCCCAGATAATTTGATTGATTGACTGATTGATTAGGAGTTTTTTGACATGCTGACATCTAAGGTAATTGACGCCGAACCAGATAATTTGAGTAAACAATGTGTTGATAGCTTAATCTGTTATACCCTACATCCTATATACCACATCATCACTATAATAATGCACCAATGAACTTTCCTTGCATGTCATTTCACATATTCTATTTTCACCAATCACTTCTGAAACAATATAGATTATGTTATCTGATGATGCATTTTAAATCTCCAACCTTAAACTAATATAATTGATATAACAAATAATATAATTTTCTCTAAGAGGGCCGGAGCCAAGTAGCCCGTGACAAAAGCTGACCCCAACCACACCGAGCTTCGTGGCTCATGGTCGAAATCAAAGGAAAACACTGAAATCAACAACTAAACCTTTAAACCTCATTACCTTCGAAATTTTGAACAAAGGCCACTTATTAATGATTGGTGACCCAATAGGTGCTATTCGAAACGATACATTATTAGCCCCTACATAAAATGCATAGGCTACAGTGTGTACAGTATGTATGTGGCGAGAGAGAGAGAGAGAGAGAGAGAGAGAGAGAGAGAGAGAGAGAGAGAGAGAGAGAGAGAGAGAGAGAGGAATTGCTTAAGAAAATGCAAATGAAGGATATTTCCATGTTATGAATATTAATATGAATAGTCAGTTCCAATATTATTCAAGAAAATTTTATATAGAAATAGGATAGGAAAATTCACATAAAAAGTTATGATAAAATCTTTTGTTGAATTAGTTTCGAAATAATATTTCTTAAAAGAATAAAAAAGTTCTCTCTCTTCATCGCATTTCTTTGAGTGATATCGGTAATTTCCCTCCTCACATTCGAACCACCCTAACGATGTCTCGGTTGTTTAACATCGACCACCTTTCGGGGCAAGAGGGGCATGATCTCTCCAAGTCAGGTCTGGCCAGGCGACACCGGTTTTGTTGCTAGATGTACAAACACAGATTCAACTGTTCCTACACCCTCCCCCATTCCTCTAGGGATACTCCCTCTCCCCCTACCAGGGGGACAAGGAGAGACCGAGTAAATATATATCTGGCAGTTTAGCTGAGCGTGACCGGATTATATATATATATATATATATATATATATATATATATATATATATATATATATATATATATATATATACACATATATATATATATATATATATATATATATATATACACATATATATATAATATATATATACATGTGTGTATACATGTTTATAATATATATATATATATATATATATATATATATATATACACATATATATATATATATATATATATACATGTGTGTATGCATGTTTATAAATAGTTGAAGGTGCAAAGTTGTTAGATGATATAATAATTTATGGATGACAGAATGATTCAAGCTTGCAGGTTCAGATATTGCTGAAATATGTAGATTTAGACGATGTTTAGGTGTTTCAATATCACTAAGTTGAACAAACTGCTCCTACCAATGACCAGGGTTAAAAGGTATCCTTTTAACCCTGCCAATGACGTGCCTGAAGGTAATGAAAAACGTGAGACGGCTTTTGTCTGTAAATGGGAAACGGTAAAGCGTTCGTTTTTCTTTTAAAGAAGCCATTTCAGTATTTTTTTCAGTAGGCCTACTTCATTTTCTACGAACTCAAATTGTTCATTTTAACACTAAATTTCATTAATTTACAGTATATGGTTATGTTTCTGTCGACACAACTGTTTTATACTATTCAACTACGATTTTTGCTGAAATTTTCCTTTTAATTTTTGTTGGCGTCTTTAAGAAAGTGGGCTTGGCAAAATACAGCTGACTGAGATGACAATTCTTTGACCATGCCCACATCTCAAGCCAGACAGCCCAAGGTATTATTATTATTATTATTATTAAAAAATAATAATTCCTGAACATATAGGAATTAGCCATGTCAAAAAGGGGGAGGGGGTTTTAAACCAAAGTACTGTGGTGAAAAAAATAAATGTCAGCTAATTGAATTGAGCCTCCACACACCACCAGGTTTTTAAGTTATTTTCAATTTTAAAATTCTTACCGATTCCATTTTTTATAATAATAGTTTCCAATAAAAAAAAAATTCGACACATTACCTTTAAATAGCAAGCACTTGTATGAAATATAAAAACACGGAAACATTTCTACCTGCTTGATAACTAGCGGTGTTTTACTTGTTAACCCCCTTCATAACTAGCCTAGTGGAGCACAAAAATCTTCTACATAAGACAGACAGATTGTGTTTTTTAGATTCTTTCTTTTCTCTATGGCTATACAATAAGGCTCTCTGGAACTGACAGGCCAGTGATAAAAAGACCCCCTTTGTCTAGGAATTCGTTTTTTAAGGGAATTAATAAGGTGGATGTTTGTTTGTTTGGTCTTCCGGGGAATAAAGGACGTTAAACCTATATTGTCTTCTTTGTGGAACTTTCTGGCCATGGTAAAAAATGAAAGGGTCTCTCTCTCTCTCTCTCTCTCTCTCTCTCTCTCTCTCTCTCTCTCTCTCTCTCTCTCTCTCTCTCTGTCTTGTACCTATGCTCTAAAAATGTGAGGTAGCAGTTGAATATTTAGCTCTTCTACGTGTAGATGTTCATGAAAAAAAGTTTAAATTTCTTTCAACATTCTTTATTCCTCCAAAGATGCTAGACATAGCCAGGCGCACGCGAGTACAAACACAAACATATAAAGAGAGAGTTAAAATGTGTGCGTGTTCACGTAAAAGATAAATTAAATTTCATACACGTATATGATAGAGGGGGCGAGAGAGATGGAGACGGATTATTCATTGAACGTCTAATATTTCAGTCAAGACTTGTAAATAATGCACAAAATATCTTAGTCGAACGCCTTTCATCACAATGAAAAAATCAACAAAGTTTTCGAGAAAAGATGCAACGAAATTTCTTCAATCTCCTTAAGTTGATAAAGAACTCGCCTTCATCTCAATAAGCGTAATCTCTCTCTCTCTCTCTCTCTCTCTCTCGCTCTCTCTCTCTCTCTCTCTCTCTCTCTCTCTCTCTCCAGGGGAAAATCATTCCCCTACAGTAGAAAAACCAGTCCAACAACAGATATATTTCCTGGACAAAAACTATAACAATTACTCGCCAGAGAATTTTTTAAATGGTGATTCACCTGAGGACAGGATTGAAGATGCTAGGAATAGATGTAGTTGGGGATAAGGGAAGATGCTGGGTGTTAGAAGGGAAAATTAAGATAAAAGATGGGCATGTTGATGTTAGAACGGAGAGGTTAGGATTAAATTGGGGAATAAAATAATGGAGAACTGGAGGAGTTCCAGGAGAAACAGACGAAGTGTACGAGAAAGAAAGAGGTTGATGGTATTGATACGAGATTGCTAATTATTATTATTAGTATTATTACTAGCCAAGCTACAACCCTAGTTGGAAAAACAAGATGCTATAAGCCCAAGGGTTCCAACACGGAAAAATAGCCCAGTGAGGAAAGGAAATAAGGAAATAAATAAATGATGAGAATAAATTAACAATATATCATTCTAAAAAAAGTAACAGCGTCAAAACAGATATGTCCTATATAAACTATTAACAAGGGGCAACCAGTTACATCAAGTTGATCCTAAGGAATAAAATGCTATAAGAGGATGCTGGGGCTGACAAACGAAGTAAAGAATAATGTTTGGAAAATAGATATAAGGCGAAAAAAGATGCAAACAGTGATTGAAATAAAGTTGAGGAAATTTCTGGTAAGGGAGAACGAAGATAAGGTGAGGTTGGGAAATGGACAGAGTATGTGTCCAAGGAGAAGGGGGATAATAACTGGAAAGAAGTGATGGATGGGAATAAAAGTTCAGGGGAGTTGGGATACGAAGTCTGAAGTAGTTGAGGGATGAGGTCAGATTTGGCAAAAGAAAGATATTCGGTCATTTCATGTCGTCTCTTCCACAGACATCTGCTACTCCAATATAGTTCTCTCTTTCTTTATTGCGTCAAATACTTGCAATTAACTGTTGCAATGAATTAGCAGCGACGATCAAATTCAACGAACCGTTTCAAGAGCAAGGTTTTAAATGCCCAGGTGCAAAGAGGAAGTTCGAGAGGGCAGTGACTTTTCATTTTTTTTTTTTTTTTTGAGATTTTTTTGTGCCTTAAGTTTTTTCAAAGCTGTAAAGCAGTCTCTGGCATAAGAAATGTCTCAAAGGAGATGCTTTGTGTGAGGGAAGCGGATAAAATCCTCTTAGGCTACTATGGAAACTCAATATTTCCTCCTTCTCTTACTACAAATAATAAATGGTATAATTGTTGGTGGTGTAGATGTATGGGGTGTTGGTATAGTTGCATATGATCTTGGTAAATAATAAGAAAAAACAACAACACCAACAACAGCTGCAACAACATCAGTAATAATAATAATAATAAGACATGAGTCTTTTTATAGTTTATATATGACATAGCCTATCTGTTTTTGACTTTGTTAATAGTTTATATAGGACATATCTGTTTTGACGCTGTTACTGTTTTTAGAATGATATATTGTTAATTTATTCTCATCATTTATTTATTTCCTTATTTCCTTTCCTCACTGGGCTATTTTTCCTTGTTGGAGCCCTTGGGCTTATAGCATCTTGCTTTTCCAACTAGGGTTATAGCTTGGCTAGTAACAACAACAACAACAACAACAACAACAATAATAAAAATAATATTAATAATAATAATAATAATATGGCAATAGATGAAATACTGTTTAGAACAGTTAGGGTTACCTGATCACTTTTTCCCAAAGTTTTATATTATCACGTCCACATAAGCTCCATAGATATTGAATTTACTTGAAAATGAAATGAAATAGCATATATAACAGAATTAATATGGATAATACCATGTTCGTGGTGTATGGGGTGTGGGTATTGTTTTATATGATGTTGGTAAATAATAAGAAAAAACAACAACAACAACAGCAACATCAATAATAATAATAATAATAATAATAATAATAATAATAATAATAATATGGCAATAGATGAAATACTGTTTAAAATAGTCAACGTTACCTGAACACTTTTTCCAATAGTTTTATATTATCACGTCCACATAAGCTCCATAGATATCAAATTTACTTGTAAATGAAATAGGATGCAAAACAGAATTAATATAGATAATACTAATAACACTTTCATGTTGCAAGGATTCTAAAACGATACACCTAAACATTATAGATACAATATAGTTTACATTCTCATCAGCTTTGTTCTTTTAATCACTCGAAATACGGCCTTTTCCCCAGAGAGAGAGAGAGAGAGAGAGAGAGAGAGAGAGAGAGAGAGAGAGAGAGAGAGAGAGAGAGAGAGAGAGAGTGTGTCTCTGGCTGACGCAATCGGGACCACTTGTACCTGAAATTTGGCATCCTAGCAAAAGCTACGTGTAACAATCAAAGAGCCGGGTGGCTGCAGCACGATGCCAGATTCACACAACAGTCTGCACATGCTTACGGACAAAGATGCTATCTCTTTGACATACAACGATTACTGCAGTTACACACATTTTGTCTTACAAGATATAAGACGTTGAGCTCTGTTCTAATCTACAGTATAAAATATATCGAGAATAAAGCATACACAACTACACATACACACACACACACACACACACACACACATATATATATATATATGTATGTATGTATGTACTGTATATATGTATTGTATTCGAAAATTTCATTACTTGATTACATGAAAGAAAAGGCGAGCAAAGCATAGGAAGGACAAAAAATCACAAACCCAAAGCAAAAGTTACGCATCAAATGATTAATATGTACAGTATTTTCACGGCATATCTTGCAGATCAAATAAAAAATTTAACTGGGAACTGTCACTAAGAACGATCAAATGACAAAGATCATAAATAAAATTATAAAAGATTGTTTTATAAACGAAGGTCCCTCGAGATTGTACCTCTCTAATACAGCACACCAGCGCAATTAAATGTACTATGAGCTTTCTGTTTTCAGGCTTTTAAAATAGATTTTGTTTTCCTATTTGTTTCCATTAAGCTTTTTGAACCCCCTTCGCGATAAAACCTAAACATCAGTCGATTCCACATACACAAAAGGTTCATTATCAGGGCACAGAACCCTCCTACTTAAATTGGATTATTCAACACAATTTTGTACATAAAGTCACTTCATTCCTGATACATTTTTTCAAGTCCTCTTTCCAAAGCATTCTAGTGCCCCTCTGCATTATATAATCTTTCCCCTTATCTGTTCTTTTCACTAGACCAAAATGTCAAAACCCTGACCCATAATTCACCAACGCCAATCTTTTCAAAACTTCATACTCATATCTCAACTTATCTAAATCCCTTCATGAATTCCTTTTGCATCATAAATTCTGCAAAATTTGTTAATTTCAAAAGCTTCAACTCACTTAAAATACATTTACCACTCCCACAAACTAGAGTTGGCTAAACAATCCTTTCATGCATTTGCAAAGATACTGAGATAATCTGCACAATATTTTGCACATACTGTATTCTGATTCCTTTCTAACTTTACCTACTCTGTGACTCACGTATCTACTCTGCTTATCATCATCCATTTCCTTCAAACCTTAGTACTTTTACGAATCTTTTATTTTTATTTTACTACTATTATCAAAATTTACTATTGCATCCACTTGGCTTCCATATGCCCTTTTAACCTTACTTTTCGTTATGTTTACTCAGAACTTTCTCCTCTTACAAACTTACTAGTTTCTGTATTTTTTTCACAATTCCTATTCAGCATAGTATCATTTGTAAGCATCAACCATTGCACACATCATTTATGATTAATTTTCTTATATCAAGCTTTGCAGCTCCATTCATCCATCAATATATCTAAGAGTTACAGAGACATACCACACCTTTGTGTCAAACCCACAAAAACCAGGCACTCTCCAGTGTACTACTTCCACTATTATGTTTCACTTTCGTTATAAAATCTGTTACTCAGTCTCATAAGATTTCAATACATTTTAATAACCTTCACAATACCTCTTCAACTAATGCCCTTTCAATTCAAAGTATGTGCATGCAGGGTTTCCTTTTTGCCTTTAAACATTTCACACAATGTTTCAAAATAAGTAATTGATCCTAATAGTGTCATACAAAGACATGAATCACACAACCATTTCCTATTTTAAGCCCAAACTGCCCTTTCTCAATGAAAATTGTAGCCTCCCATTCAACATCCCTGTAGCAATGGGTAACATTATGCTTCTGAAGTTATAACACTTGCTTCTATAAACGTTATCTCTATAAAGCTGCATAAATCTTGCTCTAACTTATTCCTTCACTCCAGAACTTTTCCTCACACAAACAAACCTTATAAATCACAATCAACTACTTATCAACACTATCACCACCATACTGCAGCATCTCTCTTATTTTTCTGTAAGAATAGCATCACAAGTAAAGAGGTCCTTGTGATAACTCAACTGCACACTTGGGATATGCATTCAGGTGTGCACAACCTTCAGATTATAAGGGGGTAATAGAAATCAAGTAGTAATCAGCAAGGCCATTATTCGCTACCATAATGTTACTAATTCTCCTAATGAGAAACTCTTCTTAGGAACAGAAAACTCGGGGGCTTAGAGATCTATTGTCTTTTTTTTTATAAATAAAAAAAAAAAAAAAAGCTGTAAACTAGTCAGTTCCGCTTCAGGAAAACTGGAATAAATCATCTTCAGGAATACTGGAATAAATCATATTGAGTTTTTCGACAGTGGGTCACAAAACAGTCAAGTATAAACTGAAGATTGCACATTTGAGAGGATGCACATTTGAGAGGAGCCTAGTAATTATGTTCCTAAAATTTTACAAAAAAAATTGTTTATTGTATGGGTAACTTTCAGCAAAAGCATACAATCTCTGAGCGACAGCTCTGAGAATAGTTATGCAAATCCATAAAACTCAGAGGACAGCTTGGATATGTATCTCTTTTCCATATTAAAGAAATTACGGCCTTTTTCAACGCTATATAAATTATTGCACTGAGAATAGTAATGCCAAAGAAGCACCTCTACATTCGTCATTGAGAAGGAATACACCCATCAAATAATTATATTGAACAAATTTGCATTTAAAAAATCAACTGGCTCATCCTCATTATACAACATGCTATATCTAAATCTTAATAACTAGCAGAATTACAGCATAGTCAACGTCCAATTAGAGAAATAACATTATAAATCACAGCACCGGGGAAGTTGTAAATACTATAACAACATGGGGTAGCAGTGAATATTAAGTTCAAGTAATTAATATTGCTGTCTCATTAATGATTTGCTCTAAGGCTGATTCAGAATAAAAATATAATACTCTTATGCTTGGCAATTAATATGATAACCTGAATGCAACCAATCAACACATACATACATACATACATGCATATATACACGCATATATACACACATATATACATACACACATATATACATACATATATATATGTGTAAATATAATGTGAGTGTAGAAATATACACATATACTGTATAAATGCTACGTGTGTGCCCAACACACGAGAGATTGACTCAGTACGCGGAAGTAAATGAATAAATTAGTTAGACATATAACCAGACTCACTCGTAGAAAAATACCAACTTTTATCTCTGTACATTTTCATGGCAGTTAACTTGAGGTAGGGTCTTACATCTTCCAACTCTTACATAAGACCCGCTAATATTAGAAGACCGAGAGAAACGTGCTGAACACGAGGTTGCTAAAAGTGACGAGCATAATGCATTTAAAGATAAAATTTTGGCATTTCGTGAAAATCGATTTTTTTTTTTTGCATTTTTTTTATATTTAAATTATTAATATATACCTTAACATATCCAAACTTGTTAGTGATTTAAAATTGGGTGAAAATGGTTCTTGAGAATTTAAGAGTTTATCATAAGTGTATACAGTATGCTAGGTCTCTAAGGACACTATGCAATCCTGGAATGGCCTTTCCATTGTCTCTGCTACTCATGACCAAAGTCTAAACCTTTAAATACGGAACCGCGAGAAAACAGAACCTACCGCTATATAACATTTCTCAAGCCTCGGAAAACTAAAATATGGTACAATGTAGCTTCTACAAAATTGGATGATAGGGTCACATCTATACAGAGTTGGAGAATGGCTATCTAATTTTAGCGTACGCGACTCGTCAATAATTACGGTTAAATATTTAGATAGATATGCACACATATACACATGCACACCCCCCCCACACATCTGGGTATGAATACTTCCTCGGCCCCTAACCGAGGGATGAAGAGAGAAAGTAGTTATACGTCTGGCAACGCCGCTGAGCGTGACTGGATACACACTCACTCACACACACACACACACACACATATATATATATATATATATATATATATATATATATATATATATATATATATATGTGTGTGTGTGTGTGTGTGTGTGTGTGTGTGTGTGTTTATGTATCATCTCTTTCCACGCATATTGACGCAAAGGGCCTCGGTTATATTTCCCCAGTCGTCTCTATCTTGACTTTTAAATCAATACTTCTCCATTCACCATCTACTTCACGCTTCTAAGTTCTCAGCCATGTAGGCCTGTGTCTTCCAACTATTCTAGTGCCTTGTGGAGCTTAGTTAAAAGTTTGGTGAACTAATCTACCTAGGGGAGTGCGAAGAGCATGCCCAATCCATTTCCATCTACGTCTCACCATGATCTCGTCCACATACTGTATGGCACTCGAGTAATCGCTTGTAGTTTCATTTCTAATCCTGTCCTGCCATTCAACTCCCAATATTCTTCTGAGGGCTTTGTTTTCAAATTTACAAAATCTGTTAGATATTGTTTCATTGTCATACCACGACTCGTGTTCATACAGTAACACCGATCTCACTAAACTTACATATAACCTAATTTTTATGTAATTTCAGGCGATTTTATTTCCAAATTTTACGTAACCTAGCCATTGTCTGATTTGCATTTTTCAATTTTTCCTTTAACTCAAATTCTATTAGAGATCATAGTTCCTAAATATCTAAATGGTTCCACCTCATTAATCCTTTCCTCTTCCAATGATATTTCATCTTCCATTACATATTCCGTTCTCATCATCTGTGTTTCTTCTATTTATCTTGAGCCCAACCTCTTGTGATATTTCATGCATTCTGGTAAGCAAGCTTTGCAAGTCCTACGCTGTTCTGCTAATAAGGACAGCGTCATCAGCATACTCTAGGTCAGCTAATTTCCTGTTACCAATCCAATCCAATATTTCTCCACCATCTCCAACTATAAAGGCATTACAAAATCCATGAGGAGGATGAACACCATGACAACACATTCCCTTGGGGTACTCCACTGTTCACTGGAAATTCATCTGATAGGACTTCATTAACATTAACTTTGCACTTGCTATGCTCATGAACAGACTTAATCAAATTTACATACTTAACAGGAACTCCATTATAACGCGACTCTCCACAAAATTGGACGGTGCATTGCTAGACGTATAACTACTTCTGGCAATGCCACTGAACGTGACTGGTGTGTGTATACATACATACATACATACTTACATTCATATATATATACATATATATATATATATATATATATATATATATTAGATATAGATATAGATATAGATATTCATATATAGCCAGACACTTGCTCTTTATTATATAAGGAAGATGTTTAGTGATACATTAAAGAACGGAATGTCTTTATCCACCAATGTGTAACTTTGTAGTTTCGAAGAGCTCTCTGTTGCCATTACTAAGCGGAACCTCTCACACTGTGTCCTTTCATGGAGCTTTGTGCTTAAATTCAATTCATAAAACTTTATCTATAGTAATTTGGCAGTGTTAATGAGCTATGAATCAAGTGCATAGTAAAAAAAACAACATTCTTCTTAATGAAATATTTGGGCAATATTAGATTTTGTGGTGTATTTTCAGCATATCTTTACAGATATGCATAATTGAATGGGGTGAAAGTAGATTACTGTACGTAAGATGACATATTCATCAAGGTGATTCTGAAAAAAAATAAAATCTTTAATCATACCAATCAATTGGCGTAACTTTTACAGCGAAGAAAAAACTATGACAGTACTAATACTATTTATCTTTGGTTATAAAAGTTAAAGACTGTAAATACCATATACGTCAAACCTCATCTACTAAATAACGTATAATTGAAAAATACCGTCATTCAGTACAATGACTCTACACATATATGGGCATTCTTAAATGATTACAGTATGAAAGATTTGGAGCTTTGACATCTCGAGACGTGTAATAGGTGCCTTACAGTGGTTGGGCTGATGTCAGCTGCCAAGGAACACACCCCATGCCTTTTTTTGTACAGCTTAACTTTAGTGCCCTACTAAACAAAAGCCCTTACCTCTTTTTTTTTTTCTTTTCCTTCCTTACATTTACATTGCCGTTTTATCACTCTGCCAGGTAGCTGTTTCTATCTTTACCCATTCGTAAATAAATTCAATTATCTACTTTTGATTACATATAAAATATTACATAACATTACAAAGCCATAATGACCATACTTATAAACAGTTAATAAATCATTTCATTATTAGTACTCTCATGATTTTTATACATACTACAGTCATCAATACACAAAGAAGGCCCTGTGTATGAAAAAGTTAATGTCATTAACCCTCAGAGATACTTGCTCAAATAAAAAAAATCAGAATTAGAATACATGTTTCAAGACTCGTTCTTTACTTCCAATAACTAATCGCCCACGTGCCCACCAGATCACGTATGAATTACAAGATTAAGGTCTCCTATACCAGACATTGGGTTGCACGCCAAATCGAAATACAAAGAACTCTCTTTCTCTCTCTCTCTCTCTCTCTCTCTCTCTCTCTCTCTCTCTCTCTCTCTCTCTCTCCCCACACCCCAACCAGCTGCAAAGACTAAACAAGGAAATAAATAAACTACAAGATAAATAATGAACAATTAAAATACAATATTTTAAGAACAGTATCAGCATTGAAATATATCTTTCATATATAAACAATAAAAACTTAAAAAACCAAGAAAAGAGAAATTAGATAGAACAGTGTGCCCAAGTGTACCCTCCAGCAAGAGCACAATACCACAAGACAGTGGAAGGCCATGGTACAGAGGCTATGGCACTAGCCAAGACTAGAGAACAATGGCTTGATTTTGGAGGGTACTTCTTTTAGAAGAGCCGCTCACCATAGCTAGAGTCTCTCCTACCTTTACCCAGAGGAAAGTAGCTACTGAACAATTACAGTGCAGTAGTTAACCCCTTGGGTGAAGAAGAATTGTTTGGTAATCTGTGTTGTTAGGTTTATGAGGACAGAGGAGAATGTGGAAAGAATAGGCCAGACTATTCGGTGTATGTGTAAGCGAAGGAAAAAGGAGTGTAGCCAGAAAGAGAAATCAAATGTAGTACTGTCTGGCGCAAATATATTCATGTCGCTCTTCGCTCCCTTCTTGGGTTTAAATGATAGAGCAAAAAAATTGTACCCAAAACGTTTTGTCTTTCATACTTGAGGAACTGGTCTCCCATAATTAGAGTTACACACACGAGTGTCCAAACAGAAAAACGTCGACATCACTCAGATCTCTTTCACGGCCACCCACTCATATGATCCAAGAGCAGACCGGCACCAGACAGTTGACGAAAAAGAAAAAAAAAATAAAGAAAGAAAGAAATCTCTTTATCTCTTGACCTTGTGAAAGTCTGGCATAAAATTAAGAGCGACGTCTTCTGTCCCCTCCAAATCCTACGGCACTAAAGGGGTCTTCATGTGTGGGAGATGGGGCCGGGAGCCAGATGCCCTCTAAAACGTCCATTTTAATAAAGATAGATGACAGAGATGGCTCTGAATTTTTTATTTAATTATAAGACTAACGCATCGTAATTTCAGTTCTAAATTTGTTATATAATTACAAGACTAACTCATCGTAATTTCAGTTCTAAATTTGTTATATAATTACAAGACTAACTCATCGTAATTTCAGTTCTAAATTTGTTATATAATTACAAGACTAAATCATCGTAATTTCAGTTCTGAATTTGTTATATAATCACAAAACTAAAATATTGTAACTTAGAAAAAAACAATAATAAACTAAATATGAAGAAATTGAGACAACATAAGTCCACAGTGGTGTCCCTTCAATATAATAAAAAATCACCCATCTGCTTAATAATAAGCGTAACTGGACGATTTACTGAAATTAACTACATAGGTCAGTGTGAAACCCAAATGATATGAATAGAAACAAAACGAACTATTGTATCAAGTCATCCACTTTAACCCCATAACCACTATAACTTTTCTGTTTTGTTGACGGTACTCTACCTAATAATATCTTATCAATGTTGTTATCTTACTATTGATAATAAGGCTCGAACTCCGGAAAAACAAATAAAAATGGAAAAATATTCAATTTCATCATGCAGCTGAATGAAAATCGTTTCCCCCACCATCATTCCTTCTCAGTGACGGAAATATTGTATGGCCTTTCATTGACTAATATTGCAAATCGCGTTTTCCCTTGGGAGGGGGGGGGGGGGAAAGCTGTATGTGGTTTAACATATAATGTGATCACCTTTGGATTATCTGTAAAATAAATCATCTCCGAGGCAGAACAAGGGTTTGGCGGGGCAAAGAAAGACTTAAAAAAACTAGATTTTCCTTCTACAGCCAGTGCGTGATAAGATATGTAAATGATTTTCAAAAGTTGTTAACATTGGGCACAGTCATGTAGGGCAAATTGGGTCTGTCTTATACTATATATCATAGATTCCATATCTGTTCCGAATATCTAAAGAAAAAAAAAGATAACCGAAGGAATGGAAACACATGTTTATGGTAAATACTAAGTTTATAATAGGTAAAATACCATTTTTTAAAAAGCTAGGTGTCACTGTCACTGGTGAAAAGATCAAAGGTTACCTGGGGAAAATGTCAATTGTAAAATATTTACGGCCTCTAAACCGCTAGCTAAACATTATCAAGTGATAGCTTTTTTTATCTCGTAGTATCAGTTTACCAAGAAGGATGAAGCTGAGAACAGATGAAAACGAATATGGCAGTGTCAATATTTTTTCATTGTTTTATGTTTGGATAATTAGTTCTAACAAAAGTAACGCCTAATATACAAAGCCAGTATTTCTGACGCTAACATTTAGAAGCTTGCGACTGTGAAGGTAGGTAACCGCCAGGAAGAATTTCAAACGTGCATTATATGCCTTTTAAAAATGATGACAACACGATGATTCTTATATTATATACATATATATATATATATTTATATATATATATATATATATATATATATATATATATATATATTTATATATATATATATATATATGTATATATATATACTGTATATATATATATATATATATATATGTATATATATATTAAAAAATAGTACATCTGTCTAGACAATTCTTCTGTTTAACCAGTCTACGCTGTAATGGTAAGTATAGTCAATAAAATGGTTATACCTCATTCTTTGTTCTCATGCTGTGCTTAAATAACTTTTTTTCTATTGTCTAAAAAAAAAATTGAATCCTTTCATTATTGGAGCCTTTGGTTTCATTCTACAGAGCTCCAATTTGACCTAAACGTGTTACTTCTCCTGCTGGTATAGCTATAAATAATCTTTTTAGCTAAGATATGAGAATAAAAGAAAATAAATAACAACAACAATAACGACTTTATATCGATGATGACCCTGTAACGATAATAATACCATTCCACTGCTGTTATATAACATTCTAATAAAAACAATGCTGATAATTCTACAATAACAACAACGTACTAATAATATTACTATTAACATCTCTTGAGATAATGACGATGATGATAATCACTATTCATTGTTGTTGACGATAAGACATATAATGAACTAAAATATAGTTATGAAAAAAATATTAATATCATTCCGTCCTGGAAGCCGAGACTGCTTAATAAAAAAGAGAGAGAGAGAGAGAGAGAGAGAGAGAGAGAGAGAGAGAGAGAGAGAGAGAGAGAGAGAGAGAGAGAGAGAGAGAGAGTTTATAATAGCTATATTTAGAAATTTGTTTTTTATATCTAAGTAAGATATATCCTCTTATCAATTTATAGACGCGTAGGAGTATATGGACAAATTTCGAAATTTTTTCTTCTATTACGATAACACAACTTAATTTAGCAAAAATTAAAGTAAAATAAAAATCTGGTATAACTCAACAGTATTACCAGAAAACAGTTGGGCATAAATTACGAAACACTTCTATTAAAAAGTATAAATTAACAACTCTACTTAATATTAATAATTATTAAAAATATAGATTATGTCTAGTATAACACACGTGATAAGGCACATTCACCCTCTTTAAAACTCCTTTATTTTCTAACTATGAAACCTCCACTATTAGGCTCTTCTCTTTTTCCCTTTTAAATAAGGAAGAAAAGGTTATATATTAAGTTGTCTTCGGGAGATAGGATCGCAAAACCAGAACTGACGAAGATAGGTTTTCCTAAACAGTTCAAGATATGAAAAGGCTTTCAACAACCAAAAAAGAAATCTATGGAAATATAATTCACAATAACAACCATAATAAGTCGCGAATAAATTTATGCCAAGATATAAAAATATTCATATTTTCATCCTGGACGAATCACCCAAATAAGGTAATCTCTGATTCACGAGAGAAAAAAAAAAGAAAGACATTCAAAATTGTAATGATTATCTTGAAAGGCTTTCCATACTAGGACCTTGGGATGTCGCAATCTGATTTTTCAACTAGGGTTGTAACTTGGCTTGTAATAATAATACATACATACATATACCAAGGCACTTCCCCCAATT
>NC_090761.1:33047509-33082509 GCF_036898095.1 Palaemon carinicauda
TATATATACATACATATACACATATATATATATATATATATATATATATATATATATATATATATATATATATATATATGGTTATGGTTGTGTGTAGATTTACTTTGATTGTACAGTATTTTGGAGTTAAACAGGAATAATACTGTGAAAGGTTCTATTTTTTCTTATCTCATGATTAGAAAGTATTACTAAATACAGGTATCTGAGTTGTTTATATCTTTTTTTTTTTTTTGTATATCATATGTACTTTAATTATGATTTGAAGTTAAATATTAACCGAAATATATAAGTTTTGAATTTTTGATTTTTACCTTTTTTATTTGTCTTGTTACGGAAAAAAATATTCATATACAAATAAGTATGAGGGAAAATCTTATGACACGGTGTGTGAACTCTTCAAGTGCATCTACAAACTTGGTAAAAAAAAATCACTTATATAAAGGAAATGAATCCTCTCCCATAGAGGGAAGGGGCTCCCCTTCAGTTACAACACCAGGAATTATAATTCTAATATTAAGCTTATTTTTTGGCCCGTGCCATCAAGGATTTCAGGTAATGTGACCCTTGGCATGGAAAAGGTTGGACCACCCTGATTTAGGTCAATGCTCATCAAAATTGCTTCATCTCACCTCAGAGATCTGAGAATTTGATTCCATTGGGAAGAAGATTTTGAACATTTCCTGAGAGAAAAAAAAATACCTCTCTCGATCGGAAAAGGGCATTATGTACCCGGGAGTAATAAGAACTGGGTGTTCATGAGAATTATGCATAACTTGGAAGTTTGCAACTAAGAGAGGAGACAAGGTCAAGGCAAGATGAAGTGGGGGACGTCCTGAAATGCAAGGGCCATACCAAATGTAGACATCATATTATTATTATTATTATTATTATTATTATTATTATTATTATTATTATTATTATTATTAATTATGAATTACTAATCATTAATCATTAATCATTAATTATTAATTATTGTTATTATTATTATTATTATTATTATTATTATTATTATTATTATTATTATTATTATCATTATTATTGTTGTTGTTGTTGTTGTTGTTGTTATTATAATAATTATTACAACCCTAGCTAGAAAACTAGCATGCTATAAACACCAGGGCTCCAATAAGGAAAATCGTGAGGAAAGGAAATAAGGAAATAATTAAACTACAAGAGAAGTAATTAACAACTAAAAAGAATATTTTAAGCTCAATAACATCACTAAAGTAAATCTTTGATGTGTAAACTATAAAAACTTGAAAAAACACGAGGAAGAGAAATAAGATAGAATAGTTTGCCCAAGTGTACCCTCAAGCAAGAGAACTCTACCCCAAGACAGTGGAAGACTATGGTACAGAGGCTATGGCACTACCCACGACTTTAAAGAACAGTTTTGGTTTTGGAGTGTCCTCTTAGAAGAGCTGCTTACCACAGCTAAAGGGTCTTTTCTACCCTTACCAAGAGGAGAGTAGCCACTGAACAACTATAATGCAGTAGTTAACCCCTTGAACGAAGAAGATTTGTTGGGTAATATAAGTGTTGTTAGGTGTATGGGAACATAAGAGAATGTGGAGATAGACCAGACTATTCGGCGTATGTGTAGCCATAGGAAAAATGAGCCATAGCCAGAGAGAGGGATCTAATGTAGTCCTGTCTGGCCAAGATATTGAGTGTATGAGTGGCAGATTTCGTATAGTTCGCTTCTCTTTTCATGAGCTTTTCGTGTGGACACATTTCGTGGTTGTACTTGTTTAGGTTTTCAAAAGTGGTTCATATTTCCTTCTGTAAAGCATCCATTATAGAGTAACTGTCCATTGATGAGAGAGAGAGAGAGAGAGAGAGAGAGAGAGAGAGAGAGACGAAATAATAAACGAAAAAATGCAATAGCTTCTAGAGAAATCAGTAGAAAAAACTTCCTTCTCAAACTAACTTTTTAAGAAAATTGCTAAAACGAAAACACAAATAACGGATATAAAGTAATAACATCAAGAATAATAACTTAGAAAAAAATAATAATTAAAAGAATCTTGCAATTCCGGAAGTTGAACATACTGCATATCAGTAATTGAATGGTATTGTGATAAGGATTCCATTTCACGTCAATACATTTTACTGGGAACTGATTCATTACCAGTGAAACAGTAATTAATTAAACCTACCTCGGGCAAAAGTGATTTCATTTCAGTTTATGAATAGTATTTACGCTACCGCCCCCCCCCCCACCACCACCCCCCCCCCTCTCTCTCTCTCTCTCTGAAACACAAACGCTATACGTTGAAAACATTTAATAACATTATAAAAATATGTAGCATCACTGGGCAGACAATGAAATATTCTCATATTCGCAGAGGGGGGTCGAAATGAAAGAACAAAAAACTACGATTCGCATAAAAAAAAATGTTGCGAGATTGAATAAATCACTTAATTCACCTTGCTGGTATATAGAACGAGAAGCACTGGGAAGAAAGATTTCATATATATATATATATATATATATATACATATATATATATATGTATATATATATATAATATATATATATACACACACATATATATATATAATATATATATATACACACACATATATATATATAAATATATATATATATATATATATATATATAAACTCCAACAGGGGGTGGCTCTACAGAAAAACAAAATAAGTCACAGAATATTCATCCATTGAGTCGTAGCCCTTGGATGATCCCACTGTGTAGTAAAACATCCATAGTACTATTTGCTTTGAAGAAGTAGAGGACACAGAAGGCTCATCAGCAACGCATCGAACCCCCTACGCACACTGTGCGATTCACCCCTATCTCGGATGAACTTTCTTGCTTCCTAGATATCGAGAGAGAGAGAGAGAGAGAGAGAGAGAGAGAGAGAGATTCGCGAAAGTTGACTACAACACACTTTACTAATACCTTGAAAGGTGGGCCTGAGATGATGGAAGGAAGGAAATGACAAATTCAACAGGTATTTAGGAGTAAATGTATAGGATAATGATTTAAATAGATAAAAGGTGGCCAAGTAATAGGTAAACATACAGTAGATAGGTGGTAAGATCTCTGCCATAAGGTTTGGAAGAAAGAAGTGATCATAGCAGCCAAATCTGAATTGCAGGACATGTCTGCTGAGCCAAACTCGCCTTTATGGAAGAGAGGTGGTGATGCATTTTTTGAGAGAATAGAGAAATATTGGAGAAAAGTATGTGTAAATGGATAATACTTTGGAGATATGAGAGAAAGGAAATCCACAGTGTGAATAATAATTAATGTATAAAGTGTTGGAGCCGAAGTGTCTTATTATGCAGGAGTGCGAGAGTGAAGCGGAGATGTCTGAGGAAGATATGAAGCAGTTGGTATTTCGGAAGTTTTATGCACAGGAGAACTAACCACGCTAAAGAAATTGAAGGGTGAATATGGTTTATGTTGTGTCCACATAGCATTAAGAAGATATATCTTATTGATGTCTATACACATAGTACATATATATTACACATATCCCACCCACTCATACACGTATAAATTGATAACCATCCGACAAACAGTTGAAATCTACAATTTCTTTATTTTCTTTAATATGTTGACTTCAGTCATAAAAATAATTGGGTTTTATATATATAATATATACTGTGTATATATATATATATATATATATGTGTGTGTGTGTGTGTCTGAGTGTAAAACGAAATGTATGTATATATTGCGCACATATATACATACATCTATATAAAAACATACACAAATATATATATATATATATATATATGTGTGTGTGTGTGTGTGTGTGTGTGTGTTTGTGTCTAAGTTCAAAGGTCGATAGAAAGAGATGGAGAGAGTAATTCTGTTAACCCTGTTCAAAACAACATTCGTTCAACCTCTTGAACTTTGAGTCAGCAGCCTCAGGGCCTTCTTCGAATTACAGTGTTCTCAACTTCTGTGTACCTGAGGGATCTCAAAACATTTTTCTTTCTAGCAAACCCAAACCTCTCCACTAGTTTCTGGTTTCTTTCTGGAGTTAATGAAAAGCAAATATATTTACAAATGGGAACGAAAATTATTTCTTCCTTTTTCACACCAACCTTGAGAATTATATAAACAAAATCATTTCAGTTTTCTCATCTTGATCATAACATAATTAGTATATGCATCCACGTTTTTTTCTTTTACATAAATAAGACACAAGTAACAGGAAACATATCTAATAAATTCATAATCATTTGACTGATATCATCTTTAATTCAGCTTATCATTGACAAAATCCCTCACCCATGACTTTCCTTATCGTTGATATAAATTTCTACAAATGCCGAGAGATCAGGATCAATCACTTACGAGATAACGTAGATGTATTACTTTAGAAAAAAAAAGTATTACAGTCTTTGTTACTTTACATTTTTCGACGGAATTCTGATATATAAAACTAAAGATGATGAAGGGACTTTCAAGAACACTTTTTAATTATGTTTGAGACGCTAGTGATGAAAGTGAATGAGAACAAACGTGAATGGGCAGTATGGAATAATGAATGTTAGTAAGGATGGATAAAGGAAGAATGGAGTTGTGTAAGTCGTATATATATTTTAGGAAAAATATAAAGCTTGGTACCAAGATGATAGAAGAGGAGAATCATAAAATGGGAAAATCAAAAACTGGCTATTGGGTTTATGTAAAAGATTGTTAAGAGACCTAAGTTACTAATGGAAGTCTCTTCAATGGTAGTAATGGGTGGATTTTGAGTTCCAATAAAAGAAAAATGTTAAAGCTACTGAGACTAAATATTTGCTTAGTATAAGCGGTATAAAAAGAATTGATAGGGTGAGAAGTATTGCATTTAAGCAAAAGTGGTAATAAGGTTAGTGTAGGTGAAAGACTGGATCAGAGTATTTTCAGGTGATTCGACCATTCGGAAAGAACGGACAGCATGTTGATGAAGAGTGTAAAATTCAAAAGGGTTACGAGGTAGGATGAGAAGAAGGCCTCAACAGTGATAAAGTTTAAGCCATATTGTATAGGTAGGTTCTTGATATCTAGGGGAGGTCAATGCGAAGATTATGAGCTTTCTGTGTAAATTAGGGGTACAGTACCTAAAAAGGTCAATATCACCCACTATGGGACATGCGACCACGGAGGGCTTCGATAAATGTTTGAGGGTCAAAATAATGGGGGTCGACAAACGCGTTTCGATTGAACTTATGAGCCAAAACCTGACATTTACATAATAGAAATAAATAAAATTATACAATATAATACAATTTACTGATACACAATAAAGCTGGTTTTAAACATGCAATTGTGTTGTGTTCAATAGTACCCATTATGTTTCTGAAGCTATTTTTTTTCAACAACATAATCATTATAGCATTCATAATATGATCATCAATACCATTATTTAACAAATGTGTCTGGTAGAAGGAGGGTTTGTAGAAGAAGAATAAATAACAAAATGTAAACATTTAACTGAACTTACCTAAAAAAAAATCTGAAAGCAAGGAGCGAAGGAATTTCTACGCTTATATATAAATTAACATTATTGTTGTTTTCATTTATTTATCTCTTTAGCTATATGTAGCGGGTCGGTGAGGGGTCTAGCACCCAATGAAGTCTAAAGGTTTGGGGACCTCTAGCCTAGCGTATGTACAGTATATGAAGCAACTAATGTTACGGGAATTTTACAGCACAAGGAGCACATCCACGATTCTCCAGTTAAAGGATAAATATTTTTTTCTGAAGCCTCACCAGCCAGGAGAAATGTCTTTATATATATATATATATATATATATACATATATATACATACACACACACACACACACATATATATATATATATATATATACACACACAGCATATATTCGTCGGCATTGCTGTTCGTTAGTGGGAGTACTAAAAAATAAATGTTTGTGTCTGGTCCTCTTCTTTTCAAACTTGCAGTGAATGTTTTTATGTTGAATATGCTGACATAAGTCTCTCTTCATAACTTATATATGGAAGATATATTTCCACGTTCTTACTCATGTTATACTAATCATTCATTACTTCCCATGTAGTTTATCTATTTCCTGATTTCCTTTCCTCCACCGGCTATTTTTCCCTGTTGAAGCCATTGGGCTTACAGCATCTTGCTTTTCCATCTAGGGTTGTAGTCTAAATAACAACAACAACAACAACAACAACAAAATAATAATAATAATAATTATTATCATTATTATTATTAATCTTCTCTTATGTGCTGCTTCTCTATCACCCGTATTCACTCCCTGCCTTGCAGCTGGCTCTATTTTATCTCTTTGAGGGAAGGTAAACTATACATCAAAGGAGAAGGGCTCATCTTCCTTCAAAGGGTCTTTGAGGCAAACTCCTTCACTGAAAGTTTCATATTGAAGGAAACCTAAGAGCCTACGACGCCTTCACATTTCTCGCATGATCCAAAGAAGGTCTAGACGACAAGAGGTGAATTAGTTGTTTATATGGTAAAAAAGCTCATCATATGGTGTTATAACCTACATAATAAAATGGATGTTAATAATGGAATATACTGTTTATCTACGAAAAACATGCGAGTCACCAAAAACAATAAGTAAATCGGTGCTTATGAATTTTCTAAACAAGACGGTCACAGAGAGAGAGAGAGAGAGAGAGAGAGAGAGAGAGAGAGAGAGAGAGAGATTCTTTCTTTTAAATTGTTTTGCTAACATCTTTTGGAGCAATCTAAATAGAAAGAAAGAAGTCTCTCTCTCTCTCTCTCTCTCTCTCTCTCTCTCTCTCTCTCTGTTTTATGGATCTCGTGAAAACATTTAAAGATAACACTAAACATACGATCTTGTCCCCTCTATTGGCACCATTGCTTCACTTCCTTCCACACGGGAAAACCTAGATGGCAAAACATACGATAAAAAAAAAGAAATAATAAAGGGATAAAAAAGGAGCTACGTATGGTAACAATGAGAGAAGGAACTAGAGGAATTTATGATATATAAATAAAAAAAAAAAGAAGCTAGAAAAGGGAAGAAACGAAGTAGAACTAAAGATTGATAAACTTTAGAAAACAAAAATGTAGGGGTTGGAAGAAGGGGGGGGGGGGATATAGGAAATGGATTTAGAGGGTGGAATGGATATGTGAGGGGAGAAGGGGGGGGGGCGTTTGAGGGGCACAGGCTTTTAGTCTCGCATTCAGATAGTGGAGAAGGGGAGAACACCACTACTATATATTTTCCCTTTTACTACAACCATATATTTTTTCTGCCTCCCTCTCTGTTGACTTTACATTTTAAATGTGGTTTCAAAAAGATATGTGTTAATGGTAAGACAACATCTGGTGCTGCCAACGTAGCTCACCTCTAAGTAAACTTATAATTTATAGTATATAATCTTTATTTCTTCGTGTATACTGTACAGAAAATTATCTTATTTTTTCAGTATTAATATTAAGGATGATCTAAAGCCGTCAATAATATCAATGAAGATAACAATGATAATGAAAGTTGCTTATACAATCATCAATTGTAAAACCGAATCTTTATTATTACTTTCACCCACGACAGTGTAATAGTATGAGGCAGTCCTCTCTGCTATATCCTCCAGCTATCCAATTATGACCATAACGTTACTTTCATTCCCATTTATTCTGTATATTCTGATCTTAAAAATACATTCAACTTCTCATCACACAACTTGTCACTTACATCTACTGACATTTTTCTCACTTCTTTCATCAATCTATTCATACAGATATGAAAATAGATCATAGATATAATTGTAAAGAATAACACCCCCCTTATTACAAAAGCAGTAGGTTCTCTTCTTACAAACTCTTAATACAAGTTTTGCTTTATTAAGCAATTCTTGTATCACTCAGCAATTTATCCTCAATAAAATATACACAAACAAGTAGCAACCAACACTGATCCTTTCAGTACAAAAGCAAACTGAACATCCATGGGGCTGGCAAATTAAACCGTCAACTACTTGCAGAAAATTCGTATGCAAGGGACAGATCTTTGGGCTCTCGCACTATTCCTAGAAACATTAAAATGAGGGATAGAAAAATACAGAGATAGTAATGAATCCGTTAAGTACTCTGACACACCTTTTCTCCTTTAATATAACTATATTTTTCCTAGTCTTCGCTGGATTCTAAACCAATATCCTCTATTTATTTGTCAAGCAACTGACCCAATTCGATTTCATTGTACCTAAGGCTGTATTTCTAAAGCGCTTAGGTTCATGAGATGAAAAAAGTATAAGTCGTATATTTAACTAGGAATCGATACTTTTTAATAGCAACAAATCCAATTAGATTCCGGTAATTTGGCTTCTAGGTAATCAACTTTGTCAATGAGCAGGGTAAAACAAGTGTAAAAATGTATGCAATTAACATTCACAGAGAGAGAGAGAGAGAGAGAGAGAGAGAGAGAGAGAGAGAGAGAGGCTATGAGTACTAGTCATAACAAAAATATATGGTAATTATAACACTAGAGAGAGAGAGAGAGAGAGAGAGAGAGAGAGAGATGAGTAATAATCATAACCATTCCAAAATGTTTTCGAAAATATTTTAAACGATTAAGTAGAATACAACTGGTGGTAACTATTTTAAGCCGAGGGTAAGAGTGTTAGCATATGCTTAAAATAAAACTTTCACCGGCAAATAATAAGCGGTTTGTTTCACTGGTACACGTCAATTCCATGAAGATAATAGATATGTTGAAGGACGGAGACTCCTACAGGTGGACAGGTAAACTGACAAGCGCCCCCCCCCCCCAAAAAAAAAATATCGACTTGAGGGCACAACATTTCAGGAAGGTAAAATATCCCACAAGGAACATATGATACCGAAATATTCAAAATATTCATGATCTTCGATCTTCTTGTATAGATGAAGTTTCTCATAGCATGATATATATATATATATATATATACACATGCATATATATATATATATATATATGTATATACACACAAAGAATATTATATTCATGAGTGAGAATGGATGTGTTAAATCGTAACATATTGTTATTATTATTATTATTATTATTATTATTATTAGGCAAGCTACAACCCTAGTTGGAAAAGCAAGATACTATAAGTCCAAGGCCTCCAACATGGAAAAATAGCCCAGTGAGGAAAGGAAACAAGGAAATAAATAAACGATATAAGAAGTAATGAAAAATCAAAATAAAATATCTAAAAAAACATTAACAACATTAAAATAGATAATTCATTTACAGACTATAAAAAGACTTATGACAGCCATTTTAGCATAAAAACCTTTACTGCAACTTTGAACTTTTGAAGTTCTACTGATTCAACTACCCGATTATTAAGATCATTCCACAACTTGGAGGAGCGATAAAGCACTTTTTTCTATATAAATGAAACAAATAAACCTGGCTTTTATAAATATATCAAGAATATGATTTAAACACATTATCAATGAAAGATACTTCATTCTATTCTTAAATCCTTCGTGTAAAATCTTGTATACACATAAAAGTGTTCTTTTAATTTTACTCTCTCTCTCTCTCTCTCTCTCTCTCTCTCTCTCTCTATATATATATATATATATATAATATATATATAGTATATATATATATATATATATATATCTATAAATATATATATATATGTGTATATATATATTTATATATATAGATACACACACACACACACATATATATATATACATATATATATATATATATATATATAATTAAGCTAAGAAAATTTGCTGGTATAAAATTACCATAAACGGAACGGAGTGCAGAGACATGTATGAAGCCTTTGGCCTTTGTCCTATATTGGACTAGCAAAAGCTGAGGATATATATATATATATATATATGTATATATATATATTATATATATATATATATATATATATACATACATAGAGAGAGAGAGAGAGAGAGAGAGAGAGAGAGAGAGAGATATGCACACCTACAGTGAAATAAAATGGTAAAATTTTATTTACTTTAAGAAGCAGAAATTCAACACGGATCACATTTCTTGAGACATAAGGGTTTACTCTTTGACTTCATGTGACCTGACCTGACCTGCCCTAAACTGACCCCATTTGGGATCAGTTTATAGCAAGACTATATCAGTGTCTCACTATCTCTCCCCATGTTTTCTTTTAAGGATGAATTAATGAATAAATAAATAAATAATTATACATACACACATGCATATACATACATGTATTTATATCTTTATGAACTTGTATTCTTATTAGTCACAAAGATAAAATATGAAGATGTACACCAATGGAAACAAGAAGTGGACCAAAAAAAGACGAAGGTAGATATCTATCCAAAAAGCAGGGAGAAAATACGTCTAATAAATTTATCGCTCTGTTTTTCCATTCTTTTTTATGATGGAGCACAAATATATATATATATATATATATATATATATATATATATATATATATATATATATATATATATATATATATATATATATATATATATATATATATATATATATATATATATATATATAATTGTATGTATATACATATATATATATATTCATATATAAATAGATAAATAGATACAATTGGAGTGCCCACAGATAATTATCTTAATGGGAAGGAAGACAGGGTGCAATTGAACTCTGATGACAATAACAAGATTTGATTCTAAGATCAAATGTAATAACCGAGGTAAAATATGGACTCACAAATCTAATAATGACACCAACGTGCTTGAATGTATAGGGGAGGGTCATCAGGGTACATACGCAACAAGAGGATCGGTGCGAAGGTTAAATTTTATATTACCGTAATTAGACAAGCAATTGTTTAAGGGGAAAAGGATAAAGAAAGTTTACGAACGAAAAAATGGAGGAGTTCATATGGATATGCGAAGTTACGAGATCAGAAATGTTTTTTTATTAAAGGAAAAATCATTAAGTAGTGCAAGTACTGTAGAGTGGTCAGCAAAAGATTTTACTTTCTTCAAGGAAGGTTTCAAATCTGAAATTCCAATTCAAGGGAAATTTGCAGTGCTGTTTATTTCGAGTAAGGGTTTCAACTTGACCCCTTTTTCAATGGGATGTTTTCAACTCAAGAGACTGATGTAAAAAGAGTTAAAGCTTTAACTTCTTTAATTCTTTTAGCCATAATGGGGTGAAACTTTCCAGTTTCTCAGGAAGTATTTTGGTATCTATTACAGCTGGGTGGACTCGTGAGTGGTAGGTTAGGGGCAATAGGTTGGCGAACCAAGTACGACCCAGCTACTCTATTATTCAGCTAGAGTAACTGCAATACGGATTTTAACATAAGTTATATACTAACCGGCCCCTTTTGAGGTTACAATTTGAGAGCGTGAATGTTGTTGAAAAGTTGTGATGTACTTGGCTGCTCAGATTTGCTATGTCTGTAGACTAATAAGTCCCTACTAGCTCCTAGTTCACCATTCTGTAAATGATCATTTATATTCTATGGGTAAGAGGCAAAAAGGGCATGGGGCTATTGACTTCCCCCAGCGAAATTATTGATAAATTGGAAGGCTTTATCCGTATGGTGGACCCCAAAAGGGGAAAAGGTGAGGGGTAAAATGAAAACATTTTACTTACATACATACATATATATATATATATATATATATATATATATATATATATATACATATATATGTATATATATATATATATATATATATATATATATATATATATATATATATATATATAAATCTATATGTGCTTATTAAATTTTGGACATGTGACACAGCACTGAAGCTAGGGAGGCCATTCAGAGCCGTGGTATCACTGGGAGGAAAACCCTGTGACTGAACTATGATATAATAGTTAAAAAGTTTGACGGCAACATGAAATAAATGAAACTGGAATTAAAATTGAAAAGCTAAAAAGTGTGTATCCCTAAGGGATGAAGGGATGCTAGAACACAGTTTAGTAATAACTAGATTGCATTACATCATGTTGCACAGGCTATGGAATATATAAATAATGACTTTCAACCGCTGGTCCACTTATCCATGGTTAACTACGGGTTTCCAAAGTTATCCCTGGCGATCAACTTATCCACAGGCTTAATCATTTGGGAAATAACTAAATTTGCATGGCAATTATCCTATTGCAATTTTTCTAATGCAGTATGCTCACCCTTGCAGGATATGATCATGAATACATATAGCGTTAGTCCACTGAGTCTCCCCTTTATGTCAATCATTAAGATACCTGTCCATTATTACATGCAATTTATCCCAGTGTTGTTCTTCATCTTCTACCACGAATGTGTAAAACCATGAAACTTTGCTAACAAATTAAATACCACTATCATTATGAACACAGCCTTTAACTGTGTTGAGAGGGATTTGAGTCTATGTCCAAAGCCCAATCATTATGACGTAAAAGAGAAAAAGGAAAGTGGTTTGCCGAAAATAAGGAAAGGAATGCTCTTTAATTCCGTAGATTTAATAGAAAAGCAAAGACAGATGTGCGAGCAAACTGTCTGAACCAGTGCTGAACAGACCTTCACTTTACTTCATCATAATCATCATGGATTATCACATCAATGAGGAATGACGGAGGAGTCAGTGAGTACCAGAAAACGAAGAGTATTCTTAATTGTATTACAATACCATAAGAAATATTACTATGTTATTTCTAATCTATGTTAAATTCGCATTTATAAGTACTATGAGAGAGAGAGAGAGAGAGAGAGAGAGAGAGAGAGAGAGAGAGAGAGAGAGAGAACACGAATATTGTTAATTCTCTACCGAAATGCATTAGCCTACTTACAAACATTTAATGTTACTGTAGATTAGCCTATGCATATTTTTTTTCTTACTATTACTAAAGTATAAGGAGTTCCCTAATGTCCACGGATTCCATCCATGGAGTAGGGGGAAAAGGGGCTCAAAAATGTATATGTATGTATGTACGTATATATATATATATATATATATATATATATATATATATATATATATATATATATATATATATATGTGTGTGTGTGTGTGTGCATGCATGCGTGTGTGTGTGATGAAAATTAACAAAATGTCGTGTACAATAGAAATAAATTTCTACCTCACATCGGGATCGAACTCTACAGTAGTCTCTTCAAATGAAAGACAAAGTCGCTATCAATCATGCCTGTAATGACACTAAACGAAGTTAGACTAAGTTTGATCTCAATGGGAGGTAGAACACGATATAGTTTGATTATCATTGTATACAACTGAATCGAACATTGGAATTTCATTTAAAACTCCGCCATGCTATCCACTCGATCACAGGATAGTATTAGCTTCTAAATAACCTCCTCATTCATATAACTCGTTATATGAGTACACATTGCATGCATAAAATTAACAATATAATTTTTTTTTTTTTTGAGAAAAACATAGATGAATGTTATTGCAAAAATAGTCGTCAAACTACGTAATCAAGAGTAAGCACCTTCAATTAAAAACCAAAGACTAGGTGGTTTTCTGCTTATAAATATAAGCTTCATCAGTATGAAGAGAAATACAGTTACTAGTATACAATGACTAAGAACTGATCATCGCCCAATCACGGGTATAAATATATTTCCTTCACATATGAATCAACCGGAACTATATTACCTTCAACAAACCTCCAGAAGAGGCGGCAAGTGTGACCTTAAGAACGAATATATTTGTTGACAAGAAAAGAGCACCGCCCATGCCCTTGAATATCTTCCTTCAAATGTTTGTAAACAGAGAAGACTAAGGTAATGTTTATGTAACAGTGAAGAAGGCTGCAACTAGTAAACAACATTTCTCAACTTGTCTCGCCCAAAAATCAAACAAATATCACCCCCCCAGGGGGGGGGAATTATGGATGCCAAACGAAAACCGAAAGGAGGGACTAGAAGAGAGAGAGAGGAAGATAAAAGAGAGGGGAATGAGAGTAAAATAAAAGAGAGAAGGAGGATAAGAGAGGGGAAATGAAGGCAAAAGGAATGGTGTGAGGCGAATGGTTGTAAAGTGAAAAAAAAGCGAAGTAACAAAAGAAAAGACAAAGTAGAGGGAACTTGAAAGGCAGAAGTTTGTTCATTATTTTGGACTGATTGTTTATCACTTCCACCTACAAGATTCTTGAAAATTCTCCGGTAAAAAAAAATATCAACATGCGTATCTATAATAAAAGCCAGACATATTTCAACAGCTTTCGGAAACCTTGGAAACTAAGGAAATAAGCAATATTGAACGCAATCAACTTAATTTGGCCAGCCATGTCAACAGAAGACCTCGGTAACAGCCAGAGAAAAAGGGAAAAGGTATGCGAATTGATTACATTTCCTTAGGGTTTCTTCATTCGCCAAAAAATAAAACAAGGTCACAGTTAATCGAAAGACTTTGTATCAGTTGTTTTCCTTACAAAAGTAACCTTAAAAATATAAGCCAAGATTAAGTGTGAGTGTGTGTGTCTGTGTGTGTGTGTTCGTAGTTCTTAATTTACACCAAAGTAACGTCTAATCGTGAGTCCTTAAGTTAATTTTGTTATTTATTTGAGAGAACGAGAAAGGATCATGAAAACTGAAAACGCAGAGAATTAGAAGATACCTTTCTCGCTTCTAAAAAAAAAAAAAAAAAAAAAAAACAGATTAGACACAACTTTCAAGTAAATTCATAACTAGCAGCAAAACAAACAAACAAACAAACACACATACATTATATATATATATATATATATATATATATATATATATATATATATATATATATATATACATACAAACATATAAATAAATAAATACATATATATATATAAATAAATATATATATATATACTATATATATATATGTGTGTGTGTGTGTATGTGTGTGCGCGCGTGCTCATACATTCATACAAGCGATTGCATATTTGCTGGCGTAATCCTGTAGCTCTTAACATATCTTAGGATTATTTGAGAAAGAAACGTTATGAAAAGATCGAAGTCAATCAGTCATTAAAAAAATGAAGTAAATGATGACTTCCTAAAGGTTGTGTGAGGTTGCCAAAGTTAGAAGTGATAGTGATATTGATATGAAAACCTATACTACACTAAATAATAATACAGATGAGGATGAAATATTAACCGTAAAAACATCCAAGGATTAATAATCTATTATAAGGAAAGTATCCGTTCATCTGTAAAAGTTAAATTCTTCCTAAATTGCGGTATCAAAATGTAAGAATATATCGCAGTAATTAAATCGAAATGAAAATCCTGATTTGGGATCCTAGTCGTGCGAGGTAATCAGCTATGCATAAAAATCCTCATGAACTCCACAAATGAAAAGCAAAAATCTAGTTCCATTTGCGTAGGATCGTTGAAACTCTTCCTAAAACAATAATTCTAATACTATAGTCCATTTCTTTTATCGAGGCAGATTTGCACCGACTCGCAGCGGTGCCCTTTTAGCTCGGAAAAGTTTCCTGGTCGCTGATTGGTTAGAATTATCTCGTCCAACCAATCAGCGATCAGGAAACTTTTCCGAGCTAAAAGGGCACCGCTGCGAGTCGGTGCAAATCTGCATCGCTAAAAGAAATTGACTATAGTATAGAAAAGTATACTAAAATAAGACCTAGTTGAAATCGTCCGATATATGGATTACAGTACATTAATAACATTAATACACAATTTCGTTTAAAACTCTTTGATAGACGTGAATCTGCATTAGATTCCCCGTATTTAGTTTTAAAATAAACTTCTCAAATTATCCGGCAAAGCTCTATAAGGAAAATGGAGAGTTATGTGAAATAAAAACTTTGCAAACTCCGTCCTTATTTTTCTTTCGTTTGCTAAATTTAGTACTTTTGCAGAATAAATTTTCTTGTTTACTCTATTGTTAGAGAGAGAGAGAGAGAGAGAGAGAGAGAGAGAGAGAGAGAGAGAGAGAGAGAGAGAGAGAGATTAGATATTGTATGTCAGTCGGAATGTCTCGAATTACAGTTATATAATACATGCACGTTATTCAATATTAGATAACAAATATTCAATTAGAGACAGCGTTAAATTTAGGTATAATTGATTTTATGAATCAGTTCACTACCATAATGAAAAACAAATAGATACCAAAAAATTTTTTTTCTTTTTTTTTTTACTTTTTTTCTACCAGCTTTTGTTTGTTTTAATTTAATTTCTATATTCATGATAAAATAATATACTACGAAGAAAATGTGGTAAGGGTCGGTACTAATATCGAAAGATAAAGAGGATAATACGTCAGTATCCTGACACTGAAGACCAAATAAACCACCAAGAAAGGATTTCTTGAATAACCCAACCAGCTGAACATATTATAATAAATAGAAAAGAACTATTATGATTTCAAGGAATGTCCATTATGAAAACTTGCCAAAAGGTTGGAATTTCAAACTGAAAAAAACAACAACAACAACAACAACAATAATAATAATAATAATAATAATAATAATAAAACCCGTATACAGTTCTTTATAAATGATTCAGATCAAATAATGATAAAAAATCGTGGGTCTGAACGAAGACACACCATGACGTCAAGTAAAAACATGAGATGAAATACAGAACAATTGATAAATTGGTTTGTCAAATGATATTACCATACCGATACACGCGTGTGTTTTAAACTTGCAACTGAGCTATATATACATACATATATATATATATATATTATATATATATATATATATATATATATATATATATATATATATATATATATACACATATATATACATATATATATATATATATTTATATACACATATATATACATATATATATATATATATATATATATATATATATATATATATATATATATATATATATATATATTCACAGTCAGCTCTCCCTGTTCATCAGGTAGGGAGTAGGAGTTGTCATTCCTGGTGAAAGGGTGGTTCATGTACGTATGTGCATCTATACCTAAATATTTAATTATCATTTTTTACAGGTCGCGTACACTAGTTTCATAATAAAGAACAAGAAAAAAAATGAAAACGAGACCATACATTTGTTTTTGTGAGACCACCACTGTGAACACCTCTTTAGTAATCAAAATCGACCACCAAGCAAAATGGCAAAAGGAAGCGTTAAAATTCCCATTAACAGGAGGGGAGACCATGAATTAAATATCATATGACCTAGATAAACAAACTTATAAAAGCACAAACTAAATACGTAGAACCCATTTAATCTTTCTTATCGTTTTCATTATCACGTAATGAAACGCATTAAACCATTGGGTCACTAAATTTGTCTCATTCTTGAGATATCAGAGATATGGTAGAGTCAAAATAACCCACTCTTAAATATTTCTTGTTTATATCATAGTATGACAAAAAATTCATTAATAATTTAATCAATCAAAATATGATACGAGGTTTGAACTTCAGTTGCCAAGCAATCAGACAGTTCTTATCAAAGAAAACATACAACACCTATGAATATCTTCCCTATAAAAATAAAGAACGCGTGTCTGACTATATATATATATATATATATATGTGTGTGTGTGTGTATATATACACATACATACATACATGCATATATATATATATATATATATATATATTTATATAAATATATATATATATATATATATATATATATATATATATATATATATATATATATATATATCCAGTCACTCCCAGCTTTCCGTGTCCCTCACTTAAGGGGAGAGGTAGTAGTAATACCCAGGTGAGAGTAGGGTACGTGTTCGTGTTCGTGTGTGCATATCTATCTAAATATCTATTCATCATTTTTTATGGGTCGTGTGCACTAGTGATGTAATAAAATGTAAAAACGCAAAACAATAGTAAAACCGATAAAAACTTAAAACGTCTATTTACTACTTCATAAGAATGATGAAAAAAAGAGAGAAATCAGTATACCATTTTGAATTTCAAAACTGCTTTACATGCAGGGAGAAAAGGAAATCAAAATAAGAACATCAACCATAGAATTCATATTATATAGTAACTAAAAACGTGAGCAAAGTGTTCAATAGCATCACCAGCAACATACTTGAAACCAAAATATTCTCACCCTTAGGGTATCAAGTGAGCTGTTTGTAAACATTGTTTATTTATCTTTCCATGATAAATCTACTAAATATTAAAAAAAATGACTTCAATTATACAGCATGACCAACAAACACTTGAAAATCATGATAATCAACACTCGCAATTAGGGTGGGGTGGATAAGGGGTTCAGGAGAGAGCTAGTAAACAAAACCTTTCTGAAAAAATATTAACATAATGAAAATTTAATTCGCTACTACACTTTGACCATTGCAGAGCATTTATTAATAAGCCCAAGGATAATGAATGTTCGTTATCTATTATTCATAGTGAATTTATTTATTTTTGTTGCCCAATCATCGTAATAGTGTTCTTTAAACTATTTGTGTTACAAAAATATAGAAAGCATTCTGATGTGTAATAAGATTAGGAAGACGTAATCTTATTTATTAATAGTTAAATAAAAATCTACAACCTAAGTCACCGACTCCCTATCAGGGTTAATGACACGTCGATTTCTCTGATAAGGGACATACACTTAACCAAACGGATTACGTAATCGCAAGTGCGCATTACTGATAATCTAGCGATAAAAGGTAGCACATGTTTACATAACAACTTAAAGTTCGAGGCCGTTACCTTAAATGTCCGACAGTAACTTATATGATGTTTTACCCTTGATAAACACTCAAATACATTATGAACTAAATTGAAATCATCAGCTGTTCGCTGTGATGGTTAAAAATTTATATTTCTGGCTAAAGTGATAAGTAGACCTGTTACCACAGCCACCTAAATTGTACGGTAAAACCAAGATAAACTTCAAAATATGGATATACTGAAAACTATAAAACTTCCTTACCGATGATAGTATGTAAACAATGATATTTTTGTATCATATACGTACCTTTGAATAAAAATAAATTTCAGTATTTGAGTGAACACAGCAGGACTAAGGAGAGAGAGAGAGAGAGAGAGAGAGAGAGAGAGAGAGAGAGAGAGAGAGAGAGAGAGAGAGAGAGAGAGAGTGAGTTGCACTACTTTGGACCCATAACTTCAGTTACGTTATTTCATCCGCTATTAAAGAAAAAGACGCTTAATATCATTATTACTCGCCAAGCTACAACCTGTATTGGAAAGGCAGGACGCTACAAGCCCACATACAGAACATCCTCATTATTTAAATAAAGTTTTTTGCTAATTCCTATATCACATCATGTTAAAGGTATCAAATAAATGTCTACATGAGCATCTCATTTGTGATGCTAACACAGTTGTTATGAGAGTTCCCATTACATTGCTGGGACAATAATGTCATTGCTCACTGCGATATTAACTAGAGATTTTTTATCATCATTACACTAAAAGAATATAAATGTGTAAAATCTAACTTGATGGTTATCAGTAAGTTACCATCATGGTTTTTGTGTTTGGGACCCGATGAGAGAGAGAGAGAGAGAGAGAGAGAGAGAGAGAGAGAGAGAGAGAGAGAGAGAGAGAGAGAGAGAGAGAGAAATAATATAATCCCTCACGGTAAACGTAGTATTTACTTCAGAAAGAAGTGTACTAATGGGATCATGATGATATTGTTTAAGAATTACAAATAAGCTAATGTGTCATGACAACTGATGTGGCATGTCACAACTTTTGACAAGAGTGCAGACGTAATACAGTATGTAATACCTGGCTAGAAAATGAGGACGTGGGTTTAGCTCCTCCAATCATGCTACTCAACTCTGAAATAGCAGAAAATCAAATGTTTCGTGGTACACAGGGGAAAGCAACAGACTTCTACCTTCTACAAGAGAATATAATGAAAAGCTGAACAAACCAGTTAATCCACAACTTCATGACTGACAGATTACGAAGGACTGGGAAGACCGAGTTGTAAAGTAGCAAAGTCTAAATATTACATATTGCACACAAAACTGTCGGAGACCTTAAGAGAGTTGGAATTAAATAGTTAGTAGCAAGAGCTGTGTGATAAATAAAAAAAAAACCTTTGAACCAATTTTCATGATAAGGTTAGGTAAATACCACACAATTCTGAACGGAACTTCACGAAAAAAAGTACGCTCCACAACAAAAATCAAATCCAGATCTCTAAATATATGATTGGTTAAATAGCCCAATGATGCGCTACTTTCAGGACATATCATTATTTACTCTTAAGGTAGAAGTACAAATTGAAAGGTTTAATCTCGAAAGTTTAAAACAGCCTTGTGAAGGCATATACATTAGACAGAGAAGTATGTAAATAAATGATTTTGGGAGCATTGAAGCGCACGACATTTTGTCTAAAATTCTATTTCGGTGTTATTTGAGATCATTTTAATAGCAATGAATAAACCACATGAGTGATACTGAGAGCGAGCTTTCAAACAGGTTTGATATACAAGGGACATATTTGGGAAGGATAGGACTAACTTAAACTGAAGGTCAATGCTGGATAGAAGTTAAAAATAGTGCGAAGGACACAAGCCCAATGGGTATAACTAATAATCAACAACGTTGTGTATGTAGATACAGACTGGTTTGAAAAAAAAAAAAAAAAAAAAAAAAAAAAAAAAAAAAAAAAAACTTAGAATTAGTCTACAAAGAATGAGGTCACAAACAGGGAGTTTGGATAGTATGGCTTTATCCCACACCATGTTAAAAGGCTTAGAGATGTCAAAATCAGTGATAATTCCTCTGGTCTAAACCACGAAAGCATTCCTCAAGATTAGTCCATGAAAAACGGTGATCAAATAAGGCTTCTTGCCTTATAGAACTCGTGTTGATGATCAGGGTGGATACAAAACTCCAATAGCTTTAAATATCTTAGCTTGTATGAACGTAAAATCAATAGGGCGATACATAAAACGCCGAGCAGCCGTCTCTGGAAATAAATTGTACAAAAGAAAACATACCAGTGTGTGCGATAAAGCGAAAACATGGAAATTACCAGGGAAAATAGGTCAGCATATCAACAAAGCAACTTAGAAGGGGAACTACCATTCGGATCACAAGCATTTCTATAATTCAGAGGCTGAGTAAGTCTTAAAAGCTTTGTGAACAAAGGTCACAAAGAGGAGAGGGTCAGTCAGAAGTCTGAAAAACAAGTTTAGTTGGAGAGTATTCCTGACATGACTCAAAGAAACAAAAAAGTGATGGTGGTTCATTCATTCAAGAGAGAGAGAGAGAGAGAGAGAGAGAGAGAGAGAGAGAGAGAGAGAGAGAGAGAGAGAGAGAGAGAATAATGAAACATAATGATGCCACTGATGTAAGATTAGAGATATCATGATAAAACTGCTGATTAAAAACAAGTTAAGTAGATAAATGTCTGAAAAATGGGAAAGGTTTGAGAAATATTCAGATAATCAGACAGATTATAGGGAGCGAGTTGTTTTAAAGAATAAGAACAAGATACACATTTAAATCTATGATTTACGGGTTGTTCCTGCAGCAAAATTCTCTTAGTACAAAGCCTGATTTATCAAAGACAAACGAACAAAACCAATATTCGATGTTACTTTTTATCTTAAGTCAGGCCAAGTAATTCCTTCTCCTTATTTTTCATTCACCTATCTTCTTTTAACATGTTCTTCGAAAATGTAATATCATAAACCAGCTAATTCATTACTTCTTTCCTACCATATTATCATACAGTATATAAAGGTTGGGTGCTCCAACGATAGTTTGGAACACATGCTCTTCTAAAGGGTGATTGTTTCCCTAATGTTCAGCTAGTTTTAAGCCTTCCATAAGAATATTATATCGGTAATTTTGAGATAAAATAGAGAAGGACTACTATAAAATAGATCATAGAAGAGCCCTCAATGGGCCTCATCCTAGCCAACGATAGTAAAATTTCAATTTTGTCATATACAGTATGTGCCATGTTGACAAAAATGTAAACTTGTGCCGGAACTGCCATTTTATTCAAAAGAACGCAAACTCTTATATTACCAGATGCCATCTCGTATCACACTTTTAATATTCAAAAGTGTGAACTCTCTTGATTATTTACTTGTCATAAACTCATGTTGGCATGCACAAGTGATGTACCGCCTTTAGGCACCAGAAGAAAGTGATGCGTACACAGATAGAAAAAAAACCGTCATTTTAATCGGAAATTCTCCGTAAAAATATACTGTACTCAACCGTATTTCAGTAAAATACAGGCGACCGTAATTTTAACTTACTTTGTTATTATCTTTTACGGGTTGGTGACCGTAATATCACTTATTTACGTCAATATATCCGTTTTTAAAACGGTCAAAATCCAGAAATAAATGTTGCCAGACATTTACCGTCTTTTAATGCAAATTTTTAACAGTGTAGTCACGGCCACTATATCTTATAAATGCGTTGTAAAAAGGACGAAAATACTCACATAAATAGAGAGGTTTCTCTTTGCATTATTTCTTAATTATGCTCAGAACTCAAGAACATTTATAGGAATCTAGATATATATGGTTCCATTGTCGCTGTACGAAGGAAAAGAAAGCAACAGAGTAAAGTACGAGAACTACAAAATAACATTATTTCATATTTATAAAAAAAAAAAAAAAAATATGGGTGGATTTGAAAAAATAAAAAATTACTTTAAAACTCATCTAATACACCATAATAGAACATATTTTCTACACTCAATATTGATTGAAATTCAGTGAATACTGACTAAAAAAAGAGAGAGAACTGCTTGTAAACCTCTAAATACTGGAACCCAACGATTATAGTTTGCAAATTAAAAACCTAAAGTTGAAGAAGCTAAAAATATAAAAGAAAAAAAATAAGAGATAAAGATAGCACGTGAATAGAAATAAAAATACAGGAAGGGAAAAATATCACAATATAACACCTGACAGAAACATAAGTACACCTGGAGTAAGCAGCACACAGAATATTGAGTTTCATATAGTAGTAGTAGTAATAGTAGTATATCTAATCTATCTATCTATCTATCTAAATATATATATATATATATATACATATATATATATATATATATATATATACACACACACACACACACACACACACACACACACACACATATATATATATATATATATATATATATATATATATATATATATATGGTAGTTCCATCTATGTTGGATAGGTAGGAATTAGGAAGCTTCCCATATGTGAACCAAAGCTCAATCCTGCTAAGGATTGCAAGAATCCACTGAAAGAAGGTCATAACCCCCCAATAAGCTCGGAATGGGGCTGTGGGTGTCACGGACCACTGGTTCAGTGATCAGACTTCGGATTTTTGACCGAGTTCGATCCCAGCTACCACTAAAAACGTCCAACCTATTGTAAATGGGTACCACCCTTTTCTGGAGTTAAAAAAGGAGTTACTGAGATGCTGTAAGATTGAACTATTCGAAGAGAGAGAGAGAGAGAGAGAGAGAGAGAGAGAGAGAGAGAGAGAGAGAGAGAGAGAGAGAGAGAGAGAGAGAGAGAGAATAATATGTTGATGTATAGCTTCAAGGGAATAGCATATCCAGGGACATAAGAAGCCTCATATATATGAGCGTGAGGGAAGCAAGATTGACTAAAAAGTATTTAGGGGTATGACTGCAGCCTAGCAGGCTCTGATACCCAGTAGGCTCAGAGCGATTCCCGACCTACCAAACGTGATATCAGCGGTGTGCCATGCAGCTATGTGTCCCCTAGGCCTGATTTCACATTCAAAAGTGCTCTCATTAACACACACACAGTATGTATATATATATATATATATATATATATGTGTGTGTGTGTGTGTGTATGTATGTATATATATACACGTATATATATATATATATATATATATATATATATATATATATATACACATATGTATATATACACTGTATATATATATATATATATATATATATATATATATATATATATATATATATATATATATATATATATATATATATATATATTCAAGACGACAACCTTCAACAGCATTCAATGGCATCAATCGCGGAAAATGCTTTTTAAGAAATTTTACCCCATTTAACGACGTTTGCCAACAACGTATGCGAAATGCACGGTAAAATATCATTCTACGAATGTGAGTGCGCAGATCTTGTAATGTAAATCACTTGGATTCAGCTTCAAACATCTGCGACTATAACACACACAATGGACCACAAGCGAGTAGTAGTATTTCATCACTTCCGCATCAACGTACGTACAGATAACTAAAACCAAGCGTGTGTTTATAACGTTTCAAGAGTTTCTCGCAAACATGGACTTCAAGGTCTACGCTAATTCAGACAAATGTGCTAGCTTAGATCGCTGTCTCAAAGGAATCCAAGAAAGATATTATGTAACCTTTTTTTTATCGTATCATCCAATCTTGCGAAACGCACCAAACATTTCCATCTCATTTTGCTAATGTAATTTCATCATATTATAATAGATGTTATAATGTATATACAAAAATGTAAAATATAATTTGTTAAGGAATATTTCTTTATAAAAGAAAAAAAATGTATGTTGAGAAAATTTAATTGTATTTTCATAATAAAAGATAAAAAAAAATGTGTGTAAACACCGTCCATGTACCTCGTTCTATTCACTTCCCGTTTAGCTAATGGAGAATCAATTTCATATGTCATAATGCCTCATATGATATTCGTTTATGCTGTATTTTCTAGGAAAATTAACTTCTAATCGTAATTGCATAGTGTCATTATCATAATTAACATTAGTTGAATTTGTTAATTTTTAAGACAATTTGCATTCCTACAATCTTACTAAAACCCTTGAATTTAACGGAAGATATCAATGTCTAAAATATCAATAACAAAGACCTTTCGCTACCCGGTATATATTGCATGAAGTTTAAGAAAAAAAAACATCGGATACAAATCAGAAAAAAAAAATAATTGCATGAAATTCAAGAGGATAAAAAAATATTCGCTCCAAACTAAATCTTGGTCATTATCTAAGAGAGAGAGAGAGAGAGAGAGAGAGAGAGAGAGAGAGAGAGAGAGAGAGATCGGGTCACAACAACAAACAAACCTCACATGTGAGGCAATTAATGTTTTTACCATTACATAATGAGAAAAGTTACGTAAACAGTGCGATGAATATCCAGCTCCTCATACCGCTCCACGCTCTCTCTCCCTCTCTTATTTGTTTGTCTGTCGGACTCTACATCGTAATAAAGAAAAAGCTTTTCATATATACTACTCACTGCCTAATTTCCAGCGTTTTATGTTATTACATATATTCATACATATGTATACATTTTTCTGTTATATAGTATATACAAATATACAATTACAAAAATAAGTGTAGTCGACAGAAAGAGAGAGAAAAAAAACAACGTACCTTTATCTTAATGGAAATAGATCTCGTTAGAATAAATCATATCATCAGTAATTCTTAGACCCCAGGTGATAACCCCTAAAAAATAATTAAAATAGCTTAATGGCGTCACTAGCAGCATACCATAATTTTGAAAGCAAACTCTTGATTATAATAAAACCATCATAAGTGTATATAAAAATAAAAACAATAAAAATACACAAGTGAATATACAAACAAAAAATCCCTTGGCTTTTTTTTTTTTTTTTTTGAAATCACAGCTGCGTAACCCAAGAAGCGTAGTGTTGCTTGTTAATCTCCCCCCAAGGAAATGTTTTGCGTAATATAACATTTTTCAATTTACTTTAGCAGTTGTAACTTGGAATCCCTTCTTCCCCTTTCCCTACTGCGATTAGTCAATGGTGTTAAACAAACACAGCTTTTAGTTGCAATTCCTCAGAAGAATTTAAAAATAAACTTCGTTATGGAATATTCATTTTATGAATAGAAATAATAGCTTTAAAAAATGGAAAGATCTATCAGACTGAGATTTATTTGAAAACCATTTATCTTAAACTTTTAAATTGACAATCAACAATGGTCAGAAATACCTGAAAAATACTTTTATGGAGAATAATTAAATCTTTTCAATTTTCTTTAGTTCTGTAATAAATATTAATCATAATGTGTTCACAAGCATCGAGATATTCCATAGTATAAAGCATATTAAAGAAACCTTAACAGATAATTCACTTCATAAGAATTGAAATAACAAGTTCTATTGAGGAATTTAACAAACACCTTATAAATGCGGTCTACGTCATGACATAATTAGCTTCTAGTTTACAACTGTAAAAGGCATATTTACAATTGTTTGAAGACAGAAATTTCACCATTTCACTATGCATGTTTGAAAATGTACAGATGGTGATATGTAACTAAGTTTTGAGGTAACAGTACACTATGGTGTATAGCTTATGCTATGTATGTGTTTAGGATATGCATGAGATCATAAGATTACAGATCAAGTAAAGTAAACTTATGATTACATACGAAACAGTAAGCGAGTTTACTGTATTACGATACTCATGGGACCAAGAACTCGCCCATGATGATTAAAAAAAATGCTTATAGTATTTGATATAATATCCTATCTGCTCAAGATTTAAAATCACGAAATTTACGCTAACAGCTTAAAACACGTAAACAATTTCTTATATGAACAACTATTAGAAAAGATACAGGATATATATATATATATATATATATATATATATATATATATATATATATATACACACATATATATACATATATATACATATATATATATATATATATATATATATATATATATATATATATATATATATATATATATATAATAGTGTGATAATCAGCTAAGATCAACCCACATATCAAAGGAAGTGGTAGAAATGACGATAAAGAGATTGATAGGAACATAAGGAAACACTTCAGGAGATTTCCAAAGCTCTTTTTTTTCAAGTAAAAAGGCCTTGAACGACTTTCCATGACCTGCAACGAATCAATACAACGCAAAGGGAAAGGTCTAGTCCTATTTGCTAAGTCAACTATCACTTGATTTGTTCTTCACTTCTAGTTCTTCAGCCAAGCCTTTAGTTTACTCAAGTTCTACATAAACAAAACAATACTTTCACTCTCCTTTCATACATCATTCTATGATGATCCACATTTTTTCCTATAAAATTAAATTCCTAAGTCTAATTTCTTTCATTTTTCTTTAAATAGACCTTTTGACCAAGCGTTCTAAACAATAAGCAGTGCTCCTACATATACCCACTGGTCTTCATTACGCCTTAAGTAGTTATTAAACAATTAATGGGGCGGCACTAACTTCTGCGCTGATATAATATTATATAGTTCTAAGAGTTCACGGAACTAAACAAATCTGCGTCACTCTTTCATCCTTCCCCTTTTGCTCCTTTAAATCAAATCTCATAGAAGGTCTCGTTCTATAACACCTAATCTCAAGCCAAACTTTTTCAAATATAACATAAACAGCTTACCTTGTACAACACTTGATATAATTTATGACATAACTATTTACAAAGCTTAAGACTTATCGAAAAACATATCACTTACGATTATTCTACAAAAAAATAAAACTTACAGAAGCGTAGCTAAGTGATCTCACTGGTTGTTATTTTGATTTTTCTTCCAAATATAAAATTACCATGTGTAAGGTCACGTGACATGAACACTTACCAATAAAAAACTGCAGCTTAAACTCCAAACTTACCTGGAATGAAAGAAAAAAAGAATAATTATGATTGATATTACGATCTTTTTATACAAGACTAATACAACGATGTTAACGTTACAAGTATCAATGTCTGATCATTGAAATAATAAATAAATTTAACTACTGTTCATTTACATACTTTAGCAAATACATTTCAAAACTTGTTGAAAAAAAAAATAACAAATAAATCAATAAAAAACTTCGCAAGATAGCTAAGATAATCAGAATGAAATCTCCACAAATGCAATAACACGGATACCAAAATATCCTGAGTCATTTGCATATTCCGTCATGAATATAAGGATGCTATTTCCATTGTCAACAAGATCCAGCTTGGCCTAGATTTTCTTTAACGAATTTAAGTCGGTAGTTAATGTAATTCTCAATTCTTCACCATTAATCATTTAAGTGTTCTTTAAAATTGACCATTAATTTAATGAAAATATTGACCCCATACGCGAGCAAACACATCCATGTACATTTCCTGCTTAAGAAAATGTACATAGACATGTAATACATTACAGACACACACACACACACACACATTCGCACACACACGTGAACCTTGTAAACTACGTTTAATAAATGTATATTCACAACTTAAAATCTACAAAAAAAAAAATGCAATGACCTTTTGATACTTTATATAAAAAACTTCTAACATGGATAAATGTAGAGTTGAAAATATAGTATACTGAATCACGTGTAAAAATATAACAATTATAGTATTATTAAGAGAATAAAATAAGTGTTGACAAGCAATAGTGAAATAGGTCACTATATACGTAGTTTCGGGCTTATAGAAGATTTAAGGAAAGGGATCAAATTTACTAACGGACTTAATAAGGTCAAGGCCACGTTGGCATCAAAAGCTTAACGAGGTAAGAATGAAGCCATACCACTTACACAAAACATCTGTAAATATTCTACTCCACAACTTTTTTTTTACTCTGTTTCTACCAATTCTCTCCTTTTGTACTTCCTGAATAATAATAACCTAACCTCCCTTAATCATGAGATTTGGCTTATTCTATAGCGCATCAATCAAATCGAACTGCAGTTTGTCCTGAACTACCTTTTTTTAATTAAATTTTTTCACACTTCATCTGTTTTCCATATACTAAATTCTAGGTATACGCCAATATTCATAGAATTTGTATGAATACGTTAATGTAACCAAATCGAACTGCAGTTTGTCCTGAACTACATTTTTTTAATAAAATATTTTCACACTTCATTTATCTTCCAAATGCTAAATTCTAGGTATACGCCAATATTCATAGAATTTGTATGAATACGTTAATGTTTTTCAGCTAATTATATGTAATCTAATCAGAGGGGTGAAATACATTCGCTAAGTAGCAATCAAGATTAGGACATGACAGCGTCATAAATTACTTTTGTCCTTTGCCGCTGCTGCTTGCTTTGAAAATAGGAGTGGCTTTAAAAGAAACATAAATATGGACATAACTTGACGTAAAGCAAAGAAATAGTTTTGCAAAATGATAATTTGAACTAATACCAACTTCCTTATCCCCAATAATTTTGTCAGATTAAGCTTGCATTACGGTAGCACAGACACTCTGGAACAAACATGCCGAAAAAACAAACAAATTAAAAGTATCGGCTATATAGAAATATAGATGTTAAGCTAGATTTCTCTACTATGAATGCGAAAAGTAAAATTCCAAATAATAAAAAACTACAAGTAAAGGTATATGCTGCTATACAAATCACTAATATAAATAAGTCACAAAAACAGAAGTGTTCTCAGGGGACATGAAAACAGCGATACAGACAACGGAAAAAATGAATTCATAATAGGTCTTGAATTCTAAGGCAATCTTCTTATAAGACTACCAACAGGAAAAATTTAGTAAATACTAAATAAATTCATTGTGATTATTTTTATTATGATTAGCATATTCTTGATGACCATACAAAACCGTACATTCGATAAACAATAAGAATTTAACCATAAACTCAAACGACAAAAAAGTTTTAAGTAAGAATAAATACCGATATTCAAACAAGAAACATAAATATGATCAAAGCTAATAATATCAATTATAATTTTACTATTATGTACAATAATAACAAGAATAACAACAATAATTGTAATTATGATAAATGTTTTCTAAATTTGTGTAGGAAGCAGAAAATATAATTACAGTACACAATATAGTGCAGGATTTGCAAATAGATGAAACACTTGAAAAAAAAAAAAAAGTAATTCGGGGAAATAGGGATATGTTTTGAAGCCACGTGCATAACTCCTACATCTTTAATCCACTTAACGGACGGGGTAAGGGGGTGGGGGTTAGGCCAATTAACTATGACAAAGTGATGACACATCCGTGACGTTTGCATGGTGCCACACTTACTGAAAAGGAAGCATAACAGAAGATGCCAGTCAAGGTTACATGACATGCCGGAGGATGGAGGGGGAAGAAGGTGTGGGGGGGGGGATAGGAAAGGGTAGTAAGGTTGAGGGGGAATAAGAGGAGAAAAATATGAGCAGTTGAAGGGATTCAACATTGCTAGAAAAAAGAGAATCATCTCAGCTTTCCCCTCCAAGGGCCTCTTTTCCGCCTTCCTAGTAAGCTCCTCCCCCTTTTCCCATGGCGCCAGCTAAGGAGTTGGAAGGTGATGGAAGTAAGACTTGGAGAGACGAAGAGCGAGTCCCTGTTGCAACCATATTTGGAAGACGGTCGTGCCAGGAAACCTTAGGTTGGGCTTGCTATTATTGATGTAGATTTGGTTTATTGTTACTAAGAATATATGTGTAGCATTTCTAACTTAATCCCTTTCTCTGCTACAATGCAACAGGTCGAAAGTGAAATCCTGATTTCTATTATAATTCTAAATCAAATGTTATAGAAATAATATAAAGCAATAAAAGTATTTTTAAATATGGCATAGTTTTAAATAATTATAATCTCCCATATATAATGAAGAGCAAGTGTCTAGCCATAATATATATATATACATATATATATATATATATATATATATATATATATATATATATATATATATATATATTACAGTATATATATATATATATATATATATATATATATATATATATATATATATATATATATATATATACAGGTATATATATAAAATTTCTTTTTTTCTCTCCTGTCAAGCTGACCCAACCGCTCGGAAAACAACAATTTCCCACAAATTGACCAAACAAACGTGCTGTATTTAGGAAAGAAGGAGGGGGTGGGTAGGGTTGAATCTGTGTGTGCATACCTAACTAAATGTTTAACCGTCCTTTTCCAAGCACCAGTTAAGTACACGAACCTTCCTGGTGTTTATTTGAGTGTTTACAAAAACAAGAGATAAATACATATTTTCAGTGAAAAACAACTTAAGGATAAGGAAATTATATAATGGAAATGATCGTATCTTCATTTTTTTTTTCTAATTCCTTATGAATAGAGGAGAGAGGAAAGAAAAAATGGGCCTCATGATAAAAACTTGACTGTCAGATTCTCCTATTCTTATTCAAATTAGAAAGAAAGCAGGGCAATAGTTTGCAAACTCGAGTATATTTTCAAAAACATCACAAAGACGTCATCATCTACTTTTCAGAACACTTGAAACTGACAAAGAAAACAGATTTTGTATCTATTTCTCTTTCTAAATATCGCTCTAGACTTGTACAACTTTTACAATCAACTGTCATTCTAAAGACACCTGCACACGCAAAATAAAACTTCATTCAACCTTCGCTGCCTATAATATTAATAAAAGTTAATGCAGGTTCATTACTAGGAGAGGATAAGGAACATCTTGGAGCTACAGAACAACAGCATTCTCTTGCATCGTCCTACTTGACCAAATGTTTGTCACTGAGTTCTCTAGAAGTTATAGTATTATATTAATAATTTTAACAAGACTATGTCGGTTAAAAAAAGACAGGATATGTTGTTACAACATCATCATTACTTTTGGCAAACGTCACAGGGTTAATAACAGATAACATGATTATTAGGGACATTCATAAATGGCGAAATTAAGAGGTTGATTATAGCCACTGCTTTAGTCAAAGTCAATAAGACGAAAGTACAATGAATCTTATTATTTTCCTAACATTGCTTAATAAAATATCCATGCTCAAAACGTGTTGATTGTAGTCATTTTCACTCTCTCATACACATATATATACATACACATTATATATATATATATATATATATATATATATATATATATATATATATATATATACATACATATATATATATGTGTGTGTGTGTGTGTGTGTGTGTTTGTGTTCGTGTGTGTGGAATAAATAAAAGATTACGGCCCACTTCTCATATCCTTCTCTTGTAATTGAAGGCATAACCGTAACTGACAACACTCACAGCCATTCCACTCCAACCTCGAAAACAAACTGACAACTTAAGGACTTTCCTTATATAAGTATAAACTCCATGAGCGACTTAGAGCTCTTAAGACCATAGGGCTCATAGTATAAACACTCAATGCCCTGTCCCGAATAAAATAAATAAAAAAAGTATACATGAATGGATATACAAATGAATAAATAAGACTTGTTGTCTTAAGAAGTGAAATAAAGTTTACAATTATCTTGTTTGACGTCACAATTCAAATTCCGAAAAACCCGATGCCGTCATTCAAAGGCTCAAGAGTCGATCATCTCATCTGCTGTTTGAATGGTATCAAATATCTTCATCTCAACCACATTTCGTTCTTGGATATAACGTTGCTAGATCCTTTTACTCATGCTGTAACCTCTCTTCCATCTGCCTTGTTTACTTTCGTATCAGATAAAACTATTTAATGAGTTGAAGTTGTAAGTAAATTTCATTAAATAACATATGTTTTTGAGTGTTAATGCTGTACTAGTGTACGCGACCCGTCAAAAATGCCAGCTAAACGTTTAGGTAGAGATACACACGCACGCAAACGCACCACGCCCCTCACACCAGGGTATGACTACGCTGAGTGTGACCGATAAAATTATATATATATATATATATATATATATATATATATATATATATATATATATATATGTGTGTGTGTGTGCGTGTGTGTGTATGTATGTATATATAAATGGATATATCGATGGAAAACATGAAACCCAGTTTATAACCTGTTTTGGGGAATTTCCATGCTAAAATAGGTCAAAAGAAGAGAGGTGAATCAACAGTAGGTGAATTTGCAGTAGGCACAAGGAATGACAGAGGAGACAGGCTTACAGAATTTGCTGAAAAAATAATCTTAAAATCATGAACTCCTTCCTTTATAAGATGGAACAGAGAAAATGGTGGACATGGAGAAGCCAAATGGAGAAAATAAAATATCAAATAAATTTTATTCTTAGTGAAAAAGTCAATCTAGTTAAAGATGTAACAGTGTTTGGCAAGTTAAATTTAAGTGATCATAGAATGGTGAGAAGCAAAATTATTTAGATCTAATGAGAGAGAAAAAGTTAATTTAAAGAAAGAAAATGTATACTCCTGTAATAAGAAAATATCTGATTAGTTTAATGAAATGAAAACAAAAAAGAAATGAACAGTAATTTAACAAAACTTGTGTTAGAATCCGCACAAGTGATAGGTGGAAAAATTCCTAAGCAATATCAAGGAAAACTATGAGAAAAGACCAAAAACCTAGTAAAGAAAGGATATGAAATGAGGGTAAAATCCAAGATAGGTGAAATAGAATTAACAGAACTATCCAAAACAATAAACAAACTAAAAACCCAAGATATTCGTGAACACGGTCACACCCAAATTGAAGAAACACTAAAGAAAGGAAGAAGCATCGAAGTGATGGAAAGTAGACTTGGAACAGGGCGCCGACATGTTTGCTTTAAAGGATGAAAATGAAAATATCTACAATAGAGATGTAGTAAAAAAAATTGCTGAGGATCTTTATGCAATGCTACACAATTATGATATAAGAAATAACTCACCAATAAAAATAATGAAACAACTGAGTCGGTACCAAACGTAACAGTAGGAGAAGTAAAGAAAACATTAAAATGCATGAAAAGAAGCAAAGCAGCAGGAGAAAATGAATTAACAATTGATTTAATAATAGATGGAGGGGATTTCACAGTAGTAAAGCTCGCTGAACTCTACACCAAATGTCTGCAAGAATGCCCTAAACCTACTGCTTGGAATTTTTTTTTTTCTAATTCACAAGAAGGGAGACACAAAAGAATTGAAAAAATACCGACTTACAGGTTTACTTTTCGTTATACATAAAATATTTACAAAGATCACATTGGGCCGAATAGAAAGACAGCTAGACTTTAAACAACTAAGAGAGTAGGCAGGCTTTAGAAGTGGGTATTCAACAACTGATCATATCCATGTAATTAACCAACTTATGGAAAAATCCACTGAGTATGACAAATCACTATGTATGCCATTTATAGACTATGAGAAAGCCTTTGATTCTATCAAAATCTCAGCAGTAATGAAAACCCTTCAAAAACATGGAATGGAAGAATCTTACATTAGAACACTTGAAGATATCTAAACAGGAAGGACAGCAATCCTAAAACTACATAAATATAGTGAGAAAATTCTGATTGAGAAAGGAGTTAGACTCGGAGACCCATCTCTCCTAAATCATTCACAGTATGCTTAGAAGACGTTTTAACAACTTAAGATTTACAGATGATATAGTTGAGTTTAGTGAATCACGGGAGGAATAACAACTCAGAGAGCTATGGAAAGAATAATGATGGGAATAACACTAAGACACAAAAGAAAAGAGCAACATGGATATGAGAGCAAACTAGAGTAGAGGATATTCTAAAAACATGTAAGAAAAAGAAATGAACATGGGCAGGACATATAATAAGAATGGCAGTTAACAGATGGACATTAAGAATAACAGAATGGGTCCCTAAAGATTGCAAAAGAAGCATGGGAAGAAAGAGAAGACGATGGATTGATGATTTAAGAAAGTTTGCGGGTGTGAACTGGCACAAAAAGACCATAAGCAGACACAAGTGGAAGGACATATCGAACGAAGGCTTTCGTTCTGACGTGGACTAGTAACGGATGATGATGATGATGATGATTATATATATATATATATATATATATATATATATATATATATATATATATATATATATATATATATATCTGGTCAGGGTCACCTGGTCTTTATTATTTAAGGAAGGAAGTTTCTTGTCTTTAAAATTTTCACAATAATCACATGAATTATTCAATTCATCAAAGTTTGACAAAAGTCATAGCCCAAGTTAAGTAATAACATAAGTAGCTGAAATTAGTTGTTAAAATGACCTATATTGATTTAAAGCACAAAAGTTAAATTACTTCAGTATGATGAAGATTTAAAACGCTCTCCTCTCATTGATCCCTAATTACGTTAATACCATTAATATTGATTCT
>NC_090761.1:33087509-33093898 GCF_036898095.1 Palaemon carinicauda
GAAGGAACCACGTCAATGCTTCTCTTCTCCCCGCTTGTCACTCGTCTATAGGAAGTTCCAAGGAAATGGCAAAGATATGGTTTGGAATCATATCGAATGCTCATCTCACAGCACTAGCTGTTGAATCGTTAGCGAGACATGGCCAATGAATATTCACAAATATCGTGTTTTCATAATCTATTGGTATAGTTACACTGTACTTACCTATAATTTCATTTTCATAAAAGCCATTTATGTTCACTTCCCATAAGACAATATAAGTATGAAGATAAAGCCACGACACGTAAAAATGGCTGTTTATGATATGAACAAGATAACACGTAAGATTGTTCTACATTCTTTGAAAATCTACCTTAAGAAACAAAGGGTTGAAATGATGAATTTAAAATCGAATTTAAATGAGCCTCAATGAAAATACATTAATTTTCTTGAGATAACACACATAAACACACACACATGCACACACACACATATATATACATATATATATATATATATATATATATATATATATATATATATATATATATATATTAAACGTGTGTGTATATGAGTGCGCAGGCATTATGGTTAGCACCTGAATCGGTGACTAACAAGAAAAGACATTCACTTTCGCTGCATAAGCATAAGCTCTTTGAATTTCTTACCACTTCCTAGTTCGAAGAAACCATATAGACACCAAATTATAAATCTAAAAATTATATATAATCTTTGGATTTAATGGTATCATTGTTGGAAACATTAACTAATTCCCAATAGGACTTAAATGGCTATTCACATTTTATTTGGTTAATATGAGAGAGAGAGAGAGAGAGAGAGAGAGAGAGAGAGAGAGAGAGAGAGAGAGAGAGAGAGAGAGAGAGAGAATATCACATAGTGTCTGCATAGTTACATGTCAATGAATAGAGGCACATTACATAATCAACTTGGCCCTTCTTAAATTCAGCACATAAACCGGATGTCTCTGAAAACAGAACACCATCACGAAAATTACAAATCAAGGTAATAGGACTATAAAAAGGGGAGATTAATAATATACTGTTATTATGTATGAAATCATTATCAAAATAGGCAAGCAATGCTCTTACCCGTTCCAACTGACTAATGAAAGGCCGTCGAAGCATCAAACATTTCAAGCTTTTGCAATAATCTGTATAGCGATGAGGACTTTGTTGTCAGGAAGCGATATAGCTGATATCAGAGCCGCAAATGTAAGAATTATGTGACTTTATCTATGTAATATATCTTAAATAAAAAAAACTAGCGTCACAAAAAGCCAGGGTTAATCCGCAAGTAAGAGTTGAGATCAAGGCGATAGCACAACAAATCTACTCCATATGTAAATAGGCTCTGACATTGCTGGGTTAAAAAAGGGGGCCCCTTACACCCAAAGATATGCTAAGAAACAAAGAGTTTATGCTTGTGTGTGTATGTATGTATGTATGTATGTATGTATATATATATATATATATATATATATATATATATATATACAGTATATATACATGTATGTATATATATATATATATATATATATATATATATATATCCAAGGAGCGACACACAATATTGGGATATTTCTATTACATAAAACATTACAGATTAATAAGTCAAACAACCTTATCTTACAACACGATTAGAAACGAGGCGCACAAGTGAGCAAGACACTTTACTATCTGCAGCCCCTAGGACAATGGAAGAAGAGCCTATCGACAACTTTCAACTAACAATAAGTCTTAAAAGTGAGAAATAAATTTGGACGACATAATAATGCGGGAAAGTCTAGATAAAAATAACTGCATGAACCTATAATGTAGGATTAATACCGATTTACATTACATTAGCAAATGACCACTCCCTTAATTCTTTTGTATCATATAATTTTCATATCTCCCTTTTGGAAAAATGAAAGAAAAAAATATCCAACCTCAAGTGTTACAAACAAACCCTTGCAAACTTGAAAAGTAAATTTTTGGCTCCATTTCTCTCAGCCTATCAGCAGGGCGTCTAAAGCTTAAACCATCCCTTCAACACAACTTCAGGTTTGGCTAAGATCTCCCATCAGGATTTCCCCATCATAAACATTTATGACTTCTTGAGGCGTCGATGAATAGGAGAGAGAGAGAGAGAGAATAGAGAGAGAGAGAGAGAGAGAGAGAGAGAGAGAGAGAGAGAGAGAGAGAGAGAGAAAGAATAACTCACTGCAGTTGCCAAGGTGAAAGCAAGGGGTCGAAAGGATTATAAGGAACTACAGAGTTCTCCCCTTTAGAAATATCAATAAGCATTCTTAGTCCGAAATAATCTCTCACGGATGCTACAGAGAGAGAGAGAGAGAGAGAGAGAGAGAGAGAGAGAGAGAGAGAGAGAGAGAGCTATTCAACATTTATTAATAAAAGCTCTAAGAAATTACTTGTAGGCCATGGGGCATAAGCTGTAGGGGGCTTAGTTTTTGAGTTCGTGGCCACTTTCTTGGGGCAAGTTGATTCCACCTGATTTTGAACCATGGGGGTCAGGACAATCAGAATATGCAAAGTTCCCGCAAAAATAGTTGCTCCTTAATTACTTATAGGCCATTATGTACCCAATTAGTCATCAGAAGTGAAAATGACCAAAAACACAAAGAGGATTTATATTCAGTAGAAAACATTTTATTTACAGTTTTTAAGAATGAGTACAGTGTTGTACATATGTATCATAACATGTGATTAACATTATGCAATAGAAATGTAAACAACAGCACCCTGGTGGTGGTATTATGAACTACACTGTTAACTTGACTTCCAGGTTATCATAAATGTCCATTATCCTTTGCTTTAAGTGTGCAACCAAAATCAAATTCAACTTTTACAGACTTTAAGAGATCACAACTATAAAATGACACCAAAAATAGAACCAACAACAATAAAAGGACACCGAAAATAGAACCAGAGTCAAATTTACCCTCATAAACCTAGCAAAATCGACAAGAATCCTTCGGAGATAAAGTAGTGTTTTTCCCACCATAGCAAATAATCATGAATTAGAAATTAAGTAGGGCCTATTGCTGCAAATTTTTCTCACTGGATGGAACTGTACTGCAAAGCAGCGCTCCACCATTCACTAGTATTCATCATCAGAGTCAGAGTCAGAGACGTCAGGGTCAAATACACTTTCTGTCTCAGGGATCCTATTAGTGCAGTTCTCAACCTGACACCTCATAAGTCAGTACAAGGAAGATTCATTTTGCTGCATGAGCAAGCACCCTTGCACCCACCTTTCTGGCACATGCAGTTCACAGTTTTTAGTACACTAGGGGGAGCCGGGTCATCAGCCATCCATTCAAAGACAAGGGTGTCACCAGTAATCTTCCAGCCATGACCATTGGGAGATGGAGCATGCATGATTGGCTGAAGGGACCCACGGTGAATTGCTGCCTGATAGTTTGCCCTTTTTACATGATGCAGCAGATAATCTTGGTTTGGAGGCAGCATCCGAGAATCTGATTTGCATGTCAGCCGGAACATGTTGTATCTTGCAACATTTACTTCCGAGCATTCTTTCTGACCATACAGTGTTCAGACAAATTTCTCAAACATGGGCAAGATGGAAGCTGATGCTTCCCATTCTGTTCCCAACTCTGCAAACATATTGACATATTCAACAGTTTTGTTGAATATGTCAAGGGGTTTCACCTTTCCCTTCCCTTTGAATGCACTAACCGAGTCGCACCCAGTAAAAACATGCATACCAAGAAGAGCTCGACATTTTTTTGCCCCAAGTTTCTCAGCCAGTTTGGAAATGCAGATAATTCGTCGCTTGTCCCCAGCACCAGTTTGAAATAGCAAATCAGCAGGGATTTCCTGAGCTAGTGCTAGGGATATCATAAAAACATCGGTATCTGGACTACTTATTATAACTGTTGAGATGTTTCTAGCAGCATGACTTGCATGCAACAGTAATCTCGTGTCAGCCTCTTCATGGTCACAGAAGAGGTCAGACACATCAATGATCATAATTTTACCATCAACTGCAGCTATAGAGTGGTTGTTTTCTCCATGTGAGACAACCAATGCAATAGGTCCAAAAACCTGGGGCTTACATTTCACCCATGTTTCATAAAGAAACTCCATGAGATTTTCTTTATTCGACCCTTCAGCCAAGAACTTCTTAAACTGTTTTGGGGTCTTTTGGTCAGGCCTAGTGATTTTCACCAATAGAGCCCCACTGGCTGCTCTGCGACCTCGCTCACAGTTTTTTATACTCTGTGTTGGATAGCGATCACACACAAAGTCCACCCTTTGGCAGCCATACTGGTTACCTAACCTGATAAGGTCAACCAAAAGCTTGTCTGCAAACATCCCAAATGTAGCTGGAATGTTTTGTGCCTGCTGAATAAATGCCATTCCATCAATCACCAAAGCAGACCCTGGAGGTATGTCCTCTATATTCACACACTCAGCCCGACCCTCCAACTTCTTCATCAACTTTGCTTTATTTGTTTTAGTAATGGTACCATTGCCAGTTGCCAAAGCCAAAGGTACAGGTGTCAATGAGTAAGCCATGAGTTTCTTTAAATCTACTTCCCTACTCCTGCCAATAATCAGGAGGCGATTAAACATGTCATTAGTGGCTTTGAGTAGCACTGTTTCAGACTCGACATTAACCTTTGATGTTTTTGCAACTGTGGCAAAGGTCTTCAATTTCTTTGATATGATTGGCTCAAATAGTTTCTCAGGCTCTGATTTCAATCTGGACTCTTCAAATTCTTTGATAGCATCAGCCCCTTTCCCATAAGCAATTTCAAGGTCGGACCTCACATTAGATGGAGCTACAGTGCCGGAGCAAATGTTAATTAGGTCCTCCCCTGAATATTCAAATGGATTAACCATTGAGTTTATGGTTGACATTATACTCCTAACTGCTGTCTCATCATGTTTTATTCGAGTTTCATCCAGGTCTTTCCGTCCCCTTTCTGTTTCTCCCTTCCCAGCCATATTTTCACATTCCTTAGCAATTGCTGCCCACTGATGGTGACTTAATAGCCACCTGTTCACGGCACCCTTATCTAGAGTCCGGCCTTTCATACCCCCCTTAGTTTTCGAATCCTTATTCACGGTCTGCTCAATTGCCATACACAGGCAACTGCAGAAAATCCATATCTGTCCTGCCTCTGGACAACAAAGTTTCCCTCCTTAAATTGTTGGTCAATTTCAGGGTGCATATCAACAAGGCTTGCCATCTCTGAAATATATGCAGGTAAATATCGGGCATAATTCACTCTGTCATAAGCAAAGTACCATGGAAGGATTTTTTTCAGTGTAGCTAGGTGCAGCTCCCAATTACCCTCCCTGGTGGCTCTCAGAAGACAAAGGAGATTTTGTACCATGTCAAGGTATGATGACCAGTAATCAAAGGTTGGTTTCTCTGACCTTTCTTTTCCAACAAAGGCATCATACGAGTCAATTACACCCTTGAATTCATCCTGGTTCATGATATCATACAGTTGGGCTGTAGGCCCAGAATTCAACAACTCTTCTGACACCTTTGAGACAGTTAACAGTTCATCTGGACTGCATGACTCTGTGAATGACCTCAACCTCAAGCGGCTAAGAGCTTCAAACATTAACTTGTGGGCTCTCACACTACGGTTGTAGTGATGTCCACTAAGTATGTCACCAACAGATCCCTGTGCAACAACTTCAGCTTCTATGAGGATATCTTCGAGCCCAGAATTTTGAAACCTCTTTCCAATTGTAGCCATGTATGCCATGGTTGATGACCCACTAATTAGGCTTAGCCGGGCACTTTTTCGAGGTGGTGTTCCAAGAAGATCATCTGGATTAGTGCCTTTACGTTTAGAACAGCGGACAATGGCCCTTTCGATCCTTTGTTTGTCTGTAAACCTTCGGTAACATTCTGCATGGTACCCAAGGTGGTCTAAATCTAAAGTTTTTTCAAAAGTTTCAGACAGTTTCTCTGCTACCTCACGTTGAATACCATCGAAATGTTTCCACTTTCTATTACACTCCTTGATTTTTTACATACATTGATCAGAAATGGGTAAAACATCACTTTCTTCCTCCAACACACAGTGAATACAGCAAGTCCTGGGGGCTGCCATGTTGGAAATCTAAGCGATTTGATTAGTTAATTTGCTGTTAGCCATCTACTGTCAAAAATAGGAACTACAGAACTATAGTATGGCCACCTATTAGCCACCAACTTAACTACAAATAATTTGTATGATTAAAATGGTTGATTAAAATTTTAGGAGCAACTATATTTGTGGGAACTTGTTGCATAATGCCTGAGAATGACTTTCTCTATAATAAAAAAATGTAATGAAGTTGCCCCATGAAAGTGGCCACGAAGTGACAAGATACAGCTTATGCCCCATGGCCTATTGTATA
>NC_090761.1:33099398-33109398 GCF_036898095.1 Palaemon carinicauda
CTCTCTCCTCTCTCTCTCTCTCTCTCTCTCTCTCTCTCTCTCTCTCTCTCTCTCTCTCTTAGATAATGACCAAGATTTAGTTTGGAGCGAATTTTTTTATCCTCTTGCATTTCATGCAATTATTTTTTTTTTAGATTTTTATCCGATGATTTTTTTTTTTTTAAACTTCATGCAATATATACCGGGTAGCGAAAAGTCTTTTTTATTGATATTTCAGACATTAATATCTTCCGTTAAATTCAAGCGTTTTAGTAAGATGTCAATCATGGTAAGAATGCAAATTGACTTAAAAATTATCAAATGCAACTAATGTTAATTATAATAATGACACTATGCAATTACGAGTAGAAGTTAATTTTCCTAGAAATACAGCATAAATGAATATCATATGAGGCATTATGACACATGAAATTGATTCTCCATTAGATAAACGGGAAGTGAATAGAACGAGGTACATGAACGGTGTTTACGCATTTTTTTATTATCTTTTATTATGAAAATACAATTACATTTTCTTGACATAATTTTTTTTTTCTTTTATAAAGAAATATTCCTTAACAAATTATATTTTACATTTTTGTATATACGTTATAACGTCTATTATAATATGATGAAATTACATTAGCAGACTGAGATGAGATGGAAATGTTTGGTGCTTTTCGCAAGATTGGATGATACGATAAAAAAAATAGGTTACATAATATCCTTCTTGGATTCCTTTGAGACAGCGATCTAAGCTAGCACATTTGTCTGAATTAACGTAGACCTTGAAATCCATGTTTGCGAGAAAATGTTTGAAACGTTATAAACACGCGCTTGGTTTTAGTTATCTGTACTTACGTTGATGCGGAAGTGATGAAATACTACTACTCGCTTGTGGTCCATTGTGTGTGTTATAGTCGCAGGTGTTTGAAGCTGAAACCAAGTGATTTACATGACCAGATCTGCGCACTCACATTCGTAGAATGATATTATACCGTGCATTTCGCATACGTTGTTGGCAAACGTCGTCAAATGGGTAGAACTTCTTAAAAAGTTTTTTCCACGATCAATGCTTATTGCATGGTGTTAAAGGTTGTCGTCATGAATATATATATATATATATATATATATATATATATATATATATATATATATATATATATATAGTGTGTGTGTTAAAGGTTGTCGTCATGAATATATATATATATATATATATATATATATATATATATATATATATATATATATATATACATATATATATACATATATACATATATATATACATATATATATACATATATATATATATATATATATACATATATATATATGTATATATATATATATATATTATATATTTATATATATATTATATATATATATATATATATATATATATATAGTGTGTGTGTGTGTGTTAATGTGAGCACTTTTGAATGTGAAATCAGGCCCAGGGTACACATAGCTGCATGGCACACCGCTGTTATCACGTTTGGTAGGTCGGGAATCGCTCTCGGCCTACTGGGTATCAGAGTCTGCTAGGCTGCAGTCATACCCTTTAGTCAATCTTGCCTCCCTCACGCTCATATACAGCTACTTTAGTCCTTTGATGTGCTATTCCCTTGAAACTATACATCAACATTTTATTCTCTCTCTCTCTCTCTCTCTCTCTCTCTCTCTCTCTCTCTCTCTCTCTCTCTCTCTCTCTCTCTCTCTCTGAGCGAGATATATGTTAAACATAAATTAGCTTATATAACCCCTATCTTCAAAAGTGGATCAAGACTAGAGGCAAGCAATTATAGACCTGTTAGTCTAACATCACATATTATGAAAGTGTATGAGAGGGTAATAAAAAAGAAAATAATGAACCATTTGGTCAAAAATAATTTGTTTAATATGGGTCAACATATATATATATATGTATATATATATATATATATATATATATATATATATATATATATATATATATATATATATATATAGTGTGTGTGTGTGTGTTAATGTGAGCACTTTTGAATGTGAAATCAGGCCCAGGGTACACATAGCTGCATGGCACACCGCTGTTATCACGTTTGGTAGGTCGGGAATCGCTCTCGGCCTACTGGGTATCAGAGTCTGCTAGGCTGCAGTCATACCCTTTAGTCAATCTTGCCTCCCTCACGCTCATATACAGCTACTTTAGTCCTTTGATGTGCTATTCCCCTTGAAACTATACATCAACATTTTATTCTCTCTCTCTCTCTCTCTCTCTCTCTCTCTCTCTCTCTCTCTCTCTCTCTCTCTCTCTCTCTCTCTGAGCGAGATATATGTTAAACATAAATTAGCTTATATAACCCCTATCTTCAAAAGTGGATCAAGACTAGAGGCAAGCAATTATAGACCTGTTAGTCTAACATCACATATTATGAAAGTGTATGAGAGGGTAATAAAAAAGAAAATAATGAACCATTTGGTCAAAAATAATTTGTTTAATATGGGTCAACACGGTTTCGTACCTGGAAAAAGTACACAGACCCAACTGATAGTACACTATGAAAACATACAAAAATATGATAAATGAAAAAGACACAGATGTGATCTATCTAGATTTTGCAAAAGCCTTTGACAAGGTAGACCATAACATATTGGAGAAAAAAATGAGAAAGCATAATATTGTGGGAAAGATAGGGAAATGGGTAAAAGAATTCCTGCAAAACAGAAAACAGATAGTGGTTGCAAATGACGAGAAATCAGATGAAGCCCAGGTAATATCTGGTGTGCCACAAGGTACGGTATTAGCTGCACTGCTATTTGTTATTATGATCTCAGACATAGACTGTTATGTTGAAAACTCCGTAGTGAGAAGTTTCGCCGATGACACAAGAATAAGTAGAGAAATTACTTGTGATGAGGATAGGAACTCACTACAAAGAGATCTAAACAAAATATATGAATGGGCGGAGATAAATAGGATGGTATTTAACTCCGATAAATTCGAATCAATAAATTATGGAAACAGAGAAGGAATGGTGTATGCATACAAGGGACCTAATAATGAGACAATCACAAACAAGGAAGCAATTAAAGACCTTGGTGTAATTTTAAATAGGAATATGTTATGCAACGACCAAATAGCAATACTGTTGGCTAAATGTAAAGCAAAATTGGGAATGTTATTCAGACACTTTAAAACAAGAAAAGCTGAACACATGATTATGCTTTACAAAACCTATGTGCGTAGTACACTCGAGTACTGCAATGTGATATAGTACCCACACTACCAAAAGGAGATTGCGCAAATAGAGAGTGTACAAAGATCCTATACTGCTAGAATAGAAGAAGTTAAGAACCTTGACTACTGGGAAAGACTGCAATTTTTAAAACTATACAGTCTAGAAAGGAGAAGAGAACGCTACATGATAATACAAGCATGGAAGCAAATAGAAGGAATTGCTGAAAACATCATGGAGCTTATAATATCAGAAAGAGCAAGCCGAGGTAGATTAATAGTGCCAAAAAATATTCCAGGTAAACTGAGAAAGGCGCACAGGACATTAATCCACTACGCACCAGCATCGATAATGCAGCGACTATTTAATGTGCTGCCAGCTCATCTAAGAAACATATCAGGAGTGAGCGTAGATGTGTTTAAGAATAAGCTCGATAAATACCTAAGATGCATCCCAGACCATCCAAGACTGGAAGATGCAAAATACACCGGAAGATGCATTAGCAACTCTCTGGTGGATATACGAGGTGCCTCACACTGAGGGACCTGGGGGAACCCAAACAAAAAATAAGGCAATAAGGTAAGTCTCTCTCTCTCTCTCTCTCTCTCTCTCTCTCTCTCTCTCTCTCTCTCTCTCTCTCTCTCTCTCTCTGAATAGTTCAATCTTACAGCATCTCAGTAACTCCTATTTTAACCCCAGCAAAGGGTGGTACCCATTTACAATTGGTTGGACTTTTTGGTGGTAGCTGGGATCGAACCCTGTTAAAAATCCGAAGTCTGATCACTGAACCAGTGGTCCGTGACACCCACAGCCCCACTCCGAGCTTATTGGAGGGTTATGACCATCTTTCAGTGGATTATTATTATTATTATTATTATTACTTACTAAGCTACAACCCTAGTTGGAAAAGCAGTATGCTATAAGCCCAGGGGCTCCAACAGGGAAAATAGCTCAGTGCGGAAAGGAAAAAAGGAAAATAAAATATTCTAAGAAGAGTAACAACAATAAATATCTCCTATATAAACTATAAAAACTTTAACAAAACAAGAGGAAGAGAAATAAGATAGGAGAGTGTGCTCGAGTGTACCCTCAAGCAAGAGAACTCTAACCCAAGACAGTGAAAGGCCATGGTACAGAGGCTATGGCACTACCCAAGACTAGAGAACAGTGGTTTGATTTTGGAGTGTCCTTCTCCTAGAAGAGCTGCTTACCATAGCTAAAGAGTCTCTTCTACCCTTACAATCCTAAGCAGGATTGAACTTTGGTTCACATATGGGAAGCTTCCTAATTCCTACCTATCCAACATAGATGGAACTACCATATATATATATATATATATATATATATATATATATATATATATATATATATATATATATATATATATATATATGTATATATATATGTATATGTATATATATAAATATAGATAGATAGATAGATAGGTAGATACATATACTACTACTACTACTACTACTACTATATGAAACTCAATATTCTGTGTGCTGTTTACTTCAGGTGTACTTATGTTTCTTTCAGGTGTTATATCGTGATATTTTTCCCTTCCTGTATTTTTATTTCTATTCACGTGCTATCTTTATCTCTTAATTTTGTTTTTCTTTTATATTTTTAGCTTCTTCAACTTTGAGGTTTTTAATTTGTAAATTATTGTCGTTGGGTTCCAATATTTAGAGGTTTACAAGCAGTTATCTCTCCTTTTTTAGTCAGTATTCACCGAATTTCAATCAATATATATAGAAAATATATTCTAATATGATGTATTAGATGAGTTTTAAAATGATTTTGTATTTTTTCAAATCCACCCATATATTTTTTATAAATATGAAATAATGTTATTTTGTAGTTCTCGTACTCTACTCTGCTGCTTTCTCTTCCTTCGTACCGCGACAATGGAACCATATCTATCTAGAATCCCATAAATGTACTTGAGTTCTGAGCATAATTAAGAACTAATGCATAGAGAAACCCTTCTATTTACGTGAGTATTTTCGTCCTTTTTACAAAGCATTTATACGATATAGTGACCGTGACTACAATGTTAAAAATTTGCATTAAAACGGTAAATGTCTGGCAACATTTATTCCAGGATTTTTACCGTTTAAAAAAAAGGATATATTGACGTAAAGGAGTGATATTACAGTCACCAACCCTTAAAAGATAATAACAGAGTAAGGTAAAATCATGGTCGCCTGTATTTTACTAAAATACAGTTGAGAACAGTATATTTTTACGGAGAATTTCCGATTAAAATGACGGTTTTTTTTCTTTTCTTTCCTAACTGTGTACGTATCACTTTCTTCTGGTTCCTAAAGGCGGTACATCACATGAGTTTATGATAAGTAAATAATCAAGAGAGTTCACACTTTTAAAAATTAAAATGGTGATATGAGATGGCATCTGTTAAAAGAAGAGTTTCCGTTCATTTGAAGAAAATGACAGTTCCGGTACAAGTTTACATTTTTGTCAACATGGCAAATACTGTATATGACAAGGATGAGCTAGGATGAGACCTATTGAGGGCTCTTCCATGATCTATTTTATAGCAGTCCTTTTCTATTTAATCTCAAAATTACCAATATAATTTTCTTATGGAAGGTTTAAAACTAGCTGAACATTAGGGAATCAATCACCTTTTAGAAGAGCATGTGTTCCAAACTATCGTTTGAGCACCCAACTGTATAATAATATGGTAGGAAAGAAGTAATAAATTAGCTGGTTTATGATATTACATTTGTGAAGAACATATTAAAAGAACATAGGTAAATGAAAAATTTGGAGAAGGAATTACTTGGCCTGACTTAAGATAGAAAGTAACATCGAATATTGGTTTTGTTCGTTTGTCTTAAATAAACCAGGCTTTGTACTAAGAAAATTTTCCTGCAGGAACAACTCGTAAATCAGAGATTTAAATGTGTATCTTGTTCCTATTCTTAAAAAAAAATAACTTGCTCCCTATACTCTGACTGATTAGCTGAATATTTCTCAAACCTTTTCCATTTTTCAGACATTTATCTACTTAGCTTGTTTTTAATCAGCAGTTTTATCATGGTATCTCTAATCTTACATCGATGGCATCATAATGTTTCATTATTCTCTCTCTCTCTCTCTCTCTCTCTCTCTCTCTCTCTCTCTCTCTCTCTCTCTCTCTCTCTCTCTCTCTCTCTCTCTCTCATATATGAATGAATGAATGAATCACCATCATTTTTTGTTTCGTTGAGTCATGTCAGGAATACTCTCCAACTAAACTTGTTTTTCAGACTTCTGACTGACCCTTTCCTCTTTGTGACTTTTGCTCACAAAGCTTTTAAGACTCACCCAGCATTTGAATTATAGAAATGCTTGTGATCCAAATGATTCCCCTTCTTAGTTGCTTTGTTGAATACTGACTTATTTTCCCTGGTAATTTCCATGTTTTCGCTTTATCGTACACATTGGTATGTTTCTCTTGTACAAGTTATTTCCAGAGACGGCTGCTCGCCGTTTTATGTATCGTCCTATTGATTTTACGTTCATACAAGTTAAGATATTTAAAGCTATTGGAGTTTTGTATCCATGCTGATCATCAACACGAGTTTTATAAGGCAAGAAGCCTTATCTGATCACTGTCTTTCATGGACTAATCTTGAGGAATGCTTTCATGGTTTAGACCAGAGGAATTATCACTAATTTTGACATCTCTAAGCCTTTTAACATGGTGTGGGATAAAGCCATACTATCCAAACTCCCTGTTTGTGACCTAGTTCTTTGTAGACTAATTTTAAGTTTTGTATCTACATACACAACGTTGTTGATTATTAGTTATACCCAATGGGCTTGTGTCCTCTGCACTATTTTTAACTTCTATCCAGCATTGGCCTTCAGGTTAATTTCGTCTTATCCTTCCGAAATATGTCCATTCTATATCAAACCTGTTTGAAAGCTCGCTCTCAATATCACTTATGTTGTATATTCATTGCTATTGAAAGTGTCTCAGAAAACACCGAGAGAGAAATTTACAGACAAAATGTCGTGCGCTTCAATGCTCCCAAAATCATTTATTTACATAATTCTTTGCTAATGTTTATGCCTTCACAAGGCTGTTTTAAACTTTTGAGATTAAACCTTTCAATTTGTAATTCTAACCTTAAGAGTAAATAATATGTCCTGAAAGAAGCGCATCGTAAGGCTAGTAACCAATTATATATTTAGAGATCTAGATTTGATTTTTTGTTGTCGAGCGTACTTTTTTCGTGAAGTTCTGTTCAGAATTGTGTGTTATTTACCTAACCTTATCGGTGAAAATTGGTTTAAAGGTTTCTTTTAATTTATTACACAGCTCTTGCTACTAACTTTATTTAATTCCAACTCTCTTAGGTCTCCGACAGTTTTGTGTCCAATATGTAATATTTAGACTTTGCTACTTTACAACTCGGTCTTCCCAGTCCTACGAAATCTGTCTGAAAGTCATGAAGTTGTGAATTAACTGGTTTGTTCAGCTTTTCATTATATTCTCTTGTAGAAGGTAGAAGTCTGTTGCTTCCCTTGTGTACCACGAAACATTTTATTTTCTGCTATTTCAGAGGGAGTAGCATGATTGGAGGAGCTAAACCCACGTCCTCATTTTCTAGCCAGGTATCATCCTACTGTATTACATCTGCACTCTTGTCAAAAGTTGTGACATGCCACATCAGTTGTCATGACACATTAGCTTATTTGCAATTCATAAACAATATCATTATGATCCCATTAGTACACTTCTTTCTGAAGTATACTACGTTTACCATGAGGGATTATATGATCTCTCTCTCTCTCTCTCTCTCTCTCTCTCTCTCTCTCTCTCTCTCTCTCTCTCTCTCTCTCTCTCTCTCATCGTGTCCCAAAAACAAAAACCATGATGGTAACTTACTGATAACTATCAAGTTAGATTTTGCACATTTATATTCTTTTAGTGTAATGATAATAAAAGATCTCTAGTTAATATCGCAGTGAGCAATGACATTATTGTCCCAGCAATGTAATGGGAACTCTCATAACAACTGTGTTAGCATCACAAATGAGATGCTCATGTAGACATTTATTTGAAACCTTTAACATGATGTGATAAAGGAATTAGCAAAAAAACTTTATTTAAATAATGAGGATGTTCTGTATGTTTGCTCGTAGCGTCCTGCTTTTCCAATACGGGTTGTAGCTTGGCGAGTAATAATGATAATGATATTAAGCGTCTTTTTCTTTAATACCGGACGAAATAACGTAACTGAAGCTATGGGTCCAAACTAGTGCAACTTTCTCTCTCTCTCTCTCTCTCTCTCTCTCTCTCTCTCTCTCTCTCTCTCTCTCCTCTCTCTCTCTCTCTCTCTCTCCTTAGTCCTGCTGTGTTCACTCAAATACTGAAATTTATTTTTATTCAAAGGTACGTATATGATACAAAAATATCATTGTTTACATACTATCATCGGTAGGGAAGTTTTATAGTTTTCAGTATATCCATATTATGAAGTTTATCTTCTTTTTACCGTACAATTTAGGTGGCTGTGGTAACAGGACTACTTGTCACATTAGCAAGAAATATAAATTTTTAATCATCACAGCGAACAGCTGATGATTTCAATTTAGTTCATAATGTATTTGAGTGTTTATCAAGGGTAAAACATCATATAAGTTACTGTCGGACATTTACGGTAACGGCCTCGAACTTTAAGTTGTTATGTAAACATGTGCTACCTTTTATCGCTAGATTATCAGTAATGCGCACTTGCGATTACGTAATCCGTTTGGTTAAGTGTATGTCCCTTATCAGAGAAATCGACGTGTCATTAACCCTGATAGGGAGTCGGTGACTTAGGTTGTAGATTTTTATTTAACTATTAATAAATAAGATTACGTCTTCTAATCTTATTACACATCAGAATGCTTTCTATATTTTTATAACACAAATAGTTTAAAGAACACCATTACGATGATTGGGCAACAAAATAAATAAATTCACTATGAATAATAGATAACGAACATTTAATATCCTTGGGCTAATTAATAAATGCTCTGCAATGGTCAAAGTGTAGTAGCGAATGAAATTTTCATTAAGTTAATACTTTTTCAGAAATGTTTTGTTTACTAGCTCTCTCCTTATCCACCCCACCCTAATTGCGAGTGTTGATTATCATGATTTTCAAGTGTTTGTTGGTCATGCTGTATAATTGAAGTCTTTTTTTTAATATTTAGTAGATTTATCATGGAAAGATAAATAAACAATGTTTACAAACAGCTCACTTGATAACCTGAGGGTGAGAATATTTTGGTTTCAAGTATGTTGCTGGTGATGCTATTGAACACTTTGTTCAAGTTTTTAGTTACTGTATAATATGAATTCTATGGTTGATGTTCTTATTTTAATTTCCTTTTCCCCCTGCATGTAAAGCAGTTTTGAAATTCAAAATTGTATACTGATTTGTCCTTTTTTTATCATTCTTATGAAGTAGTAAATAAACGTTTTAAGTTTTTATCGGTTTCACTATTGTTTTGCGTTTTTACATTTTATTACATCACTAGTGTACACGACCCGTCAAAAATTATGAATAGATATTTAGATAGATATGCACACACAAACACGAACACGTACCCTGCTCTCACCAGGGTATTGCATACTACCTCTCCCCTTAACTGAGGACGCGGAGAGCTGGGAGTAACTGATATATATATATATATATATATATATATATATATATATATATATATATATATATATATATATATATATATATATATATATATATATATATATATATATAGTCAGACACACGCTC
>NC_090761.1:33124398-33126898 GCF_036898095.1 Palaemon carinicauda
GGGATTGGACATAGTCTGTTTTGCTGCTTGAACTAGACTTCCCCTTGACACAAAACTGAACTTTGGTGTGCTGAAACCAGAAAAACTCTTCTATACTGGCGAAGGGCAGAAGTTATATTGATTGGGTGGGGATAGAAAAGTTTGGGTAGCTGGGTGTCATTATCAAGTGTTAGGGCGCAGCAATGAGTGAGACTGTGGTGGGTATTTGGTTACTACGGTGGTCACGAATGTTGCAAGCTGACAGGCGTCTTAACGGAAAGACGAGTTGGACATGACCGACTTTATTTAAATGACACAAGCTTATATACAAATGGTTGAGGATAACAATGCAATGAAAACTTGAACAATATGCTACATGCAATGGCAAGCTTTTTTCTTTTATGAGAGAGAGAGAGAGAGAGAGAGAGAGAGAGAGAGAGAGAGAGAGAGAGAGAGAGAGAGAGAGAGAGAGAGAGAGAGTAATATCATTACATTGTATGATTGTGGAAGGAATGCACGTGCAATGCAAAATACCCCAGACATATACTGTATTAAGTGAACTTGTGGGATATTCATGAGCTGTATAGCTAAAACAAACAAATAAGATCTTACATAATACCAACTGGTAATATATAAGTGAACTGATATATCAATGAATTAGAAAGCTGGAAGTCACATGAATTATCCATATAATTGCAATGGACTTTGTAAGTGGAGTTAACGCAAATGAACAAATATATCATTTCAGTTGATTAATGAACCCTAAATTATTACTGAACTGAATTATTGAATGTTACTTAAATTAACTTAAAGAAACTGGATACAAGTGATCTATTAAAGTGAACTCAATTATCAAACGCATAAATTTATAGCAATATCAATTCATAAGGTACACGCGAACTCCTACGTGACCTGAAATATAAATGAGCTAGAAAATTGAGAAAAAGCATAAAAAAATGAAATATTTTGGAGCTTAACAGCTGGAACCAACCGAACATTAAACAGATTCTAAAAATTCAGCCTACCAGAAAATTAGAAGATGAATGATTCCTCTTCCCATATTGCTTGGTTGGCTTTTAGATTTTCTTAAGTGATAAGGAGAGTTTCTTCTTTTTCAATTACGTAGTGTTAGCCATTCAAGTTGAAACGGAATAATTATTACATTGGAAAACAATCAAACATCTCCTAATTGTCTGAAAATTCAAAACGCATAAAGTGCATTTGTAGCTGGATCGCAATTTCAAAATGTGTACGAGACTCATCATAAACGAAGTGTAATTTATATTATGAAAAACTATTTCCGATCCAAAATGAAAATATTTTGTTTCTTTTCTTTCTTACGTTTATTGGGCAAAATATAACTTAGGCTAACCAAGATAGTCTCGTCAGTATTATTTTAATTGAGGAAAAATAGGTTTGAATTAATTTTTTTTTTTGTTATGTGTAAAATCGCTTTACCCCATTTCCTCTAAATTAAAGATATTTTCTGTCATATTTCATTCAAATTAATTAGAAACCTTCAGAAAGATGTTTTCGTGAAAACTAAAAATAAGATTATCGATAAAGAAAGAAATCTTCCAAATATTACCTATAAAATTTATTAAAGTAAATATACTTTTGACTTGATTCTCTCTCTCTCTCTCTCTCTCTCTCTCTCTCTCTCTCTCTCTCTCTCTCTCTCTCTCTCTCTCTCTCTCTCTCTCTCCACATCATATGCATATGACACTGCCTTTATACTCTATTAAATTCCCAATCCCATTCCAACGTCAAATTAAGTGACTCGCCTTTATCCGCATCTGTTACACCTCCAGGTGGAACATAACTGTTGATATATTTGGGATTAGAAATATAGAGAGATATTGAAGTATTCATGAAAGATAAAGTCCGTCTTGGTTTAAAGGAGATTTCAATATAAAAATGAAAAAGGTCACTAAATATGAGTAATGATAAGGAATGCATAATGTTGAAAACAATATTGAAAAGAAAACAGATAGAGCTTTTTAAATACTGATGATTTAGTCGAAAAATCTGTCAAGTGCATCTTAAGCTGGAAAAGTATTCGAATAAGAAGAGATAGGAAAAAAAAATAAAAAAGGATAACGCATATGCATAGGAAGTGAAATTTGGTATTGGCCCCCTTTCAGTAAATTTTTGTGTCGCATCGTCCCCTCCTCTACATGACAAAAATGTCTTTAGTTTTGCACCATTTAGCAGTATATTGAAGCCGGAGATGAAATAAAATAAACCATGGAGGGTCCTGTTACATCCTCTGGTCTCAATGGTAATGACACTTCAAATAAGAATATTACAAAGACAACTGGAAACATTTTTTTTTCTCTCTCTCTCTCTCTCTCTCTCTCTCTCTCTCTCTCTCTCTCTCTCTCTCTCTCTCTCTCTCTCTCTCTCTCTCTCTCTTATATCATACAACTACACTTCACGGTTATTGAAAAATTATGATTATATAAAGATAAATAAGATGCCTTCTATCTGTTGTGTAACAAATCTGTAGGATAAGGGGGCC
>NC_090761.1:33134398-33146898 GCF_036898095.1 Palaemon carinicauda
TAAAGCAGCCATGAGATTCTAGATTTAAATTGAGACTAAATCTGCTAGTGACTGTAAATAGCACTTATTAGAAAATATATTACTTTCTATTAATTCTTGGTAATAATATATTTTGATGAATAAGACATCACTATCTCCTTTATCTCAGGGTCGTCATTTCGGCGACAAAATATTACAGACGGTCAATATGTCAATTACAATTCAAATTCTAAAGAATCTAAAAAAAAAAAATCGATATCGTTACAGCCTTATGATATTTAGGTACTTAAAAAGTAAAAAAGATGAGACTTTAAGAATAATTGCTAGTAGTTTCATAATATTTCCTCCTATTCTTATTCCTCCTATTCATGTTATACTTTTCTTTAGGATTTCTCCATATATAGAGAAGGGGCCTGGTGACATTACAAATCCTTTTTATTTTTATCTATGGTGTAGAATTATTCTCGATATTAACTGTAGCTTCCTGACTCTAATGAAGGTTGGGTAGAAGAGACTAGCTATGATAAGCAGCTCTTCTAGGAGAAGGGCACTCCAAAATCAAACCATTGTTCTCTAATCTTGGTCTCCCACTGTCTTGGGTTAGAGTTCTCTTGCTTGAGGGTACACTCAGGTACACTGTTCTATCTTATATCTTATTTCTCTTCCTCTTGTTTTGTTAAAGTTTTTATAGTTTATAAAGTTATATTTATTTTGATATTGTTGCTCTTCTTAAAATATTTTATTTTCCTTTGTTTCCTTTCCTCACTGAGCTATTTTCCCTGTAGGAGCTCCTGGGCTTATAGCATCCTGCTTTTCCAACTAGGGTTGTGGCTGAGCAACTAATAATAATAATAATAATAATAATAATAATAATAATAATAATGATGATGATGATGATGATGATGATGATGATGATTTTTAGCTGAATGTCCTTGCCGTCCAAAAATAAGCTCTTCAAAATTTCTGTAAGTTGGGAGTGTGTAACTTTATCAAATATCTCTTCATAGTGCATAAAACAGATTAAAACATCTTTCTGTACTTCGATTGGCCTATGTTAACATGCGCATGATGATTATTGCATTTCTGGTATCTTTCCTCTCTGTGAATCCATACTATTCTTCAGCAACTTCTGATTTTATTTTACTTTTTTGTTCCATTTAATACTATTAAGTTTTTTTTTTTTTCCATATGAATCCTTCTATACCAATGAATTTCGGGCTCTAGTTACAAATCTTCACATGGAAAATGCTTAAACTCATTGTCTAAATAAAGACATATTAAAACTTTGTAACAGCTTTGCACGGTTAGTATATTAGGGTTCGATAAGATATGGAAATTTAATTAAATAAAGTTTCCTCAACTTATATTTTTCATAACCATTAATTATTTATGGACAGAAACCACTACCTATGGTTCAAGATAAAACTTTCGTAAATTCAGTTTCAAACATTTTGGGTTACAATTTTACTTACATTTTTAAAACGAAATTTTATGTATTTTATATAAATATATTATTTATTTTCTGATTTTCTTTGAAATGTGAAATAGTAGATCAAATAACTTTTGATACAGATTTGATATACTATTGTGAAAAATATTTGTAACACAATTTGGTTCATAAAATGTGCTGCAATATTTTGGGCAGATATCATTCCCCCTCCCCTGCAAGAAAATAGATAAGTGCTGAATATTATTTCCAGCTTAGAAATGCCTCATTAAAAGCCGATCTGTGTAATAAGAAATATTCACCTTTTTACAAGAGAGTAATAATAATAACTTTATTTTTAGCCGAATAAATTCTCACCACATCTCCCTCGTTTCTTTTCATCTTGTCTCACTATTTTATGCTCTCTTGATTTGGAATCTTCTCTCCGTTTCTTTTACTTTCTTGAATAAGTTCTTGGCAACAATCTTGTAATCAAACCTTTCGACTTTAAGGATAGATATAAAGTTCAACTTTATTCTTTTATATATTTATTTACATTGTTTACTTTGCTATTGGATAGAGTGTTCTTAAGTACTATTTTAACATTTCTTCCTGTTTTTTCTACTGAATCCTATAAAGTGAACATACTTCTAAGCCATCTTGATTTTTTTTGATGAAGTATCTTGCAAAGTTTTTGGAGGCGAGGATATTATGGTTGGCGCATCTCTGTCAAATAGGGATGAAAATTCGTACGGTAAATTAATAATAATCTAAATTTATTATTTTTATTATTATTATTATTATTATTATTATTATTATTATTTTTTTTTTTTTATTATTATTATTTCTATTATTATTATTATTATTATTATTATAATTGATATTATTATTGTTATCTACTAAGCTAAAACCCTAGTTTGAAAATTTAGAGGCTATAAGCCCAAGGACTCCAACAGGGAAATATAGCCCACTGAAGATAGAAAATAAAGAAATGAAAAAGACCTTTGGTGTGAGTTTAAACTTTTTAAGTACTACCAATTCAACTACCAGATTAGGAAGATCATACCACAACTTGGTCACAGATGAAATAAAATTTCTAGAATACTACGCAGTATTGAGCCTCCTGAAGGAGGAGGCAGGATTATGAGAATTAACTGCATGCCTAGTATTACAAGCAGGATGAAAACTTCCGGGAGGATCTGAATGTACAGGAAGCCTCACCTCAGATGCCCATTATATACTTTATATATATATATATATATATATATATATATATATATATATGTGTCTATATATATATATATATTTATATATATATATATATATATATATATATATATATATATATATATATATATATATATATATATATATATATATATGTATATATATATATATATATATATATATGTGTGTGTATTTATTTATATATATATATATATATATATATATATATATATATATATATATATATATTGATATATATATCTATCCCTGCATAATCTTTTCCTTCTGCAACCTCCTCCAACAGTCCCCAGCGCATGCGTCACGTCGTGGGAAAATTTACTCCGTGCTGCCAGACTTACAAGCGCCCAGCGAAGCATCACATACTGACAGAATTGCACTCTGCAATGCACGTCTTCCTACGCAACGAAACTAGCAAGCTCCCCAAACGCCACCTTACACGGGCCCTTTCCTTGTGATCCTACGCAGTCCGAAAGCATTCCTACTAAACATTCGTGGCAAAGAAGACTGGGTCTCCATTGATCGTCTGAAACCTGCTTATCTCCTTCCAGATGACCCACCTACAATTCGCCTCTCTAGATCAGGGCGCCCTATTTAACATGTACAGTATGTCATTTTTAGGGGGAGAGCCATGTACCAACCGTGTGTCACACGATCGTACGTAGTAACGACATTTCATTTTATGTATATATTATGAAATAACGTGTCTATTTTTCTCACCGTTAACTGTTAACCGGTGCGGTGTCGGTTAAACAGGAAATTTCCAGTTGCATTGAGTTTTGTATATAATGGCGAGTGTTCTGTAATAAAGTTACTCAGTTGCTTTCATCCTGCCTTTGAGTCACAACCTTCTCTCTGCTCATTCTATATGTCCGGCTCATTTCCATATCTTTTTCTTACAGCCTGTTAGATTATCCTCTACCTTTTTTGCTTTCATAATCATGTTGCTTTTTGGTTATTTCTTAATGTTATTAACCATCATTATTGTTTCCATAGATCTTTAATTTGTAAGTAGCTTACATTCTAAGGCTTTACTAGGGCTTAAAAATTCAGATGGATAAGATTATGCTAGTCCAAAATTGCTGATATCGTCTAACTGCTGAAATGGGTTTCAAATATAATTTATTTCCCTTCCCTCAAAATAATGATCTTTGCTCCACTGTCGTTTGATTTGCAATTAAACATTATCCTATTGTTTTTCTGTTTTGGCAAGCAGTAAATGGATAGGCTGTGCAGCCCATCCTTGGATGTTACTATCAAAGTATCACAGTCAACTATAATTTACATCACATCCCTTTAGTGAATACTAGAGTCTCTTATGTTCTGTTATATTATTACTATTAATATGTTTTCGTAAATCAGCTTTGAGAAGGTGGTGACAAATCACGACTCCGGCTAACGACAAGGCAAGAGAGAATCTTCCAGTAATCGCGATTGGGGATTACTCATTGCCGTCTCAATATAAAAGGCCTTGGTCTCAGTTTGATTACGACACAACGGGGAGGGGTTGCCCTCACCGTAATCTTTTTTGCTAACATACCTCCACTCATTTCATTCGTCTATTCCTTTTCCACTATCGACTATGTGTGTTCTCCAAACACAGGTATCTGATTTTGAAAGAAAATAAAGTCAGTCGAGCTACAAATTTTTATTTTAACAGCTATTGTTGTTCTTTCAATTTAAAATACTTCATCAATTTATTAAGTACCAATTTGGATTTGGGTAAAGCATAATATTTTTCACCTCGTTGTTATCACAATTTTATAATAACAATAATGATATAATAACAATACGGACACTTATGGAATAATGGAAGCCTAAGATTCTTTGTATGACTTACATAAAAAAATATAACATAATTATTACACGAATGAAGGCACCATTATAAGTGAAATTACTAACAAATCATAACCTTTATCAATTCCATATTAAAGCAGGAATAAACTTTCCTGCAATATTAGCTTGTTGCTCAACTTTAAAAGTTTTATTTTTACCTTTTTCGTAACTTACTGTGTTAATGTATGACTTCGTAAAAATTATTCAGTTAGACTTAGGTGAGAGGCCAGATACACATTTGTAGTGTAGAGTATTTACTGATCTACCGCATCTATTAATTTAAATTCCTTATTTCTTATCATGATATTAATCACTGACGCTGTCGTTCAATTAGTTCATTATGCATGTTGCATAGGATTTTTCATAATCCTCATCATTCTTTACAATCAGATCTTCCGGAAAAGCACCATCCTGTTCGTAATACTAGGTATGCAGTTAATTCTAATACACAGGCCGTTTCCATCATGAGGCTCAATACTACACAGTATTCTAGAAGTTTTATTCCAGCAGTAACCAGTTCTTATAGTTGAATCGGTAGACCTTCAGAAGTTCAAACTTACAGCAAATGTTTTTATGTTGAACAGACTAACACAAGTGTCAAAAAGCTTGAATATGAAAGATCTATTTTCAAAATGCGTATCATCATCATCATCATTATCATCATCATCATCATCTCCTCCTACGCCTATTGACGCAAAGGGCATTCATAATGTTACTGTTCTGAAAATATTTAAATTGTGTAATTATTTCCTTATTTCCTTTCTCTGATGAGCTATTTTTCCCTGCTGGGGCCCAGGTCCTTATAGAATCCTGCTCTTCCAAATTTAAAGTTAAAGTATGCGCTACCGTTCCATACTTGAACAATGCAGTAGCCGAGAAAAAAAATTATCAAATATATGGAAAATAATAATAATAATAATAATAATAATAATAATAATAATAATAATAATAATAATAAAATAAAAAATACAAAAAGATGAAAATAATAATAATAGTAATAATAATAATAATAATAATAATTAATTATCATCATCATCATCATGATTAATCATCATCATCATTAATAATGATATTCATCATCATCATCATTAATAATAATAATCATCATCATCATTATTAATGATGATCATCATCATCATTAATAATAATAATCATCATCAGTTATAATATTAATATTAATAATATTAGTAATATTAATAATACTAATATCAATATCAATGATAAAATTAATATTAATATCAATAATACTAATAATAATATTAGTAATATAAATAATAATAATATTAATAATATTAGTATTAATATTGTTATTACTATTATTAATATTTATATTAATATTAATGTATCATTAATAATATTATTAATAATATTAATATTAACTAGCGGAACCCCTGTAAATTACAGGAAATTATATTTCGTATACTAATCATCTTGTTCCTAACCTATACATGTTTGAATAAAATGTGATAATATTTAACTTGTATATCTATTTAAAAAAATGAGCAATACATGAAACAATTTACAAAACTTCTTTATATACAATATTTCTGGTGAGGGTAGTTCCCCTTCTCTGGCCATGAGTAGAATTATTCTGAGGACAAATTTTCACTCCTAAACTGTTCATAGACCTTGCATTGAGAAGGGTACATAAATCTGTCTATGAGTAAAGCAAGGTTGTGGTAGGTAGATCCTAAGCCTATCAGAAGTCTGTCCATGAGCTTTATTAATGGTCATTGAATATGATAAGCGAACGGGAAATTGAGTAATGTCTAGGATGATTTGAAGCAAAGGGTGATCAGAATTATGAGAAATCTTCTACAATAGGAACGGATTAGTCTGTAAACGAAAAGGCCTGAGATTAGTTTTATAATCTAGGTTATGGAAATTGATAGAACTCAACTTTTTGTCTAACATTTGAAAAAAGAGTCAGGTGCTAAATACAAAATTAGGAAACTATATAAGATTGGCTCTGGTTAAGTAATCAAAAGTCTAATGTGAATTTGTAAGAGTATACCATGAAATTATTTCCGTTTTCTTTAAAGTGTGACACACGAGTATACCATAAAATTATTTCCGTTTTCCTTAAAGCGTGCACACAAAAGAAATAACACATAAGCTATCGTATTAATATATAGATAACAATAATAATAATCATTAATAATAATAATAATAAAAGCGGAATATATTCTTACCTTTACTATTTCTATAAATTTATTGCACTGTTGTTGTTTTACTTTCACGGAATAGACTTAACCCAAAATCGTATTAAGCCCTTTTATTTGAGCAAAAGGGGAGTGTTTATAAATATTTGGAGTTGAATAAGGTTCTGCCCAGCATTTTCTGAACTAAGGAAGAAAACTAGAAATATATCTTTATTAGATGCAGTCGAAGGGGCATAACAAGAATGAAGTACCAATTAAAATTGGACAAAGCATTCGTGAGTTAAAAAGATAACTGATACTTGAATAAGTTGAAACTTTTATGCTGTAAAAATAACTACTTTATTTATATCATTTACGAACATGAAGTTTTTTTTCACTTTCAATGTCTAAAAGAGAAGAGTATACTCCTAATTCCTTGGATACATGAAATGCCTGATAAAATTAGGAGACGGATTCTGGAATGAAACTAATGAGTATTTAATATCAAAGTTTCTCTGACATGTTACGAACATCATTCTACGGGCTTAAAATTCCTGACATTCGTTTCTCGGTAATTTGTCTAAGAAATGGTTTTGAAACTAGAAATTCATTAATTAGGTTTCATTTTCAAAATAAGGTTTTGTTATTCCTGCTTTAATTCGTTTTACCGATAAAGCCGAGAAAATAAAAATTCTATGCACTATCATAAATTCAGTAATATTGTTCTGATACACCCACTAAACAGTCGAAGTTCCCGTTAGCTCAGCGAGACGAAAGGGCCAGTTTAAATATTCTGTAATGTGGATTCAGCATTAAAGCCGATTTGATGCGTAATCTTTTGGTGTGTGTAGTATGAGAAAATGTGGTTTAAATTTCCCTGCAGGTTCCCTTACAACCAATAATTATATGTTATGAGATGAAATACAGGAGATGTTGCTTGAAATGGGTATTGCTTACACCTTAATCTTTTAATTACTGGAATTTTAATGCATATGTGATGTTATATAATTCTCTTTACTTTACTGGTGGTCATTAAATATCATTTCTATTATGTGCATACAAAACGGTAATTTGATATAAAATAGTCAATATCAATGAGAGAGAGAGAGAGAGAGAGAGAGAGAGAGAGAGAGAGAGAGAGAGAGAGAGAGAGAGAGAGAGAGAGAGAGAGAGAGAGAGAGAGAGAGAGTTGTGTTAGAAAGAAGTATTAGTTAATCAGATGATTAATATAATTTAATCACTTTACGGGTCTGACTGTCCACATTTTTATATCTAATCTACAAGGAACCAACACGACAATGTCCTCTCTACCACCATGTCCAGCTATTACAATGAATGGGAATAGAAATGAAAGTTTCTTTCTACGAGTGCTATGAGAATAGAATGGCTAACGTTTTCTGTAAGATGACATCGAGCCCAGGCAATTTATCTTCTTGTAACCACTGGGTCTGAAATGTCAGAGGTCAAGCCATTCATTATTCTTTGTCTTCTCCAACTCACTCCACTTAATCTGATGCCCTAAGTCTCTAAAATGAACGAAAATCCCCGAAATTCTCAAGGCTGTATCTCACAGACCTTTTGTGCTCAGATAATCTTTCAGGCAGAAACTCTGTCATAATCCTCACTTGGACTTTTAAACTCATAATTCGTTATACATCTTTTCTTAAACATCAAAGAAGGAACTCAATATGGATATTTATATAAGAAACTAAGGAATTTTCAGCTTTAATATGCTCCGTTATATTTCTAATAACTTCTCTATATGGATTCTATTTTATAAATCTCTTTGATTGCTCTTTGCCCTCTATTTTATTGGCTTTGTTAATGGCTCCTTTCTTAATATACGTTGAAAAACGATAGCAGGCTAGTCGTAATCTCTACTAAAATATCCTAGTAACTGAGGAAATTTATGAAGGAAACGAACAAAAAGTTTGTTTTGTAAACACAGTGAAGTTATATTTTGTGGAATCAAGTAAAATTACTATATCTAATCAAAGCTAACTTTCCATATTATTGCCATTTCAAGGTATGTACTAGGAAAGCCACATTATTGAAGAAGCCATTACAATTTAACCAGATATCATCCTGAAATATAAAAATTCCCATTAACGTACCGCTGCTAAATCATGTTCGTAGTTTTAATAGTTGTAAATATATAATTTCCAAAGTGTTCTATTATTAATATGGGCCAAAATTGGGGATGAAAGACTTCCCATACTAACCTAAATTTCTTTTTGTAAAGATTACCGTTGATAGAAAATACGTAAATATCATCATCATCATCATCTACTTCTACACCTATTGACGCAAAGGGCCTCGGTTATATTTCGCCAGTCATCTCTTTCTTAAGCTTTTAAATCAATAATTCTTCATTCATCATCATCTACTTCTAGCTTCATAGGCCTCAGCCATGTAGTCCTTGGTCTTCAAGCTCTTCTTGTACCTTATGGAGCCCAGTTGAAAGTTTGGCGAACCAATCTCTTTTGGGGAGTGCGAAGAGCATGACCAAACTATCTCCATCTACACCTCGCCATGATCTGATCCTGGCATGCTACTCAACTTCTAATATTCTTCTGAGGCCCCTTTTCACAAATCGACGTTGTCGTACCATGATTTATTTCCATAGAGTAACACCGATCTCACTAAACTGATATCTACCATGATTTTTATAAGTAATTTCAACCAATTTGATTTCTATATTTTACTCCACGTAGCCATTATCATATTTGCTTTTCTTCAATCTATCAGTAAATTAAAATTCTGACGACCCTGTATTGAAGATCATTGTTCCTAAATATTTAAATGATTCCACCTCACTTATCCTTTCTCCTTCCAATGACATTTCATATTCCGTTCTCATTATCTCTGTTTTCATCTATTTACCTAGAGCTCTACCTCATGTGATATTTCATGTATTTTTGTAAGCAAGGTTTGCAAGTCGTGTGGCGTTTTGCTAGTAAGGAAAGCCTCATTAGCATATTCTAGGCCTACTAATTTCCTGTTACTAATCCAGTCCAATCCTTCTCCGCCATCATAAACTGTTTTATGCATTACAAAACCCTGACGAAGATAAGCAACATAGGTGACAACACATTCCCTAAGAGACTACACTGTTTACTGGAAATTCACTTGATAGGACTCCATTACTAATAATCTTACACTTGCAATGCTTATGAACAGACTTAATTTAATTTAGATATTTAAGTAGAATTCTCACAAAATTGGCCTGCGAGCATTATCAAACGATATTTATGGCCTACAAATTCCATCAAAAGGTGATTTATATATTCTACACAGCTATACCATATGTCTTAGAATGAAAATTTGTTCAGCAAAACTGCTACATCTTCTAAATCCTGCTTGTTCGGCTTTTCATCAATCTTTCTCTCTAGTCTGTGTAGAATGAGCATAATATATATATTTATTACCATGGATGTAAGTGTGATGCCTCTGTAATTATTGGAATCAGTAGGACATCTTTATTAGCCATTTTGACCAACACTCTTAGCTCCCATTCATCAGGATTTGCCTCTATATGCCACACTTTACATAATAATCTTGTAAGTTTTTTGAGAGTCACTTCATTTTCGACAAAAATCATCTCAGCCAATTATACAGCGTGTGTATCACACACGCTCATACACAGTAACTGTATTTCTGTTTTTATTGTATATTGCCGTTATCGATCTTCTCTTACACTGATAAGTTGTTAACGCCAGTAAATGTTTGTATTTGAATTTTGGGCCATTCTTGACTGGAGCGAGTTATATATATATATATATATATATATATATATATATATATATATATATATATATATATATACATATATATATATATATATATATATATATATATATATATATATATATATATATGTATATATATATGTATATATATATATATATATATATATATATATATATATATATGTATGTATGTATAATATATATATATATATATATATACATATATATATATATATATATATATATATATATATATATATATGCTGGTACTCCGTCAAAATAAAGTTAGTTGTATTCACTCAGTTATCAGTTAATACCTAACTGGTGCCTCCACACATTGGTGACCACCGGAGTGTCCACCTCCCTCCTGCTTTCCCCCACACTGCTGTGTCCTTTTGTGTGATGATACCGCCCTCATACACTGACTTTACTATCAATGCCACGTCCCTGAAACTACCATAATTTTCCAGAGGAGAAGAATTCGCCTGGTTCGAGCCTAATGAAGTCCATTTTCACATCGAGGGTGGGACTCAATCAAGCTACAAAGCAGATTACATTCTCACGACAATCCCCGAGGACACTTTCCCGAAAACCTCTGATTTGGTCGGTGAATAAGGGGACACACAAATAACGTGCAACGCCCTCAATTCATATTTCCTAGTGAAGTACTCGCTATTGCCAGTTGCCCGCATAGCAAAACGTTTTAAGCTCTCTCTACATCCCTTAGGGAACCAAAGGTCTTCGCTTGCCCTCAGGGAAATGACCAGTATTGCTTGTCTGCAACCTGCCGCAGACAGCTCTCTTAATGAAGTGAATCTGTGGTCCCTTTGGGTAAAGCGCCCACCCGAACTGGTACGTGGTGCCATCCCCGATGTCGATATTTTGTCCATGAAGGATCTAATAACAAAAGTCGACGCCCTTATGGACAGCCACTTCACCACCTTCAAGTTTTCCATCAATGCCTCCAATCCTGACAATGTAGACCACTATTCAACAGCGACTGTAACTGAGGTGAATGTGAAAGAACACAGAAACCAACCCGTGATGGGGCAGAGCGACAACAAAACCGCCCACCACCTGCCACTTGCTTATGCTCCAACCAATAACCTTTATAGCCGGTTACTGACCCCCATCGGGTGCAGTCATGCTACTATCACTCCAAATTTGCGACTACCGCAAATAAATGTGCTAAGGGTTATCGGTGACCAAAAAAACATGTAAGTAGGCCATTGCTTGTAGTGGTGGCCTCCCCTCTCAATAATTTTTTCTTTTATCATGACACAGGTACGGGTGTGCGATTTTTTGTAGACACAGATGCTTCCCATTCTCTTCTGCCGAGGCACTTCTCAAGGGCAGGACATCCGCCTGGTAGCTGCCATCGGATCTGCGATACCCATCCATGGTTATGAAGCCCTCATATTGCCAGTCATCGTAGAGGATTTCCTCTAACACCTCCACCTCTTGGTCGATTAGTCAAAAAGGAGTCGTTCTCCTTGATGCCCCTCCAATCCAACCCCTTAACCTCGCTCTCCACAACAACGCACCAACGGATGACTACTCCCATCTCCTCAGGTCACACCAGGAAGTTTTCTGTCCAGAACTTCATCAAACACCCACAGTTCCCATGAAACAGGATAATTATCGCCATATTTAGACAATGTAGCCCTCGGTGTTCATCAGATTCAGACATCTGGCACCGGATCGCTTGGCAGCCACTAAATAAATGTTTGCCGAAATGGAAGAATTGGGCCTTTTCCAAAAAGCCTCAAGCCCATGGTCGTCACCCCTACACATCCTACTGAAGAAAGAGGGCTTTCTGTGTCCATGTGGGATTACAGTTGCCAGATCATGCAGACTGAACCTGATCACTACCCTCTCCCTGAGAAGGTGGCAGTCGTTCAGAACTTCCTAATGCCCTCAACAATTAAAAGTAGTGCAAGAATCTCTTTTTTTGTATGATCCATTATTATCACCATTTCCTGCCTGCTATCGCTGCCACTCTTGGCCCCATCTACACCTCCCTTAAAGGCAAGCCAAAATAACTAAAGTTGGGTCACATTTAAGAAGCAGCCTTGTACAATTCAAATAAGGCCCTATTAACTGCTGCTGATTTCATTTTCCCGT
>NC_090761.1:33154398-33161898 GCF_036898095.1 Palaemon carinicauda
TGGAAAAGTAGAATGCTATAAGTCCTTAGGTTTATTAACAGGAATATTAATACAGTGAGGAGAAAAAAATATTATATATATATATATATATATATATATATATATTTATATATATATATATATATATATATATATATATATATATATATATATATATATATATATATATATATATAAATATATATATATATATATATATATATATATATATATACATATATATATATATATATATATATATATATATATATATAAATATATATATATATATATATATATATATATATATATCAATATTATTTGTAGTAGTATTATTATTATTATTATTTTTATTGCTACCTAAGTAATAACACTAGTTTGGAAAGTAAAATGCTATAAGCCCAAGTGCACCAACAGGCAAAAATAAACCAGTGAGAAAAGGAAACGAGGAAATGAATAAACTAAAAGAGAAGTAATATACAATAAAAAATAAAATGCCTGATGAATAATAAAAAAAAAATAATTAGATCTTTCATATATAAACTATAAAAACTAGATAGGAAGAGAACAGCGTACCTAAGTGTAAACCAGCTTACGAGTCTCCACTACCCTTGCTAAGAAGAAAAAAGCCAACTAACAACTAGATTTTAATTAGTTCACCCCTTGAGCGAAGAAGACTGTTTGGCAATCTCAGTGTTGTCAGATGTATGAGGGCAAAAGGAAATGTGGAAATTATAGGTCAGACTATTCGATATTTGTGTAGGCAAAACAAAATGAGCCGTAACTAGAGAGAGTAATTCAATATAGCACTTCCTGACCAATCAAAAAACCCCATAAACCCTCTAGTGATATTATCTCTAAAGGGTGGCTCATGCCCTTACCAGCCTACTACCCTGTTATTTTAATCGTATCATATTTTTAATCTTAAGATATAAAGAAAGGATTATTTTATCATTTTAGTTTACTGATATGCCCAAGTATCTTGATATTTTTTAAGTGAGAATGGCACTGAACATAATGAATAAATAATTGATCATTTTATTTTCTCACGTTTTCGTGTTGAAATTTAATTTCATTTATTTCACTTGTTTGGCTCATCAGAATATTTTATTGAACCCTTCAATAACCAGTGGTTCCAATTATTATTTCACCGAATATTATTTCTTGTGATATTTTCCGATTGATGAATAATTCAATTTCATTCTAATTTCTCTGTATATATATATATATATATATATATATATATATATATATATATATATATATATATATATATATATATATATATATATATATATATCTATATATATATATATATATATGCATATATATACATATATATATATATATATATAATATATATATATATATATATATATATTTATTTATTTATTTATTTACTCAAATCCGCCCTCTCTCTCTCTCTCTCTCTCTCTCTCTCTCTCTCTCTCTCTCTCTCTCTGTATATATAATATATATATATATATATATATATATATATATATATATATATATATATATATATATATATATATATATATATATATATATAAGTATACACACACCACACACACACACATATATATATATATATATATATAAATATATATATATATATATATATATGTATACATATATACATATATATATATATATATATATATATATATATATATATATATATATATATATATATTACGCATTATGTGTGTGTAGATGTGTGTGCGTATCCCAAGCTCTGGACAGAAAACTACATAGATCTGTATGTTAGTTTTATTTTATGCACTGAGACCATTGGCCCTCTTAAGAGTACTTTGACTTGTATGAATGGTCCGTGAGACCACTGGACTCTGTTTTATATGACGTGTCATGAGGGCTTATGGGTAACATATTTCCATCAATGTGGAGATTCCCACAAATATTTTTGATACAGCCTCTTAACAGAGCATAAAGACAATCACTACCGCTCGAGCTCTCACAAGAGTTATAGGGTATCCGATTGAGTGTTTTACTGACTTCATAATAAAACGAAAAAGCCTATATTCTGGTTTCTCATTTTAAAGGAGTAAAGGCCGCTTATGAATGACAGAGGCAACGGAGAGTTACATTGCCCAATCAAGCAGGACAGCGCCCAAGGCCCCTCTCCACTGAAGCCCGGACCAAGGACGGCCAACAATGGCTGCTGATGACTCAGTAGATAGACCTATAGGCTCTCCCAAAGCCTCCATCCTTAGCTCACAAGGATTGTGAGGTTCAGCAACCAAACGAACTAACAAGATTAAGCTGGACTTGAACCTCAGTCTTGCTATCATCAAGCAGGGACATAACAAAATATAAAACCCCTACCTTGACAAGGGATATAATTGGTGTCACATGTGGAACACGTGTTTGAATATACTGTTGGCGAAGTTGTAGATTAGACTGGTGAAATCAAAGTTCAAATTTAACTGAGTTAGTAAGTCGATTATTGGCTGAATGAGAAGAACAACATAGAGCAGCACCAACATCTCTAAAGCACATGAACGAAATTCAGAGGCATAAGAGTGTAAACGCACATGCACAGCAAAGTAAAGGAGCTTGAAATGTATTTGCTTGAAAACTGTCAGAACTTCAGGCAAGTGTAAGCCGTTTGATGATCAGCGAACGGCCTAATGAAGCGTTTCAATCGATGAACGTGTTTTTTTAGAGACGTTGAAATGGCCAGATTTTGGTGGAAAGAACAAAAAAAAACTACAAATTAATTCAGTAACGTATTGGCCCTCTGATTGTTAAAGAAATCGTAATGAAATAAAGCAAAGTTTAATTGAGAAATACACCTTGCTCGATGCAAGAAAAGGTGATATGAAAGAAATCTATCAACCAAAAAATCTAATGGAGGAGTCAATTTTATGTTTTGAAACTTATATACAGGGATTGCGACAATTTCACGCAACTTGGAGTACCAACATTTCCAAAGTTGATAAGAAAGCAACCGCCGGTAAGCACATTCTTTTTACGGGCTGCCATCGCAAGGCACGGGGCCTTGCACAAGGCAAAGCAATCTCAACACACGCACGTTCACAGGTTAGTAAACCCATTTCAATATAGTTATTTATTCGATGATAATTCCTCTTTAGCACATGTAGTGATGGCAATACAAAAAATTTTGGACTGTTTGCCAGAAGGAAATGTGACAGAGAATATGTCTTCCGATTCCGGACTGAGGATAACCATGGGATCAACGTGTGCAAGAAACTGTGGCCACCGACCCCTGATTGGGGGGAGTGGAGAGCAAAGACCGCACAGGAGAAGACTCACTAGGTGTTGGCAGTATGGGGGAAAGGGGAACTACTGAGTGGAATGCCCCACCCACAGATCATCCTACTGTTATTCTTGCTAAGCCTACGGTCACCTTTCTCTGGATTGCCTGATAAAGAATGCCGAGAGTGGATGAGGTGTGGTACACCACCCCCTGCCCATTGTCCTAGGAAAAAGGAGGTAGAGGAAGGGTGAGACAAAGGAGACCGCTACCCTACGCGTGGCATCAGCAGTAATCAACCAAGTAGTGAGAGCGAGCAGCTCGTGTACAATGGAATGGGAGCCAACTGGTATGTGGGCAGTGGCATCTGCCTTGGTACCCCCAACCTCAGCCCCCTGGCACTAGAAGAGATGGCAACAGAATGAGACGGTGTTGCAAGCAAATTCGTTAGCCCATGCCACCAATCTAAGGATCCAATATGGCAGTTCGTAGTCCTTGTAATCAGGAGAGATATACCAGATAAGTCGATCAGAGCATTGATCGACACAGGGGCATCCATTTTGCTTCTTGAACAAGGAAGTTCCTTGAGCGTGCTACAGGCAGCGACTCCAATAAACTACAAGCAAGATATATTATTATTATTATTATTATTATTATTATTATTATTATTATTATTATTATTATTATTATTATTATTATTATTAAATGCTAAGGAAACAAGGAAAAATAAAATATTTTAAGAATAGTAACATTAAAATAGATATTTCCTATATAAACAATAAAACTTTAACAAAACAAGAGAAAGAGAAACTAGATAGAACAGTTTGCCTGAGTGTACCCTCAAGCAAGAGAACTCTAACCCAAGACAGTGGAAGGCCATGGTACAGAGGCTATAGCACTACCCAAGACTACAGAACAATGGTTTGATTTTGGAGTGTCCTTCTCCTAGAAGAGCTGCTTACCATAGCTAAAGAGTCTCTTCTACCCTTAGCAAGAGGAAAGTAGCCACTGAACAATTACATTGCCGTAGTTAACCCTTTGGGTGAAGAAAAATTGTTTAGTAATCTCACTGTTGTCAGGTGTATGAGGACAGAGGAGAATCTGTAAAGAATAGGCCAGACTATTCGCTGTGTGTGTAGGCAAAGGGAAAGAACCGTAACCAGAGAGAAGGATCCAATATGGTTAACGATAGTTAACTTTCTGGTGGGATCTGTGAAATTTGGACATATTTTCGTTCTTGTTTTATTTTACCTACCTCAGGTATTCAAGGTATCAAACGTATATTGGGTCATGACTTTTTGGATTTGCCGGGGAAGAGACAGAATGAAAGTTACGTCAGGGGTGTTCGTTCTGCCAAGAGAAGGTTACGAAAGATTAAGTTCCTATGTGGGAGAGGAGAGAAAAGTGGAGAAGGTAACAGCAGTACCTGGAAAAAAGGGGGAAAAAGTGGTCACCCAAGTGGTTACGTGTATAACAGTGATCTTCTCTTAGCCTCTCCCGGAGGGAACCTATGTCGTTGGTAAACCACATGAAAAATGAGTACACATAGTCTTAAGGTACACTTGGATTCAAAAGTCCGCCGACACTCAAGGGGAAACGTTCGTCAGAGGTCTCTAGTGTTACCATGACAAAACAAAAAAAGAGTTGGTCTTCTTACTACCCTCAAGGAAATGGGCGGAGACTTGTCCAACCTCAGCGAACGCTTAAAAATATTACAAATCGAGTTGCCATATTTCATTCTGTGGTATCATTTGTCCCTCGAGTATTCACTACAAATACATAAATCACACACACACACATACACACACACATACACACACACACACACATATATATATATATATATATATATATATATATATATATATATATATGTATATATATATATATATATATATATATATATATATATATATATATATATATATATATATATGATTATTTATACTATTCTTTTGAGGAGCCCAGTAGACACTTTCACTGGATGAGTAGGTGGCGGGGGGGGGGGTCCCCCTAGGTAAAGGGGGGGGGTTACTCCTCCCCCGGGCAGTCCGACACTGAAGAATTTGAGGAAACAATGAAGTCATTTGTATTTTAGAGGTTGTGGAAAGAGGTTAAGAAATTCTCGATACAACTTGTAAAATACTGTATCATTGCCTCAATCTAATTTGATAACCGTTAATGTTCCATGAAATATTGCTAACCTAATTCATAATTAGTTCATTTGTAGTAGCTAGTAGCAACCGAATAAATAGCCTTTGTTGTTCTAAGGTTGATTAGTAACCGAAGTTAACTATTAACTTTGCATAATAAATAATCTGTGATGGAAACAGTAAATACTGATGACTGCATAGCACTTTGAATACAATCAGAATTTAGTTTATTGAATCGAAAAGGAATTGTATTGCAGTAAATGAAACCACTATTACATCTAGCAAAGCCTTTTAGAAATTTGCTTTATTGATAAATCATATATAAATGTCTCTTGTCCTCAGAACAACAATTTTCCAAGATTTTGTAATGAACGTAAGAAATACTAATTTTTCCGTAATATATTCTCTAATTTTCCAAAAAAATATAAGCGCAGGGGGAATGAGCACAAAATGATTTCCTACACTAATACCTTGGCTGTAAGTTACCAGTGATTATGTAATTACTAGTAGCTTTATCTTAAGAAAATTACGTAGATTGATTACGCTGACTTCTAATAATCGTGATTCAAATAGGCGTAATTCTCCATGATCAAGTTCTTATTTGTGTTCCTTTCATTCATTCTTTATTCATTCGTTTATTAAACATCCTCGGCATTTTTAAGAAAAATTGCCTTTTTCGTCAGTATTCATCTAAGGCTGTCAATTTTAGTTCCTAGTTTCTCACTATCCCTCCAGAAAAGAAATCTCTCCTGAGCGGCAACAAGAAACACCTGCACTTGACCATTCCAACCTGGAACGTTTCGAAATTTGTGTGAAGCCAAAACGAGATATTCCTTAGCTGGATTAGAAAATAAGGCATTTTGAGCACTATTTCACTCACATTTTTCATACAATCTCAATCATATTCCTTTATGATTATTACAGTTAACGAAAATATCTTGGTTGATTTTAAAGCAAACGGGCAAATTATCCTACAGAGTACTTTCGTAATGAGCATATTAATTGGAAAACTTGTGGTATGTGGAGGACTACAGAACATAATGATCTATAGTAACTAAATAGTATAATTTCGAGCCGGACAAATGTTGGTATAAGGATTCTTTCTAACGAATCCTTCAAACACTCATAATCTACCATTATGTGGATGAGCATTTAAGTCTAACAAAATAATTCCGTTATCGCTACTCGATGATAACTATCTCCAATTTTGCCATAGGGCCTCAGTAATTATCAAGCATATTGATGCTCTTGTAATAAAGATTGAATTAGCAACAGCAAAGATTTTACTGTATATATTTAAAATTTTAGTTTGAATATCAATGCCAACCGTTCTTAGCCATAAATACGGGCGGAAAAGGAAAAGTAAAAACTTTTATGAATAAAGGGCAAGAGGGTTGCGAACTAAAGACTGAGATGGCACATCCCCTTGAATCTGAATGACTTGGGAAATATTTTTCAGTAAAGTATCCTTATGTATTCCAAAATGTTCCTATCTATGAATATCTAAAGGCCTATGAAAGTCTTTAGCAATCAATTTAGCATTCTAAAACTAAGTTTTTGGAAGCATAATACAATAATTTTTATTGGAAACATTGCAATATCAAGCGAAAATTTCTCCTGATATGCATGAATGTCTAGAAATCAATTTATATGGTGACCAATTACTACATTCACTACTGTAATCTCTCTCTCTCTCTCTCTCTCTCTCTCTCTCTCTCTCTCTCTCTCTCTCTCTCTCTCTCCCTATGAATGTCCTCAAGGAGTCAAGGCTCGTATAACTCATTTATGGCGTTTTTATGAATACTTTACAACATCTAGCCATAAATGAAACTAGAACAAAACTAATGTCGGATCTCCGAACAATATTATATAGCTGTTAACGGAAGGAATTGTTAACTTATGCCACTCCATTAATTTCTACATGCTTATAGAGATTCTAGATTTATATGTATATATATATATATATATATATGTATATATATATTTATATATATATATATATATATATATATATATATATATATATATATATATATATATATATATATATATATATATATGTATATATATATATATATAATATATATATATATATATATACATATATATATATATATATATATATATATA
>NC_090761.1:33174398-33184398 GCF_036898095.1 Palaemon carinicauda
TTGCTCAAAAAGTGGGATAAGTGATAATGGTCTCGAGTTTATGAATAAGGTGGTGAAATAGGTCAGACTTGATGAGAATTGAACACTTTTTAGTGACTGCATATAGGCCATCGGGGAATTGCATAATAGGGGAGTGTTGCGAATTTTACGTTACCTAGTGGCCGATGACCCCCTTCATTGGCATGCCATGCTTCGTACAGCTGAGCTAGCTTTGCACAATGCATATAATGCCTCGCTCAGGGACACGCCTTTCTTTTTAGTGTATGGACAGGATCCTGTGTTACCATATACGGTTCTGATTTAACAACAGTCGCCAAATTATTCAACTGCGCACTACCGTATCTATTTAGTGATTTCTAATATTAGGAAAGTTACAATGCATGACTGTATAATAATGGGATGACAAAGAGAGTAAATTCATAGGATGTGCTTTTACCACTTTTTTTTTTTTTTTAATTAGAATGCCTTTTATCTTCAAGGTTTTATATAAAGGTAAGTTGGCCAGGGCACCAGCCATCGTTGAGATACTACTGCTAGAGAACTATTGGATCCTTTGATTGGCCTGGCCAGACAGTACCGCATTAGATTCTTCTCTCTAGTTAGCTATTTATATTTTTTCTTTTTTTTTTTGCCTACGCCTATGCCGAATAGTCTGGCCTACTCTTTACACATTCTCCTCTGTCCTCATACACTTGACAACACCGAGATTCTAGAAATTTCTTTGCTCAAGGAGATAATATTGCATAATTGTTCAGTGGCTACTTTCCCTTGGCAAGGGTAGAGAGACTTTAGCCATGGTAAGCCACTTTTTTTTTCTTTTTTTTTATATGATAGGGCTATTTCATTGTTAATGATATTAGAATATTTTATTTTATTTTTCTTGTTGATCTTAATGAAAATCTTAGTCAACCGCGAGATATCAGTGAATCTGAATGAGAACATTTATGACGTTTCTTTATCTTGAAGATTTCTGATAACCGATCGATGGGATCTAATTTGTTATTATGTATTTGCCATTTTACAATAACCATGAATGGAACTGTATGTGTTAACTGCTTAAGAGAGAGAGAGAGAGAGAGAGAGAGAGAGAGAGAGAGAGAGAGAGAGAGAGAGAGAGAGAGAGAGAGAGAGAGAGATAGCTCATATATATAACAATTGTCTTAGTAAAATTGTTATGGGAAGTCGTCACTTTCTAGCCCAAAGGATGCTTGTAGCGGGTTCTCCATGTTTTATTGATATCAGTATAATGCCAAAGGGTGCAGTAGTTCAATCACATCTTTTCCAAGCAGAGAAGGAGAGGAGCTTGAAAAGAAACAGTTGCTTAAAGGGGACCAATGTCACTTTTCCCTTTCCTTACATAAACAATCCTCTCCCTTTGTGCTATCACCTCTGTCTTCTGACATAACTGTATTTATCAGTATTCTGTTTACTTTCATTTCGAAAGTTCTGTCTAAGTTTTTCAATATTGAATTTACAATATTGTGCATTCCTTAGCTAAACTCAAATCCAGTTATATATATATATATATATATATATATATATATATATATATATATATATATATATATATATATACATATATAAATATATATATATATATATATATATATATATATATATATATATATATATATATATATATATATATATATATATATAATGAAAGCAAAAGGGATTCAACCATCCACAATCCTCTATATGGATGGTCCCCAAATATCAACTGTATGAAAATAAAAATAAAAATTTATATCTCTCTTTATGTCTGATCCCTAATATACCAACGGCTCTAAAAGTCTGACTTCACTGTTTCACCTTCTGGAGGATGAACAGATCCGGATAATTGCAAGGGATTTGAGATGGCATTCAAATTGAATTCGGTAGAGCATAAATGCTGTGCCGCACGGAAAGAGAGAGAGAGAGAGAGAGAGAGAGAGAGAGAGAGAGAGAGAGAGAGAGAGAGAGAGAGATCACTAAAGCATTTTGACTTTAGTCATTTTTTTGGTAATATGGAAAAAAAAGTTCTTTACTTATTCGATAATCTTTTATTTTCTAATTCTTTTTCAGGATTCCAAACAATGTTGGCTGACATATAGCTCCAACTTTTTATAATTCAAAGAAAATTATGCAAAACTTATATTCGTTAAGATCCATCTTAAAATGTCTTTACATATGTCGAAGATGACAGGTCAAAGCTATTTTTATATATATATATAAAAAAAATGGCGAGGATGAAAATAGCTATCATGGCAGGTCTCATTAAATATTTCTATTAGTAAAAATATATGAAGAAAATATAAACAAGATATTTGTCCTTAGTTATTTGAATTAATTTGCCAAGATATATATTGACATTACTTTTGATATATTCAATAAATATTTCTAATTACGACCGAGGTTTCAGAGTAATAAAAGAAGTGAGATATTTTAAATATAAATAGTAATTCCTTCTTCTATTGCGTTGCTTTAGTATATAAAAAAACTCAAGAACTTCATTTGAAAAGCAGTAGAGTAATTTACCAAGAGACTCATTCTATATCAACATATCTTACGTATACATAAAATGGAATTTGTAGTTAGGTGGGTTCTTTGATGCAGTTTAATGTTTGGATTAGCTTGTTATATAGTTCAGATTTTTCTATTCTATTGTGCTTTTCTCAATTATCGAGCTCAGTGATATTTCAGGTTATAAGTCAGGTCTCATCTAATAGTGATATTTTTATAAATTTGTGTCCTAATTATGAAGTTCATTACATGGCTAACATATAAGTTTATGTTTAATTCGAATATCTCTAAATTAACCAGTTTAGTGATATATGGTGTCCCATTTGATGTCCCCTATATCTATTTAGGTGTTACATCTCTTCATTGCATTGACATATTTTTTTTTTTTTTTTTTTTTTTACCAAGAGAGCTTTGGATTGGGTGAAGAGGTCTATATAGGATCTCTAAGCTCTCCCCCTTTGATAGAGATGCACAGACCATATCATCCTCGCCACCACAAACTCTGCGAGATACTTCATCAAGAATTCCAGATGATTTAGATCTATGTTTGCTCAGCTTAATCATTCAGAATGTTGCATAGTTCCAGAATATATGGTATAGCTAATAGTTTATTAAACCTAATTGAAAAGACAACAAATTTTATTACCCTTCTTGTTCGGATGCTTTGAAATTTGTTTCCAAGTAAATATCAAATCAACTGGAAAGATATTAAATGATATACTTTTTAGATAAAAATCTAACTGATATTAGTTTTACTTATTTGCAGCAGTTTTGATATTTAGAAAGACCAATTATACCTTAAATATAATTTACCTGTAATCATCTATGAAATTATAGATTGCGAACAATTGTGTTCTTGTTGACTTAGTAAGAAAAATATGTATACTAATGCAAAACTGAGCAATGGAAAGTTTAAATTCAAACCCAAACTAATATTAAGGAACTTTCATTTCTATATAACAGTTAATTCATTGATACATCAACGCTATGAACTATCCGATAGAAAAGAAAACAATATCGCGAATCTTTAAATCAATAAATTTAAACATTGCATTAAACCTAAAAGTCTTTCTCGTCCATTGCATGAATGTTGCAAAGGACTAATTGTAAAAAAAGAGAAATAAACTGAGAGAAGAATTCACATTAACAGAGCATAAAGTAGTTCGTTAAGACGAAAAGAAAGGAGGGAGATGAGATGGAAAATTGAGAATTATATATAATGGTTCTCATTATTATTCTCCTGTAAAAAAAAAAATTAATATTTCTCTTCCCCTATATTTGCTTTGTCAAGATTTATTTCCGAATGACGGTTAGGAATCTGCATATATTTGATCTTACTTCCTTTTCCGTCGTGGGATAGTATCTACACAAATTCAGGTAGTTTATCATTAAAAAGAAATAATGGGAAAACTATCTTTCAAGAGAATAAATTAATTTTATCTGCCATTTCATATTTCATAACAAACCCAAGAAATATAGATCAATCTAATTTTACAAAATGCGTAGAATATTATTAAAGTAATACAAGTAATAATGTGACCGGACAATTTTCAAACTGAATTAAATTATTCAGTAGCGGTATCTTTTCTTTAAAAGTGAAATTGTCATCATCATCATCATCATCATCATCATCATCTTTTACTGCTATTGACGCATAAAGCCTTGGTTAGATTTCCCCAGTCGTCTCTATCTTGAGCTTTTAAATCAATACTTCTCCATTCATCATCTACTACTTCACGCTTCATAGTCCTCATTCATTTAGACCTAGGTTTTTCCAATTTTTTTTTGTCCTGTGGAGCCCAGATAAAAGTTTGGTGAACTTATTTCCCTTGGGGAGGGGGAAGAGCATGCCCAAACCATTTCCATCTACCCCTTAGCATGATATCGTCCTCATATGGCACTCGAGTAATCTCCCTTGGAGTGTGATTTCTAATCCTGTCCTAGCATTCAATTCTCAATATAATTCTGGGGCTTTTGTTCTCAAATCTACAAACTTTCTTGAATATTTTTTTCATTGTCATACCACAGTTCATGTCCATACAGTAACGTCGATTTTACTAAACTGATACATTGCTTGTTTTTTATATGTAATTTCAGGCGATTTGATTTCAAAATATTACTTAACCTAGCTTTTGTATGATTTTTTTTTTAATCTTTCATTAAACTCCAATTGTAAAGGCCCTCTATCAAAGATTATACTCCTATACATTTAAATGATTCTGCCTCATGAATCCTTTCTGCTTCTAGTGATATTTCATCTTCCATTTCATAATCTGTCCTCCCCATCTCTGTCTTTTTTCTATTTATCTTGTGGCTAACCTGATGCATTCTGGTAAGCATGGATTGCAAATCCTTGATGTTCTGCTGTAAAGCAGCTAATTTCTTATTACAAATCGAGTCCAATCGTTCTCTACCCTCCCCAAGTTAACTATGTATTAAAAAATCCACGAGAAGGATAAACAATAAAAGTAACAAGAAACTCCATTGGCGTACACTATTGATCTCTGTAAATTCATGACAGGACACCACTAACATTAACGTTCCACATGCTATGCCCATGAAGAGACTTAATCAAATTTGCATATCTAAGAAAAACTCTATTATAACACAGGACTCTCAATAAAATAAAAGTATTTCATCCGGCAGTCTGGTATAGAAATCAACAACAGTAGAAGAAAGTCGGATACAGTCCCTCATATAAGTTGGTAGATATATAGGTGCTTGAGAGATATTTCCATTTCACCCCTTTCTGGACGACAGGGGCATGGGAGCCTGAAACCAGTCCAATATTAAACTATAACTTTGCTGGTTTAGCGCACCCAGACACCTTTAATCCAGGGTGAAATGGAAATCTCACTCAAACGCCTGCACATCTAACAAATTATATGAGTGACTGTCCTGAGGGTCTTCATAAAAAACTAACCTGAGTAGAATTCAAGAACTATGCTCATAGGAGACTATATCAGCAGTGCAACAAAAAAAGATAATAATTGGACAAGGGAAGAAAATAAAAAGGAATGGAGATGTTACACTCAGAGTGTCCAATATGGTTGTGGTTGCCTCTGCTTGGATATTGACGGACTTGGGTTCAATTCCCGGTCAAACTCGTTCGTTCCTTGGGCCACCGCAACCTCAACGTGCTTGTGGGCTAAGGATGGGGCTTATGGAGGAGCTATAGGTCTACCTGCTGAGTCATCAGCAGCCATTGCCCGGCCCTCCCTGGTCCTAGCTTGTGTGGAAAGGGGGCTTGGGCGCTGATTATTTGTAATATGGCCAGTCTCTAGGGCTTTGTCCTGCTTGATACGGCATTGTCACTCTCCCTTGTATCCGCCATTCATTGGTGGCCTTAAAACTTTTAAACAGAGAGAGGATTTAAAAAAAGAGAATGCATAATATCTAACAATTTAGGAACACACCAGAGACTGGCGGAGTCCAGTACAAAACATGAAGAAGAACAACTAACTATCAAAACTGAAAGAGAAGAAATAGAAACAGACACAATGAACTTTAGAGAAGAACCACGTTAACCACATGAACTAATAGAAGAAGTGATAACTGTAGATGGAGACATCATCATCTGCAACCCATCAAACAATGGCCAGCAAGAAACTGAAATAGAAGTTACTGATGAGATGGATGAACATCTGAGGAAAATAAGTAATTGAATGGGCTTATATTATCCAAACTATGGTATTTAAGACTTTAGTCAGTTCGAAAGGGAAAACCAAAACAATATATTATACACTCGATACAGAAAAATAAAAAGGCAGTATCCAAAATATGGACAGATGATAAATTAGGTAGCTGCCTATCATTCAATTCTTGTAACCTATATATATATATATATATATATATATATATATATATATATATATATATATACATATATATATATATATATATATATATATATGTATATATATATATATATATATATATATATATATATATATATATATATATATATATATATATATATATATATATATATCTGCCTCGTTTTCTCTCTGCGTAAATAAACATTCATTTTCTTATGACTATAGATTAACGCTAAAACTAATATGCCTATTTAAAATTATAGCAGTGCATCAGCCAGGGCCAGATTCATGTTTAGGGGGCCTGCGACACAAAATCTTTCTTGGCCCTCCATTTTAATTTTTACCAACATAGACACTAGCAACTCTAAGTCATCTGGAATAAAAGCAATTAAATAAACAGCAACATCCTCTATTGTTTATATTTACTTTATATGAAGCATAATTAAAACAAATTCCAAGAGAGAGAGAGAGAGAGAGAGAGAGAGAGAGAGGAGAGAGAGAGAGAGAGAGAGAGAGAGAGAGAGAGAGAGAGAGAGAGAGAGAGAGAGAGAGGTATTTGGACATTATTAGACTTTCAAAGCCTCACATTTTTTTACATCCTTGATATCAGCAAAATTTCTGTCAAAATTCTTAACACTGACACCGCAACACATTGTGTTCTGTGGAGAGAAAAGTTATGTTGACAAATTATGTTGACCTGTCACTGATCATATATAGTCCTTAATAAGTTTTAGTTCACATAATGCTCTCTCACCACGACAGTTAGAAATCATAAGTGACAAATAAATTCTTCAAGTATTGATTCTTCGTTTGGAAAATTATCTATGATATTGCTTTCTATCAGCAAGATATTCATGATAGTGTCAGTAACCATAGTTTCAACCAAACATTCTTGAATCATAACAGCAAAGTGAACGATTTCATCAGACAGCTCTGTACTTAAATCAGTTAAGTACTGTTAAGTAAGCTTTGTACAAACTAAATTGATGTTCTCTTTGAACGTTTGAGTGATGCTACCTAAGGATACCACACCTCTCCTTAACATCACTATATGATGGAATTTGTTTTTAAATCTTAGTGACGAACAAATCAAGAATGAAGTCAAATCTATTCGCATAAAAACTCTCTCTCGGACTGAGGGTGACCTCAGGAGCTCTCCCGTGATCCATAGAATCTAAATGCATAGTACGTTTCTAAGTACACCCCTTTCTTTCATAAATATAATTGTGAAAGACTGATCAATTTCTTTAAAAAAATTGAAGTCTATCCTGAATTGATTCTACAAACAATAAAAGAAAGTTCATAAAAAGGACAATAGTGCTGAAATTAGTTTCTTTTGTACTCCTTGACAAAGACCTCCATAGCATCATGATTTGTAGACTAATGTCTGTTAGTTTAATATTGCGATGCCTGCATTCTCTTTGTTTTTTAAAACATCCTATAATTTGGTGAAACATTTCTCCTAACAAGAAAATACAATATAATTTTTCAACATATGCAAAAAAAAAAAAAAAAAAAAAAAAAAAGAAGCCACAGCTGACTATGTCTCACCAAATTGAGAGAGTGAGCAAGACATGAGACAAGTACTGATCAAGGGATTCCCCTACTCCCCTACTCTTTCCACAGTCTCCTCTGTCTTCATACAACTGACAACACAAAGATTACCAATTAAATCGTCTTCGCTCAAAGGGATAACTACTAGACTATAATTTCAAAATGGGTACTTTCCGTTTGGTAAGAGTAGGAGAGACTTTTTAGCTATGGTAAGCAGCTCTCCTGGGAGGACATTCCAAAATCAAGCTATTGTTTTCTAGTTTTGGGTAGTGCCATACCATGTGTAAATGGTCTTCCACAATCTTGGGATAGAATTCTCTGGCTTGAAGTTACACCTGGATACACTAATCTATCTTATTTCTCTTCCACTTGTTTTATTTTTTTTATCCTGTATATTTTATATGTGGTTACTATTCTTAAAATATTTTATTTAGATTGTTGTTTACCTTTCTTTTAGTTCATTTATGTCCTTTCCTAACTTGGGTTTTTTTACCAGTTGAGTGCTCTCACTCAAAAAATTTAGTGTTGCCCTATATTTTGATAAATTATTTATTGGCTTATAAACTAAAATAAACTGCTATCAACATAGGATGTGTTATATATTCCAGTTTGGGGTGTATATCAACTTTCATTTATAACAGCAGCAAGAAGGGTTAAGGAACCGTTGTAAAATCCATGCTTCAGCACTTGAATTGATCCTTAACCTCTTATTTACAGTTTACAATGAATTTCTCAGCTAGAATTTCACTATTTTTGCTGACGTCCAACAATTTAGGGTCGGTACCATGACAATGGACCTTAAAACTCTTGGCATTTTTTACATGTTATAAGAGATATGTTAGTCTATGACTTATGCACACGATATGATTCCAGTACTGGATATTACGGCATAATATACGAGTTGGGAAATGAATCCTCAGTAAATGCATGCCTAAAGATCTCTGCTATTCATATTATGTGGAGCCGCAAGAAGGATGGGGAGGATTTGGTATAGTTTTTGAAACGTTGTGCACCATCAGGATGGGCCACAGCTGAAAATGAGCTAATTTAGATGACAGCGCCAACATGCCCCAGAAGAGGAGTGTTTTGTAGTGGTCACAACTGGCAAGGTCAACGGCTTCATAGAGGGATTAGCCTACGCTTGTGTTACCTGGATGAAATCAACGAAGGTGATGACCACATTAATCCAAGGGCGATTTATTTTTCATTGGTGGCTCATGACCAAGCTCCTGGCGCCAGAACACGAGTAATCAGTACTGTTCCTGGATAACATGCAATCCTCCAACTTACTGTTGGAAGAGAGCCAATGTCCAACATCGGCAACAAAAATAACAGACCTCATGAGCGGGTTGGTGCTCTGAAGGACATCTTTCCCACCTGCCGCCACACAACCTGATCTATTGCAAAATGTCATCTTCAGCGGAAGGTTAGATAAAAGGTAATTCATGAAAAATTATTAGTCTGTTGATATGCCAGAATGGGTAGTAACTTGTTGATTTGAATTGTGCATAATTACATAAAGGTGATGGGAATGTTGATGTTTTGATTGAGAATCTGGTCAACATAATTGATGTGAATACCCCTTCTTGTGTGTTAAGGATAAAGTGAAAGACAAACCCTAATTCAATGATGATTGTAGTCTTGCTTATCCAAAAAAGCGCGAGGCATATCATCTTTGGAATGATAACACATCAGATTTGACTTGAAATAACTATACTTAGGGGCTGTTGCTCAAGAGAGTTTATACTTCAACTGAAAAGAGGATACAATTTAACGATAAAAAAAATCCTTTCTGGCAGAGCACAGGAACATAAGCAGTGGGCTACCCTTAAATCAACACTCTTTGGTGTAGATGCAACAGTTCCTATGTACTACTTGAAGCAGATGGCTGTATCACTCACTATTCAAAGGAAAAGGCAAATGGTTTGGCTGTTGTGTTTGTCAGTAAGCCGAGTAATGAGAAACTCGATAGTCCTCATTCCTGTTTAACCGAATCTTTTAATTGCTATCCGTCTTCAATATATTTGTAAAAAGTGCATTTAAATGCAAAAACATTGTTTTAAGCATGGGTGGGTTAGATGTTGGAAATATGTCGTTTACTTAGAATAATCCGATCCAACTTTATC
>NC_090761.1:33191898-33194398 GCF_036898095.1 Palaemon carinicauda
TATAATATTTATTGTTGTAGATATGGAACAATTCAATCGGTTGTTACCTATCAGATGACTGACTGCTTTATTCACTTGTTTGCTCATCTCTCTCTCTCTCTCTCTCTCTGGTATTGGTTATGTAAATAATTATTATATTGCTAGAAAAAAAATTCCTAAAAAAATATGATTAAATCAAAGCAACATTCAGAGAGAGAAAGAAAGAGAGAAGGAAAGACGTAGGGCAGGTGAGGGAAGAAAGGAGAGGGGAGGAAGAAAATGGGGGTTGGAGGTGAAGGGGGTTGTAGGCAGGCGGAGCTCTTCCAACCTGGTGTTCGTTTTCTTGCTTGGCTAATGAGTTTTGCCTCTTGGTATAGGTACAAAAGTCTTTATTATTTACAATAAATGATTCATGATACTCCTATAAATCTCCTTACTGGGTTTAATACACTATAGTAAAATCTCGTACTGATACGAGTGTTCGTTACAGAATAATTGCAAAAAATCGCACTGGCACTCTCTGTGAAACCCATAGTAGTTTATAAATACTAAAGAAAAACTGAAAATAGGTAATTGGAATGTTAGAACCATGAATCCAATTGTGAAATTACAGCAAGTGGAGAGTGAATTTATGAAATATAGTCTGGATATCTTGGCCCTAAATGAAACATGTTGTTATGAGATTGGTAAGAAAACTTTTGACCAAGGCAATGCTACTCGGGAAGATCAGAAGGAGTTGGAAGAGAAGAGGTAGGAATGATGATGACAACATGAGCAGAAAAGGCATTAATCGAGTTGAGACCTGTGAATAGTAGATTGTTATAGTGTGCTATGCCCCAAAAATGATTCCCCTGAAGAAAGGAAAGACGAATTTTATGAAAAATTGCAGAGAGTAATAGATGAGATCCCTAAGAGAGATATGAAAGTTGTGATTGGCGACTTCAATGTCAACGTTGGAAGAAATAATCAAGGGATAGAGAAAATGATGGGTGTCGATAGTCTTGGCGAAGTTGCAAATGAAAATAGAGCACATTTCATATGTTTCTGTTTAAGGAGTATTCTTTTTCAACACAAGAACATCCATGTGTGTATATGGACTTTACCCTTTGGTAATAAAGAAAAAAAATAAAAAAGATAGATCACATTGCCATTAATAAATAGAGATGGGGATCTCTGAGAACTGTAAGAAGCTATAGAGGTGCAGATATTGGTAGTGATCACCAGGTCCTCATTGCCACACTGAAATTAAAACTGAAAGCACCCAACAGAAAGATGGATAGAATACCCATGTTTGATACAACTAAGCATTCAGAAGAACACAGAGAAACATTTGCAGTTGAATGTAGGAATCGATTTGCAGTCTTAGAGACTTTAAGAGACAAAGAACCGACAATTAATGAAGAATGGTGTGATATTAAGAGCATGTATCAGTCAGTTGGTAGTGAAGTCTTAGGACACGCAGTTACAAAGAGAAAGCCATTGATATCGAATGATACCTGGCATACTATAAAAAGTAGACAAAGATAGAAATTGATTGTTGAATATTTTCAAGGAAGTAATGAAAATTACATGGTAGAGCATGCTTAGTATTCCAGTATTGATAGTGAGGTCAAAAGAAAAGCCAGGAATGACTGGAGAGAATATTTGGACAGTAAAGCAGATGAGGCTGACAAAGCTATGAATTAAAGAAGTGGCTATGTTATCATAATTGCTCGAAGAAATATTAATGAAATCTGTATGGGGGCAAAGAAGAAGCAGCTTATATCCATCAAAGAGAGAGAGAGAGAGAGAGAGAGAGAGAGAGAGAGAGAGAGAGAGAGAGAGAGAGAGAGAGAGAGAGAGAGAGAGAGAGCTCTGTTATAGCAACAGATGATAAAAAAAAATAACGTTGGATGTTATACTTTGTTGAGGCTATGAATAGGAGACATGAAGGGAATAATTTGATTGATATACCTGAAGATGATGAAGCCCTTGATGTTCTCATGAATCAATTCAGTGTGTTTGAAGTCTAAGCTATCCTCAAAAAACTAAAGAGATGTACGATCACATTATTTGAACAACTGAAAAAAATTAATTTAATACATTTTTTTATATGTATAAGACCAAAAACCTATACAACAATAAAATTTCATTAATATTATTACATTACAAACAATTACCTTTTACTTTGGTTCATTTTTAAGCACTTTATTATCATAAGGCTATAAGAATACCGATATTTTTTTTTTTTTTACTCCGTAGCGCCTTTAGAATTTGAATTGTTATTGGTATATTGATCGTCTGTGATATTTATTCCCAAATATGACGACCCTGGAATAAAGGACAGTGGTAAATTTTCATATAAATATATTAATTCCAAGAATTAAGAGAATGTAATATGTTTTCTAATAAGTGCTGTTTACAATCATTGACAGGTTCCGTCGCATATTGAATTTAGAATCTTCTGGGTGCTTTATATTTCATACATACAAAACTTGAAACAAATGTTTGAAATCTGTGTAGACTCTAGTCGCTTTAGATT
>NC_090761.1:33199207-33209207 GCF_036898095.1 Palaemon carinicauda
TTTAGCATTCCTAAACTAGGAGATTCTTAGAACCCAGACTGGGAGCCATTTTGTCATCTTCTCTTTTCCTGACTGACTAAATCCTTAGATGATTCATTGGCTAGATACATCAAAGAATACCCAGTTCCTTGTGATGCGCAGTGCATAACCAACTAAGGAAAGTGACCCTGCCAGTCCATACTAGTTCTAGTAAGATCAACTGCCAGGCATCAGGAGTAAAAGGCAAATAGAGAGTTTGTCCTCAACCTCAAACACGATCCATCACCCGGCTGACAGTAGGGGCATTTCCTCCAAACCCAAAGCTCTCATTACTCCACTAAGTTGCTCATCCACTTATCCAAGTATAACCGTTGGCAAACATGGATTGCTAAGATATACTGCCTGATAAAGATCTACCTCCTAGCAGGGTAAAGATATACCGCATAGCTCGGTACTGATATACACGGTAACAAACACATATATATATATATATATATATATATATATATATATATATATATATATATATATATATGTCAATATATAAATATCAATATCGATATACAACATATATATATATATATATATATATATATATATATATATATATATATATATATATATATATATATATATATATATATGCTGTATATATATATATATATATATATATATATATATATATATATATATATATATATATATATATATATATATATATATTTACATATATATATATATATATATATATATATATATATATATATATATATATATATATGTATATATATATACTGTATAATATAGTGTGTATATATATGTACATACATACATACATATATATATATATATATATATATATATATATATATATATATATATATATATATATATATATATATATATATATATATATATATATATATATATATATATACATATATATATAATTACACACATATATACGTATATATACGCACATATATATGTATATATATATACACACACACACATATATATATATATATATATATATATATATATATATATATATATACATATATTTACATATAATACAAATATAACGGATTTTGAGCGAAGCGAAAAATCTATTTTTGGGTGAGATGGCCATGTCGTCCTGATGGAAGTTCCTATAGGGTAGCTTCCTAGGGTATATTACAACTACGGCGATATTCCCAGAGTATTTACCTTAAGGTACCCAGAATTCTAACTCCTGGAGCGAATATCCCTAATGAAAGGGATATCGCGACATATCAGAGGACGTATTCTTGACACGCCACATGGCATTCTGCACCCCAAACAGAGATAAAACATCGAAGGGGTCAATTGGCAAGAAAACGAAAACGGGAAAGAAAAAGGGGGAGCCGCTCCCAAGGCTCCCTCTTCTCCCGTTTCGTAAGCGTGCCTGGCGCCAATCCTGGCGCCATCTGTATTCCTTGTAGCGATACACGAGGTGCTACAGATACTGTGTGTAGGAAGGGGTCCTACAGCCCTTTCATAGAAAAGGAAGGGCGGGTCCATCAGGACGACATGGCCATCTCACCCAAAAATAGATTTTTCACTTCGCTCAAAATCCGTTTTTTGGGCTCAAGCCATGTCGTCCTGATGGAAGTATACCAGAGCATTACTGTATCTGTGGATTCTCAGAACGTGCCGTTCTCCCCGGAGGTAATTTTTCCCGGTCGACTAGACCTAGAGACCTAAGATGTTACCGTTATACATCTTTTCAACTAACCATAAACCATGTTAGAGCTCCCTGCCCCCTACAGGGAAGAGTCCAACTAGACTCTGGAAAAGTCTCGAAGAGTACATATACCTATGTATGAATACCAGGCAAGCCAATATAGTGGTCTCATCCTATATTAAGTAAAGCATAGTTTGTAAAGAACCACTGCGTCAATATGAAATATCGACCAGTTCTTCGCACAATACTTGTATTGGACAAAGGTTTATATCCGCATAGGAGGAAACTTGTAAATCCGCCACCGTCCCGTTATGGGATGGAGTCCTCCCGTTAAGGGAAAGCATAAACCAATGCAACATAGCTTATTGACAGACAATAAATAGACAGGTTAACAACAATTATATATATATATATATATATATATATATATATATATATATATATATATATATATATATATATATATATATATATATATAAAAGAAGAGGATAACCCAAAACTTTAAGCATAAGTATGATAGTAAACAGAACTTGTTTATCTGAAAGAAAAACATTATTGCCACTTTTAAGATACCGAGGTATCAAAGTCATAAAAGTCTGTATTACAAATCAATCACATTAGCGTTAGAAACGCTCGGCACACATGTCTGCACTTATGCTAGGTTCACCTTTGGAAATGGAACAGTCTACGTGGGCATCTCAGTGCCCTCACTTAGTTTGTAGTACAGTATGTAAATACACACTCACCCTGGAATTAATATTCCCAATTAAAACCACTGTTCCTCGCAGAGTTAAACAGTAGGGTTAACGACGCGACCCACTGCTACCACAGATCTCTTTAGTTCCTCTACTTGCTTCGCATAGTGGCGAAAGAACACTCTGGAAGACTTCCAGCCAGTGTATGAACGTAGATGTTCAAAATCCATACAATTAAAGAAATTTAAGGATGAGGCAACTTTCCTCGGATCGTGACCTGCGGATGTACTGTCAGGATCCGCTCTGCGAATAAAATACGTGATTTTCGCTCTGAGTTGATTCAGAGATAAATTTGAGCCTGATGTTTTTCCCCTGAATAGTTGACCACCCTTGAAGTCTGAAGTTCTACGAAGATAGACCTTTAGGCATTCTACTGGACATAGAGATGCATCTTCTTTCAGAGGGCAGATTCTCCAGGGACCCCACCTGTTGGTGGGTAACTCATTCTTGGTGAGAAACGTAGGATCTGGAAACAGGTTCAGTTCTCCCCCATCCAGGAACTGAACATGACCTGCCTCTCTCGAGAGGGCTACGATCTCACTAACCCTGGCCCCCGACGCGAGTGCAAATAGGAAAATAACTTTTTGGGTCAAATCCTTTAACGCACACTCCTCATTGCTCAACAGAGAAGCGAAATGAAGAACTTTGTCTAAAGACCAAGAAATGGGCTTTGGAGGTGCTGAAGGTCTGAGCCTAGCGCAGGCTTTCGGAACTTTATTAAAGATCTCGTTACCGAGGTCGACCTGGAAGCCATATAGAATGGGTCTTGTTAAAGCAGACTTACACGCCGAAATCGTGTTAGCTGCCAACCCCTGACCATGGAGGTGGATGAAGAAAGATAAGCAGAAGTCTGTCGGGATCTCCTGCGGATTCTTCGTCTTGACAAAGGCCACCCATTTTCTCCAAGATGACTCATATTGCCTTCTAGTAGATTTGCACTTATATTCCTCTAGGAAGTCTATGCTGGCATTCGAAATCCCGAAGCGCTTTCTCACCGCTAGGGAGAGAAAATCATGAGCTGCAGGGTCCGGGTTTTCTGTAATGAAGCGCAGACAGTCGACTTCTGGACTCGCTGGGTCAGAACTGGACCTGGTAGCGGTATAAACTTCAACTGTAGTTCCAATGCCAGGGGGAACCACACGCTGTTCGGCCACTTGTGGGCCACTATTGCCGCTACCCCCTTGAAGGATCTCAGTTTGTTGAGGACCCTCAACAGAAGGATGTGAGGAGGGAACAGATAAATTCTGGACCATCAGTTCCAGTCTAGGGACATCGCGTCCACTGCTTCCGCTAAGGGGTCCTCGTACGGGGACACGTACAGGGGCAACTTCTTGTTGTCTTTCGTCGCAAAGAGGTCTATCTGCAGTTCTGGGACTTGATTTAGAATGAAGGAGAATGATCCTGCGTCTAAGGACCATTCCGACTCTATCGGTGTGAACCTGGATAGAGCGTCCGCTGTCACATTGCGGACTCCTTGAAGGTGAACTGCCGACAGGTACCACTTCTTCTTTTCCGCCAATCGGAAGATGGCCAACATCACCTGGTTGAGAGGTGGTGACCTCGATCCTTGTCGATTCAAGCATCTCACAACTACCTCGCTGACCATCACCAACCTTATGTGGATCGAGTGATGCGGGGAGACTTTCTTTAAAGTAAGGAGCACTGCCATAGCTTCTAGAAAGTTTATGTGAAAGGTCTTGAATAGCTTGGACCAAGTCCCCTGGACTTTTTTCCGATGAGAGTGACCTCCCCATCCCTCCTTCGAGGCGTCTGAGTGAATCGTCACCGACGGGGGAGGTGGCTGAAGAAGAACCGACTTCTTTAGATGTCTGGCTTGGGACCAAGGCCTGAGAAGAGTACGTAGCCGAAGCGGAACTGGTCTTCTCAGATCTCTTCGCGCGTTTGATGCATAACTTCTCCAAACTCCGGTTGCATCCTTTAGCTGTGCTCTTAGCACTGGGTCTGTCACCGAAGCAAACTGGAGAGAACCCAGTACCCTCTCCTGTTCGCGTCTTGATATCCTTTCGGAATCTAGAAGTCTCTTGACAGAACCCGCTATCTCCTTCCTTTTCTTCGCCGGGATGGAGAAACGGTGTGACATTAGGTCCCAGTGGATTCCCAGCCACTGGAACTTTTGAGATGGAGAAAGTCGAGACTTTTTTTCTGTTGATCTTGAAGCCTAGATTCTCTAGGAACTGGATCACTTGACTGGAAGCTTGCAAGCATTCTGTCTCGGATGCTGCCCACACCAGCCAGTCGTCCAGGTAGGCTACTACCTGAATTCCCTTTAGGCTTAATTGTTTGAGAGCTACGCTCGCAAGCTTCGTGAAAATCCTTGGGGCTATATTTTGCCCGAATGGCATGACTCTGAAGGCGTATAGTCTTCGTTGTAGCTTGAAACCTAGGTAGGGGGAGAGTCGACGGTTGATTGGGACGTGCCAATAGGCGTCTGACAAGTCTATGGAGACGGAATATGCCTTCTTGGGCAGTAAGGTCCTTATGTGTTGCAGTGTTAGCATCTTGAACTTGCAATTCACTATGAACTTGTTGAGTGGCGACAAGTCCAGAATGACTCTGAGCTTTTCCGAGTCTTTCTTGGGAACACAAAACAGCCTCCCTTGGAATTTGATGGACTTCACCCTTCGGATCACTTTTTTTTCCAACAGTTCTTGGATGTACTCCTCCAGAACGGGGGTGGAGTGCTGGAAAAACCGAGGGCACGGGGGTGGAGTGCTTTACCAGCTACAGCCCAGTCCGTTCTTGAGTAGGCTGTGGGCCCAGGGATCGAAGGTCCACCGATCCCGAAAATTCTGAAGTCTCCCTCCTACCGGCATCATCTTACTTGGACTGCCGTCCTGAGGTCTTGACTCCCTGACCGCGACCACCCCTGAATCCCCTTCCCCTTGAGGGGCGCCTAGACGAGCCTCTGGCTGCTCCTCTAGGCTTTGCTCGAAAGGAAGTAGACTGCCCTTCGAACGTTGGGGTGAATGCCGTGGACTGTGTCGACACGGCCTGGGGTACCCACTGGAATGTGGTCAGGGTTTGTGCCACCATCTGGGGCACTGAAGGCAATGGCAATTGCAGTTGCTGTTGCTGTCTAAGAGGCTTGGCTGGCCGAGACGGTAGCCTAGTCCTCATAGTCTTCCTCTTTGGTTGAGGACCCTCATCTGGGGAAGACTTTCTTTTGATAGCCAGGCCCTACTTCTGGAGAAGGTTTCTATTCTCCGTGGCGGCCTTATCAACAACTTCTTTGACCAATTCGGTAGGGAAAAGGTCTTTGCCCCAAATGTTGGAGGAGATTAGTTTCCTTGGCTCGTGCCTCACCGTAGCCGAGGTGAACACGAACTCCCTACAAGCTCTCCTCGCTCTGACGAAGCTATAAAGATCCTTCGTCACTGTGGCCAGATGAGTCTTGGCCACTACCATGAACATTTTATGGACCTTGGGGTCACTTGCCATCGTCTCAAGAGTAGTCTGAAGAGACATTGAGGCAGCCAGTCTTTCTTTTGTCTCGAGCTCTCTCCGCAAAAGAAAGTCAGACAGCTTAGGGAGGTCCTCGCCGAACTGACGTCCGGCAATATCAGCCTCCAACTTCCCAACTGAGAAGGTAAGATGGACGTCCTTCCAGTCTTTGTAGTCCATAGGCAGGGCCAGCGACAAGGGTTTGCACTCCTACAGGGAGGGGCAAGGCTTGCCAGCCTCGACTGCTTTTAGTACAGCCGCAAACCCTTTCTGTAAAAAGGGGAAGGCTCTAGCAGGAGAGGACACAAAGGAAGGGAGCTTCTTACTCAATGCAGCTACCCTTGAGTTCGTGAAGCCCCTCTCTTTCATCGAGGATGAAAGCAAAGCTTGAGCCTTAGCATGGTCCATCACTATGACCTCCTTCGGCTCTGTCTCCTCCTTTGAAGCTGGTTCCTTCCTCAACCGGACATAACAGTCCGGATATGACCCCTTGCTGGGCCAGAATTCCACCTCCTCTAGGGGAACTGAACCCAACTTATCCGAGATGACAATCTTACCAGTCGTCATCGGCATGTGCTCAGCATACCTCCACGGGTTAGCATCCGAGCACAAGGGAAGGTCTTTCACATTAAGCCTTTTCTGGGGCACATGTGATGTTGCAAGCCTCTGCAACTGCAGTTCCATTGCAGCCGCCTTCTCCCGATTCTCCTTCTGCATTTGTTGGATCATTCCAACAATGGAGGAGAGGGCCTGTCCCAGTTCTACTGGGAGAGCGGACGATGTTGAGGGAATAGGCTCCGGGATCTGAACCAGAGTAGCCGACACCTCGTCGACCTCTTCCTCTACAATGTCTGGGTCTTGAACTTCATCCTGGGCTCCTGCCAGGATGTCTTGCTCCAGACGCTCGGACACGTCAGACATCCTGTCGTCCAACTGGATGTCTTGCAAGGCGACCGCGACTTCAGCATACACCTGGATCTGAACTTGGGGGATCTCCTCTTGAGGCTGGGGAATCACTGCATCAGCTGATGCCCTAGGGAAAAGATAAGCCCTCATCTTCTCACTTGGAAGATAAGGTCCAGAGGTGTTCTTCTGGAAGCCCCTTACCCAGGTACGAAGCTTCTCCCTTGCTATATCCCTTGATTCCGCCATCCTAGGGGAATCAAAGGCCTTAGTAATCAGGTTAGTGCACACGGTACATACCTGAGGGTCCCAATACTGGAGATCACCCTTGGAGACAGCGCATGCTGGGTGCCTCCTACAAAACTCATGTCCCCAGAGGTTCTTACTGCGGACGTTGCAGAAAACACTTCCACACTTCGGAGGGTCCTCCTGTAAAGAGAAGAAATTTCCATGAGTATCAAGTGAACTACGTATCACTGGATATGCACAGTTTAGCATAACAAATCAGAAAGGAAAGACACACACTTGTGTTTCCTTCACAACCAATTGTTGCAGCCTTCCAGATAATAAAATCGTATGGTTAATCTATTCTAGAGTAACCAATGAAAAGTTTCCAGAGGAAACAGGTGTAGCTCACACCTAATCAATGATTTTTAAAAACCCGGATAATAGACAAGATAGAACTCACTTTCTTATCTGTAAGGCAACACCAAAGGGCTGTGCAAGGCAACACAAAAGTGTTAGAACACACAGTGCTGTACCAAAACTTATACTATAGTTTTCTTCCTACAGTATATGTTATACTGAAGAATACTGATACAGTATAGAAGGTAATGTGCCGGCCGGCACTTGCTGGCCGGCACACACCATAACTAGCTTTAAAGTATACTACTTAACAGCTATAAGGCGGCAGAACGCTGGTTCAAATGCATGTGCCGGCCGGCAACAGCCAATGTCGGCCGGCAACTACACAAGGTAGTACCCGGCTGCCGGCCACTGCTCATAGCGACCGGCAGACAAGGGCTGACAATAGCCGGCCGGCAAAGGTAAACAACCGATGCCGGCCAGCAGCAAAAGAACCAGAGGACTACGACTGCCCGGCTGCCGGCCTCATAGGCCGGCAGCCGGGTCGGGTACAGCACTAGAAGAAAACAGAATGGATGCCGGGATAAGAGCGTAAACTACCTCCAAGTCCGGCAATCCGAAAGAGTGCATATAAGGAAGGGGAGAATCTAATTCAGGCTTCCTGACCAATGCCATCTGGCTCTACAGGCAGGCATGGATGAGGGACCAAGGGAGGTCCGGGCAGCACTCAAAGCAGAAGACCCTTGCCGGCCGGCAAGGGACTGAGTCAATTCCACATCCTAACCTATCCTAGGTCCAGATGTAGAATGACGTACAGTACTGTAATGGCTAGGCGATTACAGAGATAGAGGGGGAAGGGACGAAAGAGGGTCCTACCAACCTTGCTTTAGTGAAGGATCACCCGCAGCCAAGAAAACTCATCTTAGCCTAAGGGAGATCCAAGGAGGGAGGCCAGCAATACTTGCCAGCTCCCAGTGAAACAAAGCAAGGAAGGTGTTGCTACTCCCAGGGAAAGGATCTTATCCTCCCACCGAGAACAACAACAAGGACTAGTCTGCTAGATCACAAAAGAAGGAATCATCTCGTACAGAAATCTTCGGCAGTGACCTAAGGAGGCTAAGCCTCCTATGTCTGTGTCAGGCCAGTGAGGGAGACTCTACCCCAAGCCAGACAAACACAGACTCAGACTAAAAACTCTGATGTTCTGTCCCTCTCTGAAACCAGACTTACTGGAACAGGGAGGTACAGTAACACCCCAGTATAGTTTTATCGAAAGTTAATTCAGATAAACCACTAGGGTTAAGCCCAAGGCTTAAACAGAGGGAGAGGGATTGCATACCTTCTCCGAAGAAAAGAAAGCAACCGGGGAGTATGAGAAAGTATAGTAAGGCTCCATAAGCAACTTAGCCTAGGCACCAAGAGAATCGATTACCTAAATCACCGAAACTCACTCGTATACTATCTTGGAAATATTCAACATAATCTTAAATGTATAAAAAACAGCCTAAAGCTTCAATAAAATTTTAAAACACTCGGAAAACCAAAATCATGCAGGAAGTACTAGGACCAAACGACTAGGCTACATGGCCTAGCGTAGGCCAGAGTTGGCGAATACTTCGCCAAAATAATACTAAAAGCACGAAAGGAAATCCTATGTAACACTAAATAGCTAAAATTTATTAAAGCAAAACACCGGGAATGACGCTCTGGCTAACTAAAACTCATACCTAGCGAGCGACAGCTTCCATGACGCCTCCGGTAGGCAACGGCTCTTGTAACAATGATTAATACTATTAATCACTTTAAAATTTACCAAGAGCCTACATTTATACATAAAAAAAAAGGTTCTCAACTTATCAGAGGCCGACGAAGTTGGAGAAGCCATGAAAAGCTGAATAAATCCAAGATTTGCAAGAAACACAGGAAAAAACACCGAGTTGTTAAGCTACGCAAAAAGGAATACAGATGGCGCCAGGATTGGCGCCAGGCACGCTTACGAAACGGTAGAAGAGGGAGCCTTGGGAGGGGCTCCCCCTTTTTCTTTCCCGTTTTCGTTTTCTTGCCAATTGACCCCTTTGATGTGTTATCTCTGTTTGGGGTGCAGATTGCCATGTGGCGTGTCAAGAATACGTCCTCTGATATGTCGCGATATCCCTTTCATTAGGGATATTCAATCCAGGAGTTAGAATTCTGGGTACCTTAAGGTAAATTCTCTGGGAATATCGCCGTAGTTGTGATATACCCTAAGAAGCTACCCTATAGGAACTTCCATCAGGACGACATGGCTTGAGCCCAAAAATAATAATATATATTTATATATATATATATATATATATATATATATATATATATATATATATATATACATATACATATATATACATATATACATAGATATATATGCAGTATATATATATATATATATATATATATATATATATATATATATATATATATATATATATATATATATATATATATTTATATATACATATATATCTATTTCTATATCTTTATATATATATATATATATATATATATATATATATATATATATACATATATATATATATATATATATATATATATATATATATATATATATATATA
>NC_090761.1:33214207-33224207 GCF_036898095.1 Palaemon carinicauda
GGTGGACAACGTTTCAAAAACTATACCAAATCTTCCCCATCCTTTTTGTGGCTCCACAAAATATGAATAGCAGAGATCTTTAGGCATGCATTTACTGAGGATTCATTTCTCAACTCGTATATTATGCCGTAATATCCAGTACTGGAATCATATGGTGTGAATAAGTCATAGACTAACATATCTCTTATAACATGTAAAAAAAGCCAACAGTTTTAAGGTCCATTGTCGTGGTACCGACTCTAAATTGTTGGACGTCAGCAAAAATAGTGAAATGCTAGCTGAGAAATTCTTTGTAAACTATAAATAAGAGGTTAAGGATCAATTCAAGTGCTGAAGCATGGATTTTATAACGTTTCCTTAACCCTTCTTGCTGCTGTTATAAATGAAAGTTGATATACACCGCAAACTGGAATATATAACACATCCTATGTTGATGACAGTTTATTTTAGTTTATAAGCCAATAAATAATTCATCAAAATATATGGCAACACTAAATTTTTTGAGTGAGAGCACTCAACTGGTAAAAAAAGTCAAGTTAGGAAAGGACACAATTGAACTAAAAGAAAGGTAAACAACAATCTAAATAAAATATTTTAAGAATAGTAACCACATATAAAATATACAAAATAAAAAAAAAATAAAACAAGAGGAAGAGAAATAAGATAGATTGGTGTATCCAGGTGTAACTTCAAGCCAGAGAATTCTATCCCAAGATTGTGGAAGACCATTTACACATGGTATGGCACTACCAAAAATTAGAAAACAATAGCTTGATTTTGGAATGTCCTCCCAGGAGAGCTGCTCACCATAGCTAAAAAGTCTCTCCTACCCTTACCAAACGGAAAGTACCCACTTTGAAATTATAGTCTAATAGTTATCCCTTTGAGCGAAGAAGATTTAATTGGCAATCTTTGTGTTGTCAATTGTATGAAAACAGAGGAGACTGTGGAAAGAGTAGGGGAATAGGGGAATCCCTTGATCAGTACTTGTCCCATGTCTTGCTCACTCTCTTAATTTGGTGGGACATAGTCAGCTATGGTTTTTTTTTTTTTTTTTTTTTTTTTTGCATATGTTGAAAAATTATATTGTATTTTCTTGTTACGAGAAATGTTTCACCAAATTATAGGATGTTTTAAAAAACAAAGAGAATGCAGGCATCGCAATATTAAACAAACAGACATTAGTCTACACATCATGATGCTATGGAGGTCTTTGTCAAGGGCTACAAAAGAAACTAATTTCAGCCCTATTGTCCTTTATATGAACTTTCTTTTATATTTTGTGGAATCAATTCAGGATAGACTTTAATTTTTTTAATGAAGTTGATCAGTCTTTCACAATTATATTTATGAAAGAAAGGGGTGTACTTAGAAACGTACTATGCATTTAGATTCCATGGATCATGGGAGAGCTCCTGAGGTCACCCTCAGTCCGAGAGAGAATTTCTATGCAAATAGATTTACTTCATTCTTGATTTGTTCGTCACTAAGATTTAAAAACAAATTCCAACATATAGTGATGTTAAGGAGAGGTGTGATATCTTTAGGTAGCATCACTCAAACGTTCAAAGAGAACATCAATAAAGTTTGTACAAAGCTTACTTAACAGTACTCAACTGATTTAAGTACAGAGCTGTCTGATGAAATCGTTCACTTTGCTGTTATGATTCAAGAATGTTTGGTTGAAACTATGGTTACTGAAACTGTCATGAATATCTTGCTGATAGAAAGCAATATCATAGATAATTTTCAAAACGAAGAATCAATACTTGAAGAATTTACTTGTCACTTATGATTTCTAACTGCCGTGGTGAGAGAGCATTATGTGAATTAAAACTTATTAAGAACTATGTATGATCAGTGACGGGTCAACATAATTTGTCAACATAACTTTTCTCTTCACAGAACATAATGTGTTGCGGTATCAGTGTTGAGAATTTTGACAGAAATTTTGCTGATATCAAGGATGTAAAAAAAAATTGAGGCTTTGAAAGTCTAATGATGTCCAAATACCTCTCTCTCTCTCTCTCTCTCTCTCTCTCTCTCTCTCTCTCTCTCTCTCTCTCTCTCTCTCTCTCTCTCTCTCTCTCTCTCTCTCTCTCGGAATTTGTTTTAATTATGCTTCTTATAAATTAAATATGAACAATAGAGGATGTTGCTGTTTATTTAATTGCTTTTATCCCAGATGACTTAGAGTTGCTAGTGTCCATGTTGGTAAAAATTAAAATGGAGGACCAAGAAAGATTTTGTGTCGCACGCCCCCTAAGACTAAATCTGCCCCTGGCTGATGCACTACTATACTTTTAACTAGGCATATTAGTTTTAGCGTTAATTTATAGTCATATCAAAATGAATGTTTATGTATGCAGAGAGAAAATGAGGCAGATATATATATATATATATATATATATATATATATATATATATATATATATATATATATATATATATATATATATATATATATATATATATATATATATATATATATATATATATATAGGTTACAAGAATTGAATGATAGGCAGCTACCTAATTTATCATCTGTCCCATATTTTAGAACCTGCCTTTTTATTTTTCTGTATCGAGTGTATAATATATTGTTCTGGTTTTCCCTTTCGAATTGACTAAAGTCTTAAATACCATAGTTTGGATAATATAAGCCCATACATTTAGTTACTTATTTTCCTCAGATGTTCATCCATCTCATCAGTAACTTCTATTTCAGTTTCTTGCTGGCCATTATTTGATGGGTTGCTGATGATGATGTCTCCATCTACAGTTATCACTTCTTCATTAGTTCATGTGGTTAACGTGGTTCTTCTCTAAAGTTCATCATGTCTGTTTCTATTTCTTCTCTTTCAGTTTTGATAGTTAGTTGTTCTTCTTCATGTTTTGTACTGGATTCCGCCAGTCTCTGGTGTGTTCCTAAATTGTTAGATATTATGCATTCTCTTTTTTAAATCCTCTCTCTGTTTAAAGGTTTTAAGGCCACCAATGAATGGCAGAGGCAAGGGAGAGTGACATTGCCATATCAAGCAGGACAAAGCCCTAGAGACTGGCCATATTACAAATAATCAGCTGCCAAGCCCCCTCTCCACCCAAGCTAGGACCAGGGAGGGCCGGGCAATGGCTGCTGATGACTCAGCAGGTAGACCTATAGCTCCTCCAGAAGCCCCATCCTTAGCTCACAAGCACGGTGAGGTTGCGGTGGCCCAAGGAACGAACGAGTTTGACCGGGAAATGAACCCTAGTCCGGCAATATCCAAGCACAGGCGACCACAACCATATTGGACACTATGAGTGTAACATCTCCATTCCTTTTTATTTTTTTCCCTTGTCCAAATACACTGCTGATATAGTCTCCTATGAGCATAGTTCTTGAATTCTACTCAGGATAGTTTTTTAAGAAGACCCTCAGGCCAGTCACTCATATAATTTGTTAGATATGCAGGCGTTTGAGTGAGATTTACATTTCACCCTGGATTAAAGGTGTCTGGGTGCGCTAAACCAGCAAAGCTATAGTTGAATATTGGATTGGTTTCAGGCTCCCATGCCCCTGTCGTCCAGAAAGGGATAAAATGGAAATCTCTCTCAAGTACCTATATATCCACCAACTTATATGAGGGACTGTACCAGACTTTCTTCTACTGTTGTTGAGTTCTATACCAGACTGCCGGATGAAATACTTTTATTTCATGGAGAGTCCTGTGTTATAATAGTTTCTCTTAGATATGCAAATTTGATTAAGTCTCTTCATGGGCATAGTATGTGAAAAGTTAATGTTAGTGGTGTCCTATCATGAATTTACAGAGATCAATAGTGTACGCCAATGGAGTTTCTTGTTACTTTTATTGTTTATCCTTCTCGTGGATTTTTTAATACATAGTTAACTTGGGGATGGTAGAGAACGATTGGACTCGATTTGTGATAAGAAATTAGCTGCTCAACAGTATGGTGATGATTCTGTCCATATAAGCAGAACATCACGGATTTGCAATCCTTGCTTACCAGAATGCATCAGGTTAGCCACAAGATAAATAGAAAAAAGACAAAGATGAGGAGTACGGATAATAAAACGGAAGATGAAATATCACTAGAAGTAGAAAGGATTAATGAGGCAGAATCATTTAAATGTATAGTAGTATAATCTCTGATACAGGGCCTTTACAATTGGAGTTTAATGAAAGATTAAAAAAGAATCATACAAAAGCTAGGTTAAGTAATATTTTGAAATCAAATCGCCTGAAATTACATATAAAAAACAAGCAATGTATCAGTTTAATGAGATCGACGTTACTCTATGGACATGAACTGTGGTATGACAATGAAAAAATATTCAAGAAAGTTTGTAGATTTGAGAACAAAAGCCCCATAATTATATTGAGAATTGAATGCTAGGACAGGATTAGAAATGACACTCCAAGGGAGATTACTCGAGTGCCATATGAGGACGATATCATGCTGAGGGGTAGATGGAAATGGTTTGGACATGCTCTTCGCACTTCCGAACAGAAAAAAGTTCACCAAACTTTTATCTGGGCTCCACAGGACAAGGAAAATGGAAAAACCTAGGCCTAAATGAATGAGGACTATGAAGCGTGAAGTAGGAGATGATGAATGGAGAAGTATTGATTTAAAAGCTCAAGATAGACACGACTGGCGAAATCTAACCAAGGCCTTTTGCGTCAATAGCCGTAAAAGATGATGATGATGATGATGACAATTTCACTTTTAAAGAAAAGATACCGCTACTGAATAACTTAATTCAGTTAAAAAAATGTTCGGTCACATTATTACTTGTATTACTTTAATAGTATTCTACGCATTTTGTAAAATTAGATTGATCTATATTTTTTGGGTTTGTTATGGTATATGAAATGGCAGATAAAATTAATTTATTCTCTTGAAAGATAGTTTTACCATTATTTCTTTTTAATGATAAACTATCTGAATTTGTGTAGATACTACCCCACGACGGAAAAGGAAGTAAGATCAAATATATGCAGATTTTTAATCGTCATTCGGATATAAATCTTGACAAGGCAAATGTAGGGGAAGAGAAATATTATTTTTTTTTTACAGGGGAATAATAATGAGAACCATTAGATATAATTCTCAGTTTTTCATCTCATCTCCCTCCTTTCCTTTCGTCTTATCGAACTACTTTATGCTCTGTTAATGTGAATTCTTCTCTCAGTTTATTTCTCTTTTTTTGCAATTAGTCCTTTGCAACATTCATGCAATGGAACGAGAAAGACTTTTAGGTTTAATGCAATGTTTAAATTTATTCATTTAAAGATTCGCGATATTGTTTTCTTTTCTATCGGATAGTTCATAGCGTTCATGTATCAATGAATTAACTGTTATATAGAAATGAAAGTTCCTTAATATTAGTTTGGGTTTGAATTTAAACTTTCCATTGCTCAGTTTTGTATTAGTATACATATTTTTCTTACCAAGTCAACAAGAACACAATAATTCGTAATCTACAATTTCATGGGTGATTACAGGTAAATTATATTTAAGGTATAATCGGTCTTTCTAAATATCAAAACTGCTGCAAATAAGTAAAACTAGTATCAGTTAGATTTTTATCTAAAAAGTATATCATTTAATATTTTTCCAGTTGATTTGATATTTACTTGGAAAGAAATTTCTAAGCATCCGAACAAGAAGTGTAATAAAATTTGTTTTCTTTTCAATTAGGTTTAATAAACTATTAGCTATACCATATATTCTGGAACTATGCAACATTCTGAATGATTAAGCTCAGCAAACATAGATCTAAATCATCTGGAATTCTTGATGAAGTATCTCGCAGAGTTTGTGGTGGCGAGGATGATATGGTCGGTGCATCTCCATCAAAGAGGGAGAGCTTAGAGATCCTAAATAGACCTCTTCACCCAATCCACAGCTCACTTGGTGGGAAAAAAAAAAAAAACTAGGTCAATGCACTGAAGAGATGTATCACCTATATAGATATAGGGGACATCAAACGGGACACCATATATCACTAAACTGGTTAATTTAGAGATATTTGAATTAAACATAAACTTTTATGTTAACCATATAAGGAACTTCATAATTAGGACACAAATTTATAAAAATATCACTATTAGATGAGACCTGACTTATAACCTGAAATATCAATGAGCTCGATAATTGAGAAAAGCACAATAGAATAGAAAAATCTGAACTATATAACAAGCTAATCCAAACACTAAACTGCATCAAAGAACCCACCTAACTACAAATTCCATTTTATGTATACGTAAGATATGTTGATATAGAATGAGTCTCTTGGTAAATTACTCTACTGCTTTTCAAATGAAGTTCTTGAGTTTTCTTATATACTAAAGCAACGCAATGGAAGAAGGAATTACTATTAATATTTAAAATATCTCACTTCTTTTATTACTGTGAAACCTCGGTCGTAATTACAAATATTTAATGAATATATCAAAAGTAATGTCAATGTATATCTTGGCAAATTAATTCAAATAACTAAGGACAAATATTCTATTTATATTTTCTTCATATATTTTTACTAATTGAAATATTTAATGAGACCTGCCATGATAGCTATTTTCATCTTCGCCATTTTTTGTTTTTTTATTAAAATAAAAAATAGCTTTTACCTGTCATCTTTGACATATGTAAAGACATTTTAAGATGGATCTTAACGAATTTAAGTTTTGCATAATTTTCTTTGAATTATAAAAAGTTAGAGCTATAAGTCAGCCAACCCTGTTTGGAACCCTGAAAAAAAATTAGAAAATAAAAGATTATCGAATAAGTAAAGAACTTTTTTTTCCATATTACCAATAAGAATGACTAAAGTAAAAATGCTTTAGTGCTGCACTCTCTCTCTCTCTCTCTCTCTCTCTCTCTCTCTCTCTCTCTCTCTCTCTCTCTCTCTCTCTCTCTCTCCGTGCGGCACAGCATTTACGCTCTACCGAATTCAATTTGAATGCCATCTCAAATCCCTTGCAATTATCCTGATCTGTTCAACCTCCAGAAGGTGAAACAGTGAAGTCACAATTTTAGAGCCGTTGGTATATTAGGGATCAGACATAAAGAGATATATAAATTTTTATTTTTATTCTCATACAGCTGATATTTGGGGACCATCCATATAGAGGATTGTGGATGGTTGAATCCCTTTTGCTTTAATTATATATATATATATATATATATATATATATATATATATATATATATATATATATATATATATATATATATATATATATATAACTGAATTGGAGTTTTGCTAAGGAATGCACAATATTGTAAATTCAATATTGAAAAACTTAGACAGAACTTTCGTAATAAAAGTAAACAGAATACTGATAAATACAGTTATGTCAGAAGACAGAGGTGATAGCACAAAGGGAGAGGATTGTTTATGTATGGAAAGGGAAAAATGACATTGTTCCCCTTTAAAAAGCAACTGTTTCCGTTCAAGCTCCTCTCCTTCTCTGCTTGGAAAAGATGTGATTGAACTACTGCACCCTTTGGCAGTATACTGATATCAATAAAATATGGAGAACCCGCTACAAGCATCCTTTGGGCTAGAAAGTGACGATTTCCCATAACAATTTTACTAAGACAATTTTTATATATTTGAGCTATTCTCTCTCTCTCTCTCTCTCTCTCTCTCTCTCTCTCTCTCTCTCTCTCTCTCTCTCTCTCTCTCTCTCTCTCTCTCTCTCTTCTCTTAAGCAGTTAACACATACAGTTCCATTCATGGTTATTGTAAAATGGCAAATACATGGTGACAAATTAGATCCCATCGATCTGTTATCAGAAATCTTCAAGATAAAGAAACGTCATAAATGTTCTCATTCAGATTCACTGATATCTCGCGGTTGACTAAGATTGTCATTAAGATCAACAAGAAAAATAAAATAAAATATCCTAATATCATTAACAATGAAATAGCCCTATCATATAAAAAAAAGAAAGAAAAAAAAAGTTTCTTACCATGGCTAAAGTCTCTCTACCCTTGCCAAGAGAAAGTAACTACTGAACAATTATGCAATGTTATCTCCTTGAGCAAAGAAATTTCTAGAATCTCGGTGTTGTCAAGTGTATGAGGACATAGGAGAATGTGTAAAGAGTAGGCCAGACTATTCGGTATAGGCGTAGGCAAAAAAAAAATATATATATATATATATATATATATATATATATATATATATATATATATATATATATATATATATATATATGTATATATATATATATATATATATATATATATATATATATATATATATATATATATATATATATATATATATATATATTTATATATATATATATATATATATATATATATATATATAAATAGCTAACTAGAGAGAAGAATCTAATGCAGTACTGCCTGGCCAGGCCAATCAAAGGATCCAATAGTTCTCTAGCAGTAGTATCTCAACGATGGCTGGTGCCCTGGCCAACTTACTTTTATATAAAACCTTGAAGATAAAAGGCATTCTAATTAAAAAAAAAAAATTAAAAAGTGGTAAAAGCACATCCTATGAATTTACTCTCTTTGCCATCCCATTATTATACAGTCATGCATTGTAACTTTCATAATATTAGAAATCACTAAATAGATACGGTAGTGCGCAGTTGAATAATTTGGCAACTGTTGTTAAATTAGAACCGTATATGGTAACACAGGATCCTGTCCATACAACTAAAAAGAAAGGTGTGTCCCTTAGCGAGGCATTATATGCATTGTGCAAAGCTAGCTCAGCTGTACGAAGCATGGCTTGCCAATGAAGGGGGTCATCGGCCACTAGGTAACGTAAAATTCGCAACACTCCCCTATTATGCGATTCCACTAAGCCATTATCTGATGGCCTATATGCAGTCACTAAAAAGTGTTCAATTCTCATCAAGTCTGTGACCTATTTCACCACCTTATTCATAAACTCAAGACCATTATCACTTATCCAACTTTTTGAGCAACCAAACCTAGTAATGAAAGAGCACAGCGCCTGGGCTAATGAATTTGCTGATTTATCTAACGCTGCATAAATATGAGTGTACCGAGTAAATGCATCCATAAGTACAGTACACACATATATATACACCTATGTTATGTTTTACCACTAGGAAATGGTCCTACCACACCCATAAGCACCCTATAAAATTCAATAGGAAGCACAGGCCCAGCGAGCCTAAGGACACCAGCTGCTTCCTTAGGACTACGTGGCCTGGGGAAATCTCTAATACCTTCTACTTTACTGGGGGAGGGTTGGATACCTTCTGGGGTTATTATATGACCTAAAAATTCACCCTGTTTACAGAAAAATTTGCACTTTGACAAATTTATTTTCATACCAATACGTCACAATGCTTCTAAAACTTTACGGATATTGTCATTATTTTTTTCGGCCGTTTTCCCTGAAATGATCAACTGAATAAACAAGAACATTATAGCCAATTAAGGGAGACAAAACCGCCTTCATTACTCTAGAAAAATGACTTGGAGCATTTTTAACACCATAAGGAAGAAAATTAAACTGAAATAGTTGATCGTTGGCTATAAATGCCGTCTTACATTTACTGTCTTCCTGAATGAGCATTTGATATTATCCAGATTTTAAATCAAGAGTTTTAAAATATTTACTATCCATTTGCTATCCCGTACCTTCACAAGTAATTCTTCGATCGAGGGCGATGGATATGCATTATCCTTAGTGACTGCATTCAACTTCCTATAATCTACATACAATCTTACAGAGTCACCCTTTTCCCTAACGGCTACGATCGGAGAAGCCCAGGGGGATTCCCTCTCCTCGATAATCACTTGTTCCCTTAATTTACTAGTTTCCCTCTCTATCTCTCCCTGGAAATGAATGGGTACCTTATAAGGCCCAGTTTCAATGCTAAAGGGAAATCAATCCATCCTCCCGGATGGCTCGTCTCCTAATGCAATCACATTGGAATAATTGTCAACAATGTAATTAAGTACAGGTTGATA
>NC_090761.1:33229207-33244207 GCF_036898095.1 Palaemon carinicauda
TTTTATCATTATTGTCGATTATAAAAGATTGTATGAGGATAACTTTTTTAAATGATTATCACACTTATGCAGGCTGAAGGTATTTAGGTTCGAAGCAACACAAGTATCAATTGCTTTATCTCATACTAGTTGATAATTTCAACACTTAAATCACGTGTTAAAATATAGTATAAACACTTAATTACTAATAAATCAAATTTTGGTACTGCTAACTTTTGTTATATTCAATAAAATTATTTACATGATGCTTACCTATCATAAGATGAAAATAAATTATATGTTTCATTCCATATAAATTATTCATAAGAAACAATAGATTGAATTTGTTTCATATGAAACAACTCCAAATCACTTTGAAAAAAGGGATGTTCATGAAATAGATAAAGGAAAAAAGGTAGCATTATTGAATGTTTTTTTTTTTTTTTTTTTTTTTTTTTTTGAATACTTTCTTGAGGATTTGATCTCACCAGAGGAACTAATACTTATGATGGTAAGTAAATTAGTGAGTAACTTCCCCAGGCTTCGAACACCATGGTAGCTTACGCACTTTTTATGACACTTTGTGGCACATGAAGGTAGCTTGCAAATCTTGAGGCACCTCACAGGTACCTCGCGACACTACGTAAGGTACCTCGCAACACTGCATCATTACATAGCAAAAGTGTTTAAACACCTTGCCTCATTTCATGACAACTCGCAAAGAAACACTGCATCCACCTAGTGGCACTGCGTAAGACATCGCAAAACATCCTCGTGCCATGTCACTAGACCTTGCGTACTCACGTCACAACGTTGGCAAATTTTTGGGTATTTTCACCTACGATGTGTGCGTAGGTCTCATCCTACCATAACCATTTCAACGTTAAACCATTCGAAATTTATGGGACGAATCACTTAAATCCAGTAATATCCAGTTTGACAGGACACGTATTGATTTCCCCAGACAAGGAAACATATACGGTCATTAAAGACCTCAATCAATTACAGTAACTCACTGTTCAGACGCAATGGATGGAAAAATATGTACAGCTAACTCATTTGAATTCCATAAAAACTTAATGGATTCATGCGAGTTAGGTATAGTGCTAGACGGTGCTCTCTCCCATACAAGTGAAAATTGTCTGGATAAGCTTTATCCCTTTGACAATAAGGAGTTCAATTGCAGACTGAACAACGGCTCGTGGATACGATACGACAAGGACGGCTTCAATGTATCATGCCCGGATGGATCCACGTCCTATGCTAAAATCTTCGTTGCAGCAGATGGTTGTATCGGAACTTCCCCTAATTCCATGGTGACCGGGATCAAAACCATCATCAGAGAACGAGCCTACTTCGCGAACTTCACGTGGACGTCTACAATGCCATCACTACCTCTCCCATACAACAAACAGGTAGCCAAGCGGTTGATGAAATTGACCGAGATGGACCACCTGTCACCGACTTATAAGGAATTTCTTCACCCCATACTACTAGCAGGAACAGTTGTGACGGTGATGATATTTATCGCCGTGAACATCCTTGTTTGGCGTAGGTTAAGGAACAGTTTGCAGCTAAAACGGAACGTTTTGCCATGTCCAGACAAAACTCCTTATTTAATTCAGTTTAAAACCATTTGAAGTGGCCACTTCATTCGCTAAAAGGAGTAAAATTGTCTGGGAATAGCGTGTGTACGAAAAGCAGTTAGTACGCTAGTAATATGTAATTGAAGAAACTATAGAACATTTGCATTGTTAAAAATACATTTAAAAAACATTTAAAAAATAAATCATTTTTTTCTCTCGGCATCTAATAAAATATATAAGCCGGAATGTTAAAAGAAAAGAGAAAAAAAAATAAAAATAACAGAATCTATGGGCATCTAATAAAATATATCAGCCCTATATATATATATATATATATATATATATATATATATATATATATATATATATATATATATATATATATATATATATATATATATATATATATATATATATATACATATATATACACTATATATATATATATATATATATATATATATATATATATATATATATATGTATATATATATATATATATATATATATATATATATATATATATATATATATATATATATATATATATATATATATATATATATATATATATATATATATATATATATATATATATATATATATATATATATATATATATATATATATATATGTACGAAACCGTGGTACGTGAACGTATCAGGAATTCGTGTTTGTGCACTAAAATTGAATCTTTACCAAGGCAACAAATATTTTTATTAATTACCGTATTGTGTTAATTCTGACAAAGGTAACAATTATTCTTTAACAAGTTACCGAATCATATGTATATCAGTATTTTTTTTTTGGTACCATATAATCATTTGCTAGCAATGTACCATATATGTGATCTGTATTTATCATGCATTTTTTTCTTTGCTTTGGTAATATCTTTTCATATGCATTATTGTTATTATTTTTTTTTTGATGTGCCTATTTGGACATTCGTCCTCATTTGCTTAAGGCTAAAGTTAAACAAAGAATAATACATATATCCAGTCAAACTCCTAGTAAACATATTTTGGCATGTTAAATTTTTAGAAAAAAAAAATTTGAGATAGCTGGCCGAACTAATGTAATAGTTAGTTATTACATGTTTAAAACACATGACGTAATATGTCATTGTGGAAGAAGAAGCTAGTGTGAGATTTGCTGTAGTCAGACAAAATCATAACAGGATGCATTTTGCATCTCTCAGCAATGTAACATTTTTCTGAAGCATAAACACAAATGCATACCGTGTGAAAGATTGTGTCGTCACCGGATGCAGGTGTTTTCCTAGACGAATGTAAAGTTTACATATTGTGTTTAAATGCTGAGACAACTAAGTATACGATATCTGTGATATCGATATTTTAGGCAGTTTTTATCTATACTTCACCTGAATTGGTCATCCGACCAAACCAGCTATACTCCTGTGATGGAGATGTTTAACACTGTTGTATTTAGAGAATAAACCATTTTAAAGTTACCATGCTTGACTTTAATTCAAGACTCAACATCTCAAACAACACATACTCAATGTGTGTTAATAACAGTAGCACACTAATATATACATATATTTATATACGTACATATATATATATACATATATTTATATACGTACATATATATATATATATATATATATATATATATATATATATATATATATATATATATATATATATATATATAAAATATACATATATATATATATATATATATATATATATATATATATATATATATATATATATATATATACATATTTACATACGTACATATATATATATATATATATATATATATATATATATATATATATATATATATATATATATACATATAAATATATACATATATTTACATACGTACATATATATATATATATATATATATATATATATATATATATATATATATATATATATATATATATATATATATATATATATATATATATAATATATATATATATATATATATATATATATATATATATATATATATATATATATATATATATATATATATATATATATATATATATATATATATATATATATATTAAAGAATTCATGAAAGATTAGATAATCACACACGTTCAGCAAAACAAACTTTGAATATGTGATTGGTGAAGGTTACTAATTTTCCAAAACTGAGATGAACACTTCCTGATTATATCTCCTATTATGGAAAGCTGACAAAAACTAACAAATCAGTCCGAAGATAAAAAGAAATCCTAATAAGGGAAGATTGTAGAAAATATAGAAAAGATTCGTTGTTGTACGGGAGAGATAAAGTTGGATCGGATTATTCTAAGTAAATGACATATTTCCAACATCTAACCCACCCATGCTTAAAACAATATTTTTGTATTTCAATGCACTTGTTACAAATATATTGAAGACGGATAGCAATTAAAAGATTCGGTTAAACAGGGATGAGGACTATCGAGTTTCTCATTACTTAGCTTCCTGACAAACACAACAGGCAAACCAGTTGCCTTTTCCTTTGAATAGTGAGTGACACAGCCATCTGCTTCAAGTAGTAAAGGAGGAACTGTTGGATCTACACCAAAGAGTGTTGATTTAAGGGTAGCCCACTGCTTATCGTTAAATTTTACCCCCTTTTCAGTTGAAGTATAAACTCTCATGAGCAACAGCCCCTAAGTATAGTTATTCCAAGACAAATCTGATGTGTTATCATCCCAAAGATGATATGCCTCGCGGTTTTTTGGATAAGCAAGACTACAATCATCATTGAATTAGGGTTTGTCTTTCACTTGATACTTTAGCACACAAGAAGGGGTATTCATATCAATTAAATTGACCATATTCTCAATCAAAACATCAACATTCCCAACACCTTCATGTAATTATGCACAATTCAAATCAACAAGTTACTACCCATTCTGGCATATTAACAGACTAATAATTTGTCATGAATTACCTTTTATCTAACCTTCCGCTGAAGATGATATTTTGCAATAGATCAGGGCGTGTGTCGGCAGGTGGGAAAGATGTCCTTCAGAGCACCAACCCCCTCATGAGGTCTGTTATTTTGGTTGCCGTTGTTGGACATTTTCTCTCTTCCAATAGTAAGTTGGAGGATTACATGTTATCCAGGAACAGTACTGATTACTCGTGTTCTGGCGCAAGGAGCTTGGTCATGAGCCACAAATGAAAAATAAATCGCCCTTGGATTAATGTGGTAATCATCTTCGTTGATTTCATCCAGGTAACACAAGCATAGGCTAATCCCTCTATGAAGCCGTTGGCCTTGCCAGTTGTGACCACTACAAAACACTCCTCTTCTGGGGCAGGTTGGCGCTGTCATCTAAATTAGCTCATTTTCAGCTGTGGCCCATCCTGATGGTGGACAACGTTTCAAAAACTATACCAAATCTTCCCCATCCTTTTTGTGGCTCCACAAAATATGAATAGCAGAGATCTTTAGGCATGCATTTACTGAGGATTCATTTCTCAACTCGTATATTATGCCGTAATATCCAGTACTGGAATCATATGGTGTGAATAAGTCATAGACTAACATATCTCTTATAACATGTAAAAAAAGCCAACAGTTTTAAGGTCCATTGTCATGGTACCGACTCTAAATTGTTGGACGTCAGCAAAAATAGTGAAATGCTAGCTGAGAAATTCTTTGTAAACTATAAATAAGAGGTTAAGGATCAATTCAAGTGCTGAAGCATGGATTTTATAACGTTTCCTTAACCCTTCTTGCTGCTGTTATAAATGAAAGTTGATATACACCGCAAACTGGAATATATAACACATCCTATGTTGATGACAGTTTATTTTAGTTTATAAGCCAATAAATAATTCATCAAAATATATGGCAACACTAAATTTTTTGAGTGAGAGCACTCAACTGGTAAAAAAAGTCAAGTTAGGAAAGGACGCAATTGAACTAAAAGAAAGGTAAACAACAATCTAAATAAAATATTTTAAGAATAGTAACCACATATAAAATATACAAAATAAAAAAAAAATAAAACAAGAGGAAGAGAAATAAGATAGATTGGTGTATCCAGGTGTAACTTCAAGCCAGAGAATTCTATCCCAAGATTGTGGAAGACCATTTACACATGGTATGGCACTACCAAAAATTAGAAAACAATAGCTTGATTTTGGAATGTCCTCCCAGGAGAGCTGCTCACCATAGCTAAAAAGTCTCTCCTACCCTTACCAAACGGAAAGTACCCACTTTGAAATTATAGTCTAGTAGTTATCCCTTTGAGCGAAGAAGATTTAATTGGCAATCTTTGTGTTGTCAATTGTATGAAAACAGAGGAGACTGTGGAAAGAGTAGGGGAATAGGGGAATCCCTTGATCAGTACTTGTCCCATGTCTTGCTCACTCTCTTAATTTGGTGGGACATAGTCAGCTATGGTTTTTTTTTTTTTTTTTTTTTTTTTTTTGCATATGTTGAAAAATTATATTGTATTTTCTTGTTACGAGAAATGTTTCACCAAATTATAGGATGTTTTAAAAAACAAAGAGAATGCAGGCATCGCAATATTAAACAAACAGACATTAGTCTACACATCATGATGCTATGGAGGTCTTTGTCAAGGGCTACAAAAGAAACTAATTTCAGCCCTATTGTCCTTTATATGAACTTTCTTTTATATTTTGTGGAATCAATTCAGGATAGACTTTAATTTTTTTTAATGAAGTTGATCAGTCTTTCACAATTATATTTATGAAAGAAAGGGGTGTACTTAGAAACGTACTATGCATTTAGATTCCATGGATCATGGGAGAGCTCCTGAGGTCACCCTCAGTCCGAGAGAGAATTTCTATGCAAATAGATTTACTTCATTCTTGATTTGTTCGTCACTAAGATTTAAAAACAAATTCCAACATATAGTGATGTTAAGGAGAGGTGTGATATCTTTAGGTAGCATCACTCAAACGTTCAAAGAGAACATCAATAAAGTTTGTACAAAGCTTACTTAACAGTACTCAACTGATTTAAGTACAGAGCTGTCTGATGAAATCGTTCACTTTGCTGTTATGATTCAAGAATGTTTGGTTGAAACTATGGTTACTGAAACTGTCATGAATATCTTGCTGATAGAAAGCAATATCATAGATAATTTTCAAAACGAAGAATCAATACTTGAAGAATTTACTTGTCACTTATGATTTCTAACTGCCGTGGTGAGAGAGCATTATGTGAATTAAAACTTATTAAGAACTATGTATGATCAGTGACGGGTCAACATAACTTTTCTCTTCACAGAACATAATGTGTTGCGGTATCAGTGTTGAGAATTTTGACAGAAATTTTGCTGATATCAAGGATGTAAAAAAAAATTGAGGCTTTGAAAGTCTAATGATGTCCAAATACCTCTCTCTCTCTCTCTCTCTCTCTCTCTCTCTCTCTCTCTCTCTCTCTCTCTCTCGGAATTTGTTTTAATTATGCTTCTTATAAATTAAATATGAACAATAGAGGATGTTGCTGTTTATTTAATTGCTTTTATCCCAGATGACTTAGAGTTGCTAGTGTCCATGTTGGTAAAAATTAAAATGGAGGACCAAGAAAGATTTTGTGTCGCAGGCCCCCTAAGACTAAATCTGCCCCTGGCTGATGCACTACTATACTTTTAACTAGGCATATTAGTTTTAGCGTTAATTTATAGTCATATCAAAATGAATGTTTATGTACGCAGAGAGAAAATGAGGCAGATATATATATATATATATATATATATATATATATATATATATATATATATATATATATATATATATATATATATATATATATATATATATATATATATATATATATATATAGGTTACAAGAATTGAATGATAGGCAGCTACCTAATTTATCATCTGTCCATATTTTAGAACCTGCCTTTTTATTTTTCTGTATCGAGTGTATAATATATTGTTCTGGTTTTCCCTTTCGAATTGACTAAAGTCTTAAATACCATAGTTTGGATAATATAAGCCCATACATTTAGTTACTTATTTTCCTCAGATGTTCATCCATCTCATCAGTAACTTCTATTTCAGTTTCTTGCTGGCCATTATTTGATGGGTTGCTGATGATGATGTCTCCATCTACAGTTATCACTTCTTCATTAGTTCATGTGGTTAACGTGGTTCTTCTCTAAAGTTCATCATGTCTGTTTCTATTTCTTCTCTTTCAGTTTTGATAGTTAGTTGTTCTTCTTCATGTTTTGTACTGGATTCCGCCAGTCTCTGGTGTGTTCCTAAATTGTTAGATATTATGCATTCTCTTTTTTAAATCCTCTCTCTGTTTAAAGGTTTTAAGGCCACCAATGAATGGCAGAGGCAAGGGAGAGTGACATTGCCATATCAAGCAGGACAAAGCCCTAGAGACTGGCCATATTACAAATAATCAGCTGCCAAGCCCCCTCTCCACCCAAGCTAGGACCAGGGAGGGCCGGGCAATGGCTGCTGATGACTCAGCAGGTAGACCTATAGCTCCTCCAGAAGCCCCATCCTTAGCTCACAAGCACGGTGAGGTTGCGGTGGCCCAAGGAACGAACGAGTTTGACCGGGAAATGAACCCTAGTCCGGCAATATCCAAGCACAGGCGACCACAACCATATTGGACACTATGAGTGTAACATCTCCATTCCTTTTTATTTTTTTCCCTTGTCCAAATACACTGCTGATATAGTCTCCTATGAGCATAGTTCTTGAATTCTACTCAGGATAGTTTTTTAAGAAGACCCTCAGGCCAGTCACTCATATAATTTGTTAGATATGCAGGCGTTTGAGTGAGATTTACATTTCACCCTGGATTAAAGGTGTCTGGGTGCGCTAAACCAGCAAAGCTATAGTTGAATATTGGATTGGTTTCAGGCTCCCATGCCCCTGTCGTCCAGAAAGGGATAAAATGGAAATCTCTCTCAAGTACCTATATATCCACCAACTTATATGAGGGACTGTACCAGACTTTCTTCTACTGTTGTTGAGTTCTATACCAGACTGCCGGATGAAATACTTTTATTTCATGGAGAGTCCTGTATTATAATAGTTTCTCTTAGATATGCAAATTTGATTAAGTCTCTTCATGGGCATAGTATGTGAAAAGTTAATGTTAGTGGTGTCCTATCATGAATTTACAGAGATCAATAGTGTACGCCAATGGAGTTTCTTGTTACTTTTATTGTTTATCCTTCTCGTGGATTTTTTAATACATAGTTAACTTGGGGATGGTAGAGAACGATTGGACTCGATTTGTGATAAGAAATTAGCTGCTCAACAGTATGCTGATGATTCTGTCCATATAAGCAGAACATCACGGATTTGCAATCCTTGCTTACCAGAATGCATCAGGTTAGCCACAAGATAAATAGAAAAAAGACAGAGATGAGGAGTACGGATAATAAAACGGAAGATGAAATATCACTAGAAGTAGAAAGGATTAATGAGGCAGAATCATTTAAATGTATAGTAGTATAATCTCTGATACAGGGCCTTTACAATTGGAGTTTAATGAAAGATTAAAAAAGAATCATACAAAAGCTAGGTTAAGTAATATTTTGAAATCAAATCGCCTGAAATTACATATAAAAAACAAGCAATGTATCAGTTTAATGAGATCGACGTTACTCTATGGACATGAACTGTGGTATGACAATGAAAAAATATTCAAGAAAGTTTGTAGATTTGAGAACAAAAGCCCCATAATTATATTGAGAATTGAATGCTAGGACAGGATTAGAAATGACACTCCAAGGGAGATTACTCGAGTGCCATATGAGGACGATATCATGCTGAGGGGTAGATGGAAATGGTTTGGACATGCTCTTCGCACTTCCGAACAGAAATAAGTTCACCAAACTTTTATCTGGGCTCCACAGGACAAGGAAAATGGAAAAACCTAGGCCTAAATGAATGAGGACTATGAAGCGTGAAGTAGGAGATGATGAATGGAGAAGTATTGATTTAAAAGCTCAAGATAGACACGACTGGCGAAATCTAACCAAGGCCTTTTGCGTCAATAGCCGTAAAAGATGATGATGATGATGATGACAATTTCACTTTTAAAGAAAAGATACCGCTACTGAATAACTTAATTCAGTTAAAAAAATGTTCGGTCACATTATTACTTGTATTACTTTAATAGTATTCTACGCATTTTGTAAAATTAGATTGATCTATATTTTTTGGGTTTGTTATGGTATATGAAATGGCAGATAAAATTAATTTATTCTCTTGAAAGATAGTTTTACCATTATTTCTTTTTAATGATAAACTATCTGAATTTGTGTAGATACTATCCCACGACGGAAAAGGAAGTAAGATCAAATATATGCAGATTTTTAATCGTCATTCGGATATAAATCTTGACAAGGCAAATGTAGGGGAAGAGAAATATTATTTTTTTTTTTTTACAGGGGAATAATAATGAGAACCATTAGATATAATTCTCAGTTTTTCATCTCATCTCCCTCCTTTCCTTTCGTCTTATCGAACTACTTTATGCTCTGTTAATGTGAATTCTTCTCTCAGTTTATTTCTCTTTTTTTGCAATTAGTCCTTTGCAACATTCATGCAATGGAACGAGAAAGACTTTTAGGTTTAATGCAATGTTTAAATTTATTCATTTAAAGATTCGTGATATTGTTTTCTTTTCTATCGGATAGTTCATAGCGTTCATGTATCAATGAATTAACTGTTATATAGAAATGAAAGTTCCTTAATATTAGTTTGGGTTTGAATTTAAACTTTCCATTGCTCAGTTTTGTATTAGTATACATATTTTTCTTACCAAGTCAACAAGAACACAATAATTCGTAATCTACAATTTCATGGGTGATTACAGGTAAATTATATTTAAGGTATAATCGGTCTTTCTAAATATCAAAACTGCTGCAAATAAGTAAAACTAGTATCAGTTAGATTTTTATCTAAAAAGTATATCATTTAATATTTTTCCAGTTGATTTGATATTTACTTGGAAAGAAATTTCTAAGCATCCGAACAAGAAGTGTAATAAAATTTGTTTTCTTTTCAATTAGGTTTAATAAACTATTAGCTATACCATATATTCTGGAACTATGCAACATTCTGAATGATTAAGCTCAGCAAACATAGATCTAAATCATCTGGAATTCTTGATGAAGTATCTCGCAGAGTTTGTGGTGGCGAGGATGATATGGTCGGTGCATCTCCATCAAAGAGGGAGAGCTTAGAGATCCTAAATAGACCTCTTCACCCAATCCACAGCTCACTTGGTGGGAAAAAAAAAAAAAACTAGGTCAATGCACTGAAGAGATGTATCACCTATATAGATATAGGGGACATCAAACGGGACACCATATATCACTAAACTGGTTAATTTAGAGATATTTGAATTAAACATAAACTTTTATGTTAACCATATAAGGAACTTCATAATTAGGACACAAATTTATAAAAATATCACTATTAGATGAGACCTGACTTATAACCTGAAATATCAATGAGCTCGATAATTGAGAAAGGCACAATAGAATAGAAAAATCTGAACTATATAACAAGCTAATCCAAACACTAAACTGCACCCACCTAACTACAAATTCCATTTTATGTATACGTAAGATATGTTGATATAGAATGAGTCTCTTGGTAAATTACTCTACTGCTTTTCAAATGAAGTTCTTGAGTTTTCTTATATACTAAAGCAACGCAATGGAAGAAGGAATTACTATTAATATTTAAAATATCTCACTTCTTTTATTACTGTGAAACCTCGGTCGTAATTACAAATATTTATTGAATATATCAAAAGTAATGTCAATGTATATCTTGGCAAATTAATTCAAATAACTAAGGACAAATATTCTATTTATATTTTCTTCATATATTTTTACTAATTGAAATATTTAATGAGACCTGCCATGATAGCTATTTTCATCTTCGCCATTTTTTGTTTTTTTATTAAAATAAAAAATAGCTTTTACCTGTCATCTTTGACATATGTAAAGACATTTTAAGATGGATCTTAACGAATTTAAGTTTTGCATAATTTTCTTTGAATTATAAAAAGTTAGAGCTATAAGTCAGCCAACCCTGTTTGGAACCCTGAAAAAAAATTAGAAAATAAAAGATTATCGAATAAGTAAAGAACTTTTTTTTCAATATTACCAATAAAAATGACTAAAGTAAAAATGCTTTAGTGCTGCACTCTCTCTCTCTCTCTCTCTCTCTCTCTCTCTCTCTCTCTCTCTCTCTCTCTCTCTCTCTCTCTCTCTCTCTCTCTCTCTCTCCGTGCGGCACAGCATTTACGCTCAACCGAATTCAATTTGAATGCCATCTCAAATCCCTTGCAATTATCCTGATCTGTTCAACCTCCAGAAGGTGAAACAGTGAAGTCACAATTTTAGAGCCTTTGGTATATTAGGGATCAGACATAAAGAGATATATAAATTTTTATTTTTATTCTCATACAGCTGATATTTGGGGACCATCCATATAGAGGATTGTGGATGGTTGAATCCCTTTTGCTTTAATTATATATATATATATATATATATATATATATATATATATATATATATATATATATATATATATATATATATATATATATATATATATATATATATATATATATATATATATATATATATATATATATATATATACTGAATTGGAGTTTTGCTAAGGAATGCACAATATTGTAAATTCAATATTGAAAAACTTAGACAGAACTTTCGTAATAAAAGTAAACAGAATACTGATAAATACAGTTATGTCAGAAGACAGAGGTGATAGCACAAAGGGAGAGGATTGTTTATGTATGGAAAGGGAAAAATGACATTGTTCCCCTTTAAAAAGCAACTGTTTCCGTTCAAGCTCCTCTCCTTCTCTGCTTGGAAAAGATGTGATTGAACTACTGCACCCTTTGGCAGTATACTGATATCAATAAAATATGGAGAACCCGCTACAAGCATCCTTTGGGCTAGAAAGTGACGATTTCCCATAACAATTTTACTAAGACAATTTTTATATATTTGAGCTATTCTCTCTCTCTCTCTCTCTCTCTCTCTCTCTCTCTCTCTCTCTCTCTCTCTCTCTCTCTCTCTCTCTCTCTCTCTCTTCTCTTAAGCAGTTAACACATACAGTTCTATTCATGGTTATTGTAAAATGGCAAATACATGGTAACAAATTAGATCCCATCGATCTGTTATCAGAAATCTTCAAGATAAAGAAACGTCATAAATGTTCTCATTCAGATTCACTGATATCTCGCGGTTGACTAAGATTGTCATTAAGATCAACAAGAAAAATAAAATAAAATATCCTAATATCATTAACAATGAAATAGCGCTATCATATAAAAAAAGAAAGAAAAAAAAAGTTTCTTACCATGGCTAAAGTCTCTCTACCCTTGCCAAGAGAAAGTAGCTACTGAACAATTATGCAATGTTATCTCCTTGAGCAAAGAAATTTCTAGAATCTCGGTGTTGTCAAGTGTATGAGGACATAGGAGAATGTGTAAAGAGTAGGCCAGACTATTCGGTATAGGCGTAGGCAAAAAAAAAAAATATATATATATATATATATATATATATATATATATATATATATATATATGTGTATATATATATATATATATATATATATATATATATATATATATATATATATATATATATATATATATATATATAAATAGCTAACTAGAGAGAAGAATCTAATGCAGTACTGCCTGGCCAGGCCAATCAAAGGATCCAATAGTTCTCTAGCAGTAGTATCTCAACGATGGCTGGTGCCCTGGCCAACTTACTTTTATATAAAACCTTGAAGATAAAAGGCATTCTAATTAAAAAAAAAAAATTAAAAAGTGGTAAAAGCACATCCTATGAATTTACTCTCTTTGCCATCCCATTATTATACAGTCATGCATTGCAACTTTCATAATATTAGAAATCACTAAATAGATACGGTAGTGCGCAGTTGAATAATTTGGCAACTGTTGTTAAATTAGAACCGTATATGGTAACACAGGATCCTGTCCATACAACTAAAAAGAAAGGTGTGTCCCTTAGCGAGGCATTATATGCATTGTGCAAAGCTAGCTCAGCTGTACGAAGCATGGCTTGCCAATGAAGGGGGTCATCGGCCACTAGGTAACGTAAAATTCGCAACACTCCCCTATTATGCGATTCCACTAAGCCATTATCTGATGGCCTATATGCAGTCACTAAAAAGTGTTCAATTCTCATCAAGTCTGTGACCTATTTCACCACCTTATTCATAAACTCAAGACCATTATCACTTATCCAACTTTTTGAGCAACCAAACCTAGTAATGAAAGAGCACAGCGCCTGGGCTAATGAATTTGCTGATTTATCTAACGTTGCATAAATATGAGTGTACCGAGTAAATGCATCCATAAGTACAGTACACACATATATATACACCTATGTTATGTTTTACCACTAGGAAATGGTCCTACCACATCCATAAGCACCCTATAAAATTCAATAGGAAGCACAGGCCCAGCGAGCCTAAGGACACCAGCTGCTTCCTTAGGACTACGTGGCCTGGGGAAATCTCTAATACCTTCTACTTTACTGGGGGAGGGTTGGATACCTTCTGGGGTTATTATATGACCTAAAAATTCACCCTGTTTACAGAAAAATTTGCACTTTGACAAATTTATTTTCATACCAATACGTCACAATGCTTCTAAAACTTTACGGATATTGTCATTATTTTTTTCGGCCGTTTTCCCTGAAATGATCAACTGAATAAACAAGAACATTATAGCCAATTAAGGGAGACAAAACCGCCTTCATTACTCTAGAAAAATGACTTGGAGCATTTTTAACACCATAAGGAAGAAAATTAAACTGAAATAGTTGATCGTTGGCTATAAATGCCGTCTTACATTTACTGTCTTCCTGAATGAGCATTTGATATTATCCAGATTTTAAATCAAGAGTTTTAAAATATTTACTATCCATTTGCTATCCCGTACCTTCACAAGTAATTCTTCGATCGAGGGCGATGGATATGCATTATCCTTAGTGACTGCATTCAACTTCCTATAATCTACATACAATCTTACAGAGTCACCCTTTTCCCTAACGGCTACGATCGGAGAAGCCCAGGGGGATTCCCTCTCCTCGATAATCACTTGTTCCCTTAATTTACTAGTTTCCCTCTCTATCTCTCCCTGGAAATGAATGGGTACCTTATAAGGCCCAGTTTCAATGCTAAAGGGAAATCAATCCATCCTCCCGGATGGCTCGTCTCCTAATGCAATCACATTGGAATAATTGTCAACAATGTAATTAAGTACAGGTTGATATTCTGGCAGACATAGTTTTCGTGTTTACATAATCAAGGTGTGAGTGCTTCATCAGTGCAGGCAGGAGTTGTGGCTCCCAAGATCCCATTATTAGCAATTTCACATAACTGTAACTCACACACAGAATCACTTC
>NC_090761.1:33266707-33285753 GCF_036898095.1 Palaemon carinicauda
ATACATATCGTCATACACAGCTAGAGTATTATCAAAGTCAATTACAAAAAGAACGGGCGCTAAAGGTGATTCTTCTACAAAGCCCGATAAATCCGTTTGAAAAAAATCTTCAGATAAATCATCCTCGATATTGTCCTCACCTTTTAATAATAACGTTGGATTTTCTTTATTGTGTTCTGACTTTTTATTTAATAAATTAGGATAGTGGTATAAGAAAGAATTACTCGTATTTTGCTTATTCATTTTGAATTATGGAGGATGCAGATAATTTTTTTAAAATATAAAAAAAAAAACAAAGAAAAATAAAGACAAAATTGTTTTAAATGATATCAACACAAAAAAAGGTTGCAATGACGATTATAGTTATGAAGATATGTTAAATTTTGTATTAAGCAAATTACCCATAAACGAAAAAAACAAAACAACCAAAAAGTTTAAAATAAAAAAACCTGTATTGTTTTATTCGGGAAAAAAAACTTTGTACTCAAATTTTTTTGAAACCTGTTATAATTTGAATAGAGAAAATGCACACGTTTTACAATATATTTCATCTGAACTTGGTTGTATTAATACAAGTATAAACTCTAACAATGAATTGGTCCTGCGTTGGAAATATACATTAAATGATATGGAAAATATTTTAAGGTCCTATGTAAAGAAATTTATAAGATGTAAAACTTGCGAGACCCTTAATACAATTATGAAAAAGGATAAGAAATCCAGGTTAATGTATAATCAGTGTATTGAGTGTGGGTCTGTATTCCACCTCGAATGCATTCAAACTAAATATTATCAAGCTTTTATTAAAACGTAACTATAGGTGGTTTGTTTTACGTTTCCTATACTAAATTTATGAATTGGGTTATGATTATGTTATTTGTGTGAAATCGTTGCTTATCTTTTTATTTTTAATTAATCCTTTAATTAGGAACCGTTGTTTTGTATGAAATTCAAATATAAATAATTTATATTAAATAAACAAAAAATATTATTATTCGTTTTTCCTATATATATATATAACAAAAACAAGAGATACATATATATTATACGTGTATATATTGATCGGTCAATTCTCTTGAATTAAACATTTAGTTATAAAGACCATGTTTTTATTAAAGAAGAAAAGTGGTGATGTTTACTATCGGGTTTCGGATGAATATAAAATTACTAGCAATGATCAAATTTTTCGTGGATATGGTGTAGAACATGTAACAACATGTGTCTATATAACGATGGTAATTCCCTGTCCCATTCAATTTTCTTGTATTAAAGAAAAATTATTGACACTTAAAGATGATTGTTATTATGAATGCCACGAAAATCATAAATCATTTGTTAATTTTATAAATAATAATCCATATGGACGCTTGATATCTTTATATAATAAAATTGATATAAATTCTTTAAAAGATAACCAGAAATTGAATGTTGTATTTTTACAGGCCTTTATATTACTTAATAAATATGATCGATATTTTGAGACTATTCATAAAGCTTGTGTGTTAAGTAATTTTAAAAATATAAAAGAATTTTTTCCAAATTTTAATATTGATTTATGTAGAACTACAAATTTATATACAAATTACCACAGAAAAGATATATTTGAATATATTTAAAAAAAAAATGGATTCGATGTTTGTATTGTACGAAGGGATACAATGAAAAAATGTTTTGAACTTATTTGTGAATTTATTAAAAAAAAGGAAATAAAAGATGCACCAGACGATTTCTTGGACAAATTTAAAAAATTTTTAAATATAGGAGTCTCATATAATTATTTGGATGCGCAGAAAAATGATAAACCGAATCAATATGAAGATAAATTATTTATAACACCAAACACGGTGCCATTATTTTCTTATGATATGCACGCAAATTTGTGCCTGGAAATATATGATAAATTTGGCGCTCTTTGTGGAGAAGCAGTTAATACATATATTTCAAATATGTTTCATGTATTACTTGATGGGCTTCCAAATGTTATTATGTTGAACGAAAAAGATCACTTAAGATTTGATAAAAGTATATCTAAGGTAGCAACCAATCATTTAAAGCGGAGACAATTAAATATCCATAATATGCCAAACATCGACCCCCAAAGGTATCCAGTATATATATTTTCAATGCTCGATTTATATTATTGTTCACATAATACTTTCCACGACGACAACGCGGTAGAATTATCTAAAAAGTTAATAAAAAAACAAATTTGGATAGAATATATTTTAAAGGACAAAAAGATTATTAGTGAGATATATGTAGTTATATCTAAACCAGAACTTTTAACAATTGAAACATATATAAATACGTTATTTAATATAGATGTAAAGTTTGATTATATTATTTCAAATCACCACAAATCTTCTAATTATTTAAATGATAAAGCCCTTAATATGTGTGAAAATGTTATTACAAAATATTTTCCATATTCTCAAAATTTTTTTCGAGATCAACAGTTACGATTATATAAGTTTGAAGATTATAGGCGCGCGTTGGGAAAGTCTTACTTTCCTTGTTCCGTTGATGATATGTACAATTATCACAAACACATATATAATTATGTGATGAGTTATGAAAATCTAGAATTTTTGGGCAGTAATTATAATCACAATAATGACACATTGGATTTATACAGTTGTAACCTGTACCCCAGTGATAGGAGGATCAACAAATATATAACCCTTTACAGAAAAGAAGATGATGATAGTGATAATGAAAATAAAAATAAAAGGATCCGTACCTAATCATACTCGAAACAAAGGGAATGAAATAGTCCTACTTTACTGATTGTTTTTTTTATTTTATTTGTTGTCATCTCATTATTTAATTGATTTTAAAAAGATTATTGGTTATTGTAAGACAATGATATATGTCAACCAATCTTTGTGTATCGTAGTTTTTTGTTGGTTTCAAATGTTTCGCTTTCCCGTTTACGCTTCTGAAGAGCATTGGTATTATGAAATGAAGTCAAACTATTTTGATAATCTTGTAATAAAATTTGTTTAAAATTTTCTTGGTTGATTTCCATTTCCTCGTGATAATTATTTTCTTTATAGACATCTAATTGTTTTATAATTATAGCATTATTTTTCGCCAATGTTTTTAAATCATTGGAAATATTATACATATTCACACTTAACCCATTAGTTCCATTGTCAAAAGCATTTGAATCACCCAAACATATATTTAAAATATTACTTTTTACTCTGAACAATTTATCATTTGATAATGGTTTTTCAATGGTTTTGTTTTGTAATTCCTTTTTTGTTATTTTTGTACATACAAAGGCACAATTAGATATATTTTCGTCTTTATTTAACACGCAAATCTCATTATCATTGGTTAAACAAATTCTTTCGGGGACGTGTTTTTTATCATACAAATCAAATAAATCTGTAAATATTGATTTTCTTATAGAGGTTAAAAGCGTCTTTGGGCGAAGGGTATTATTTTTTGTTCTTAATTCTAAGATATTACTATCATTATTTATCAGAAAATTATAAACTGAAATATTTTCAGTTTTTATTTCCATAGGAGCCAAAGAATTCATAAAATCTCCAATAATAATTCGAATGCGGTTATGTATAGCAAATAAATCTATTTTCCCTTTAATTATTTCTTGTTCTGATGGAATTATACAATAACAAACATCATTATAACAAACCTTTCCCTATTTTATTAAAAATATCCAAATTGTATCGAATAGCTTAATGTTTTGTATAGCATTTTCCCAATATTTTATTACATTAGACTGAAGTAAAAATACATCAATTGGATCCATACAACTACTAACACATCGTATAGTAGGATTTCGATCTCGATGGTTCTCAATTTCATATACATTTGGAAAACTATATACGTTTTCTTTGATATATTTGAGAATTTCTGTTTCTCTGACCCGAAATAAAGTATTTCTGGAAGGAAGATAATCTACTACTTTTCTCTCCTGAATTTCTTTCTGAGATGGAATTTTTATGAGGTATATAGTATCCTCGTCATTCATTTTATTGAATTTTGTATATTTTCCCATTAACCATACAACATTAATATTTCCACACATAATATCCTCAAAATTATAAATGGTTTCTTCGGTGTTATAAATATTTTCATGAATATTATACTCTATAGTTTTTGCTTTATTGTGGTCATGAATATTTTGCATAACATTTGTTGAAAGTTTCAAGACTTCACTTATTATATCTTCATTCAACACTACGATACCGTTGTCTATTTTATAACTTACATTCATACACGAATTATTTTCACTATTTTCATTTAAATCCTTAATAAAATTTTGATATTTGTTAATATCTAAATAAGGATTCTCCTTCAGTTCTGATGCCTTTATTTGTTCAATTCTGTTTTTTGATAAGGGCTTTGAAATAGTTTTTTCTTGTATTTCATAACAAGTTGGGCGTAAAATATAAAAATATGTTTCATTGTTGTGAGTATCGTTATATCCTCCAATTATCCAAAACTGGTCTTGGTTTTTATTAAGTATAAAACTGTTGTAAGCATCATTTTTATTTGGCAATATCACCATTTTTTATTTAACCAATGAAAACATGACATTATTATTATTATTATTATTATTATTATTAATTATAAAAAGGGAAAATTTTATATATATATATATATATATATATATATATATATATATATATATATATATATATATATATATATATATATATATATATATATATATATGTATATATATATATATATATATATATATATATATATATATATATTATAGCAACAGCAATATATAAAGGGGCCAACTCCCTTGTTTGAAAGTAAAATAGAACACGACCTAGGATACTCTCCTACAACAACTATTACTTGCTGTACCTGCCCATTTTAATAGAAATTAACAATGGATAAATTTATTACACACGAGGATAAGAAATATATGAGTTTACAGTTAACTGATGCGAGAGAAAATCGAGGAGATGTTTATTTTGCAGTAGATAATTATATAAAGGGAATGAAATTGATCAGAAAAAATCATAAGCCTAATTTATCCAGTCCACAGGATTTACAGTTGTTTCTGCTTTATGAAAATACTCCTCAAAACAAATTTCTAAATTTTCATATTTACATAAATAATATCATGTCTAACAGAGATACGGCCATTCAGATTAAAGAATATGCTGGAGTAAATTGTGACGACTCGTTTATAACTAAAAAACACACATCATATATGCTTTCCAGACTAATTTCCGATGATAATCAGTTACAAATTAAAATTTGTGAAAATTCTCAACCCAGGGAAATAATTGATAATGACGATCTAATGGAAAGAGCGAATCCTACCGCTATATTGGTGTTTAATATATCGGCTGGTAATTGTACAACCCCGCACGTAGAAGCATTAGAAGTTTTAACAGATTCTTGTTTTGATGAGGTAGACCGAGGAAATAGGATTATTGCTTCAAAAACTGAATTAGCTTTGGGTGGAAAGACTGGCCAAAAATTTAAGTGTGTTAATTATAAACAAGACGATGATACAAATACTTTGTACAAAATACATATATATGCTACGAGCGACGACGTTGCTTTTGAAAAACTTAGGTGCATAAGATCTGTGTAAAAATGAACTTTTTAAATAAAAAAAAAAACCTCGAATTATTTTCATTGTCCTTGTGTTTTAGTGTGATTATTCATATTTTTTTCCTTGTTATAATTTAACTATACCCAAAAGGTAAAACCTTTTCAATCTCTCTTTTAACTTTTATATTATTAGTGGTGGGGGGAATGAATACCGGGGGTGGAGGAACATCCATCGTGTCTAATAATCTATTAATTGATACCAACAAAGATTGTATCGTATCAGGATTAATAAATTTTATTTTATCAGTATTATTTTGAGGTGTTGGCTGGGATGAGGACAAAAAACTTTTATCAAAATTTATACTATCATCCATCATAATATCTTGTTGTTGTTGCGTTTCTGGTGTTGAATTTGGATTTGAAATAATTTCATCATTAATTTCCTAATTTAATGTAGGAATTGAAGTAGCTATTCTATTTTGAAAGACGTTATTTATATCTTTTGAATCTATTTTATTCATATAGGGATAACCACCATTTTGAATATATGGATGAAATATTGGTATGATATCTATTTCGTCGATTTGTGATAAAGAAGGTGGTGGGGTTGATAACCCCAATTGATCCTCCATTTTTTAATTACACATGTTTTTTTCGTTTGAAATCATTTTCATATATTGCTATTGTATTATCATTATTATTAATTCTCCTCTTATTTATAACAGAAATCTTTTCGTCGTTTATCATTATATCTTTTTCCTTGAGTCCGTGAAAAACGGCGGTTTTGTGAATTTCTAGGCCGTCTTTGTATATATCATCACAAATTAATAATTCATCATCAATAAGAGATGTATGATAGTGTTTTGATAAAAATATTATGGCATCAGATACGGATGCTATATTTATATATTTAAGTATATTCAAATATAATAACAGATAAGATATACGTTTATGTGTAATTAGATATTCGGGGTCTTCTTCTAAATTACAAGAAGTGATTATGAAATGAACTATATCTGTCACGGGTGAATACATATCTGTGGATTTTTGTATATTTTGAGTTATTTTCAATTCGCCAACAAATAAGGAGTCATATAAATATAACGGAGAATTTATTGTACAGTGACACATAGCGTGTAAAAATAATGCAGCCATTCCAACTTGGAATTTATTATCATAATCATTATACAATGAAAGTTTGGGGAAATGAGCCATTTTAAAATTCACGGGAAGAGTAGAATCAAATCGAGAACGAAAAGACATGAATCTTAATCTTGATAATAAAGCTGAACACTGCTCTGAGAATTGAGGTTTATTGTTACCAAATATTAATATGGTCGATGCGAGTTTAACGTTATTACCTGATTCATAATTTGATCGAATAAATAAACGAGAACTACCAGTTATTTGATTAATCAATTGCCTATTAAATGGTTTATTGGCAATTTCATCCATATACCAAAACTTTGCAAAATTTGAGCTTTTGGAAAGGTCGTGATATTGATCTATCGTTGAAGAGTGATTCATAGTATGTGACGATAAAATTCCAGCATGATTACCAAGAACAGATAATACTTGGTTTAAAAATGTAGTTTTTCCTGAATTAGTTTCTCCTAGAAAAAAATGAAGGTGTTTATTTTTCAAACTAACACCATGACAAATAGCCCGCAATATCAATTTTAATACGTATATCAAGGACGATATATCATAACTAAATGTTTGTAATAATGAAATACAAGTAAAAGTTAAACAACAATTACATTCTACAATATTCATAGAATCTGTGGGAATATCTTTAAGAAAACTGGATCCACTTGGGTGTATTTTTGATATGCGCTCATAACAGATAGCTAAAGTCTCTATACGATATTGCAGTGTTTTTTTTTGTTCTTGTGGGGGAGTTTTCAGATAAATATCTATCATTTTTAAAATATCGTGGTTTTCGTTTTCAGGTAATAGTTTTACAACATCCATCATGTCACTATAACTATTAGCTATTTGTTTCAAAATAAAATATTTGGTTAGTTTAATTAACTCTATAGTTTCCTTTTTTTTACACAATTCGTTTGTTAAATATAAATGTAATTCTCTTTTAGACATATTTGCAAATTTTCTTTTTTTGGCCATTAAAATTTCTGATGAACATAAAATATTTCCCCCATCACCAAAAAAATGACCATGTACCATGCTTTGTTTAATTTGATCATGAATTGAAGAACATTCGGTTTGTGAATGATTATCGATGGATTTTCTTTCATCGTGTAAAATTTTTAGCCTTTCGTAATTTTCAATTTTTTCTTCTTCTGATATATTACTTATGATATTCTGAACAATGGGAAAAAATTGTTTGTGTAAAAATTTACATTTGGGAATATGCTCCATTACGTCATTTAAATTATCATCTATGATGTCATGCTCTTTCTCCCCATTTCCATAGCTATTTGAATTATTCTTCGGATAATTACTGTAACTGATTGAAAAATTATTTTCTTCGTCATCTATATAGTACATAGGTATTGGTTTTAAGAGAACCAAAGAATCGCTTCCACTTAAACTTAATCCAATTAAAATGTACCTGTCTTCGAAAAGTTTGAGAATTGTTGGTGGCAAGCTGTTTATTTTACTTCCATTCCAAAAAGCTTCAATTTTGCTTATAATTTGATTTATTATAGATCCAGTATTTTTATTGGTTGTACAATGAATACGATTAGAAAATATTATACTTTCTTCTTTCGTCAATAATTCTATATTCAATTTATTATTATTATTATTATTGTTATTATTATTATTATTATTATTATTATTATTTTTATTATTTTTATTATTATTATTATTATTATTCTTTTTCTTCTTCTTCAAATTTTCATTATATTTTTTCTTTTTAGTAACGATAAAATTTGATATATGACTTCGTATGTTAGCGATATAATATATTTCTGGTATATGGAGCGGTATAGAAGCCACAGAAAGAGACGATATCGAACATTTTTTCCATCTAAATTCGTCCCAGATTACCAATTTACCATTATTTATATTATTATTAATAGTTCCAGTTTTGTTATTTTGTTTGCTTTGATTATTTTTATTTTTGTTAGTTATACTTTTGTTATTATCCTTACCCCCCCCCCCCTTCATTAAAGCTACTGCTATTGCCAAGTAATATTATTGGCCGATATATTGCTAATAATTCATATAATATAGATTCATTCTTGACTAATAATATCGCAGCAATAATAATGTTGGGTATAATGATATTTCTTGATGCTCCTTGGATTGTAAAAGTTTGTGGTATATTAAAATGTTTGATTATTTGAGAATCTATTTCATCATTAAAACTACCTTTGTGGTTGTCATCACTATCAAATTCGCTTTCATCATAAGTTTGTGTTTGAGATATATTATAATTTTTAATTACACTTATTGCCTCCTCGATTTCCATAATGTTTTCAATTATCAATAGATGTTTGATACATAAGATGACCCAAGATTTCATGGAGTCATCTAAATTTAATAAGTTTGGAAATCTGATATATTTGTAATTTAAATGGTAATAAATTTGTAAAAATTCTTCAATGATAATTCTACTATTTTGAGTATTATAAGTTATAATCATTTTAATCCATTCTAATAATAATAATGAATGTGATTTTAAATCATCAGATTGTTTTAATAATAAAAAGTATATTGACACGAGGAAATGTATTGTGTGTCTCAGTTTTTCGCGATCATATAATTGCAAAACGTGTTCTAAATTATAAGGAAAGAGTAAGTCGTTTTCGAAAGGTGTGGCGTTTATAACATTATTATTATACGGGCTTGTTTTTATTGTAATTAGAAAATCTTCGTTGGTTTTGTATTCATATATTTGAAAATCATCACCAATAATGTCATTTAAAAAACATGTATTGTAAGAATCTTTTAATATACTATAATTTGGTAATTCTAACATGAATATATTCCAATGGGTTTCTTTTTGATGATTATTATAATATGTAATGTCTTTGTCATTACATATACAATTCAAAACTATTGGATAGTTTGATATATTTAAATGTGGTATATCTTGAAATTTCACTACATTAAAATTAGGAAATATGCTCTTATATATTTTAAATCGGATATTAGAATTTGTTCTATCGACGAGATATCCAACGTGGGTATACAAATGTATACTTGAGCTTGAACAATTTGGTAAAAACCAAGAAGAATTTAAAATTTCTTTATTGTTGGGCCACCTAATAAGGTTAAATGTCTTTTTCCATGCATTATTTTTATTATAGACATTAGCACTTTCTTCTCTCTTCCAATCCGGAATGCCATTATCAATTTCACGTGCACTAAATATATTTTCATTTTCTATAAAACTTTGTATGATTTTTTCTTCTTGCTCTAATGAAGAATTCAAGTTATCATTATGAAGAAATAACTTCAAGGAATAAATTTTTGTATGCTCTGATATGGGCTTAAAAATATTAAACAAATCAAAAGCACTATCCAAATCAACAATTAAAGGACTTTCAGATATAAAGGCCCCGTCCTTGTAGCAACTATAAGGCAAATATGAGCAATCTATTTCATTTACATTTAAATTAGCATCTCCATATTTTGCTGATCCGAAGACACTATAATTGGCTGTTGGATCAAAAAAACTATGATTTTCTATAACTGCGTGTAACATATTATAAAGACAAATTAAATCGTGATATCTCATTATCAATGAAGGAATTTCAATATGAAATCCATTACTAAAACTTTTACCCTTTCCTAGTATATATATAGAAAAGTTAATTATACCTAAGCCCTCGGTTATTAAATATAGAACTTCATAGATTAGATTATTTTCGTTATATTTTTTACATTTATGTCGAATATTATGTATGAAAAAATATTCCGGCGTTCTAGTTCTATTTTTACAATATGAAATATATTCTTCTAAATTTAATAGTGTATTACTTTCAAATTTAAATTCACAGCCCTTTAAATCAAAATCTAAACAAAAATGTTGTAAATCAAGATATTTTCTTTGAATCGAAATAGACCCGTATAAACCACGAGGAACAAAATGATGATCCCGTATAAATTCATGTATTTTATTTCTTAGATTATTTATACCTAAACAATAAACACTTCCGCACATATTTTGATATATTCCAAAAAAATTTAACGGAATATATGTTTCATTGCATTTTTGTGCGTTTTTGTTTTGAATGATAATTCCGTTATACATTAAATCTGATGAAGTCATGGATTCATATAAAGAATTAGAATCATTAACTCTTGCTTTGCGTTCATTAATTTGAATATTTTGTTGTCGGCTTTGATTATTGTTATTACCATATTGCGAAATTAAAGTCTGGGTATACATGATAAAGGTAACAATAAAATAAAATTTTGGGGTTTACTCTATATATACTTATATATATAATTAATTTTGAATTCATTCATTCATTTTATTTAGTTTTTTTAATATATATAAGGGATTTACGTGGCGTCCTTTGGTAATCAATGACAATATATGCACTAAAAAAGAATATACTCAGATTCATAACTAACTGTATACTGTGTAAAATATAAAATACAATTTTATCTATATAGTTGTCATAAGAAGCAGCAAAAAAATGAATTATTGTTACAAAAATCAAATATATTGATAATATCATACACATTCGTATAAATGCATAAACAAATTCCATTTTTTAAATTTATAATTTATGATTCATATTTTTTCATATCTATAAATAACTATATATATTTATTTACTTAGTAATAGTTTATTTTGATTTAAAAGTATGAAATCTTTGTATTTTGGCGATAATGACGAAGAAAGTATATGTTTGATAAATGAAAATAACGTAATAATAAATGATGGCGAGGAAAATAATCTTTGGTTCAAAACAAGACCAAAAAAAATACTAAATTATACTCAAAAGTCTTATTTCGAGTTTATTTTTATAAAAAAAATCAATGATTCATTTCAGGCCCCAAAAAACCTTTATTATAATAATCTAAAGCGTAAAATATTTCCCCGTAAATCTTAATTTGATAATTATATTTCTTCGTTTCGAAGAGGATAAAATATATTTTTTTAACACAATTTTGTGGTTATATATACACCAACAATACAAAAATTCAACAAAGTACGCTACTAGCTAACTTGCAATATAGAAATAGATAATCATGAGCGTTTCAACCCTTTCAGACAACGACGATGAGAGTAACAGCCATAAAGACAATAAAACCTATTATGGCTGGCAAAATCGCCCGTTAAATTATGGTACACATAATTTTTCATTTACACAATCATTAAACAATCCAAATGTGTATGTAAGAAAATCTATTTATTTGGATGAACAATCAAAGGATCCAAATGTCAGCAATTCTCTTATTTTTGATTATTTAAAAGGCATTTATGCAATGTTTAATAGAACCAATGAAACGAAAGCGGAAATGGTCTATAAGCTTTTAGATAGACAATTATTTGATTATAATATAGAAGGAATAAATGTTCAAAGTTACAGGGCCGTATCACTCAATCGGGGGGGTGTTATCAAAATTTTTGATAATAATAATGATATTGAGGAAAATAAGGTTTATACTTTAAGTATCCCCGTTCCTATCCATTCTGTACCATACGATAATGTTAAACAACAAATTGAAAGATTTTTAAATGAATCGAATAACATTTTATCGCATAACGAGCATTTAGAAGAAGTGTTTGATGTATTACCTACTGAATATCCAAAATTGGAAGAAATTGAATCCCTTGGGTGGGAAAGTTATAACGATGATTGTTACTTTGAATTTGTTTATGATGAATTATTAGGTATATATTATAGAAAATGTTTACATTTTTATAGCAATTTAAATCAATTTTTTTATTCTCAATATACGGAACGCCCAGAATCCATAATGAAATTGAATCGAGTTTTTGAAATGTTACAAAAATATAATCATCTCTATGTTTTACATAATGTGTTAATTGAACATAATATTATAAAAGTTAATTTCCCAAGAAATGAGGTTACACAATTGTCTTTTGATAATAAGATAAATAAAAATGTAATAACAGTATATGATATTACTAATGCAAATATAAAACTACAATATAACTATAAACCAGTGATTGTTTCTTGTAGATACCGAGATTTATTTGATTAAAATTTTTTTTATTAGAATTAAAAAATACAAACGATGAATATTCACCAACCATTTATAATTGTTTGTCTTATCCTTTCCATTATCTTCATTATAAACTGTTTAGCTGAAATATTTATATTTCCAGAGGGAATAGGATTTATGGGACCAAAATATAATATAATTATTAAGGTCATCCAATTAATATTGGTATCACCCATTTTTGTTGGTACAATTTATTATTTAATAAGAGATAGAAAAAATTTAGAAAATGATTTTTATCATGATACTCTGATGAATAAAGAGCAATATTTCCATAATTTCAAAAATCCTACTTACGAAAACACAAAAAACGAAGACACAATTGAATATATATCTCATAATGATCGAGCGTTATTAAGATAATAATTGATTAATTATAGTATGAGAATACAACGAATATTTCTAATACAACTTTTCAATATTGGAGAGAAAAATAATTGAATAATAATTCATCACTTACATATTATATACTGTAGTATTTCTCGTAATTATTGCTCTTATGTTCTATTTGGATTATCTTTTTAAAGTTAGAGGCAATACTAATTTAAAATTTTCGGAATAAAAAAATTAGATTTAATCATTTTTCTTTTTTTTTAATCACAAAACTTTTTTATGATGATATCATTAACTGTGCTCCTATATTTCTTAATGTTAAAAAATATACATCCTTAAATGGATCCTGTTATAAAGATATGCGAAGAAATTGAAAATGAAAATTATGGAAACGCAATTCAATATTATTCAATGTTTTTCCATCGTATTTTGTCATACATTATCAACCAGAAAAAATACGGAGGTATCAATGAAATATTAAAACTTCAGTTGAATAATGAAAGTAATTTTCATTCGGCTATTGTTCACTTATTATATTATATGTGGCAGTCTAAATGGCAAAGGGGTGGTAATGTTCAATATATTAGTACCAGAGAATTTAAAGACATGATTTACAAATCACAAAAAGTAGAGAATCTTTTAGATTGTTTAAAAAAAGACTCAAAAGCTAGTTTTTATTTATTTCTTCCGCCCAATTTTGACCATTTTCTTTCGCAAGCTTTATATGTTATGGAAAATGAACTTCAAAAAGCATTAAATAACACTAATACTTTGATTGGAAAAGATACTTTACATAAATGGTCATCTCTATTTTCTTCAATTTTAAATGGTTATATGAGCACAAATTTACATACCAACGTGGGAAATTTATTATGGATGCAAGAATTAAGAGTTATTGCCTTAATATATAAATATTTTTATTTGTCTTACGAAAAAAAGGAAGAAAATTGGAATTGGCATGAAACTCAAATACAAAAGAAAATGTTAGACCTACATCTTACTTACAAAAATAAATATGAAATTTTACAGAATGATTTAGTTAAAAAATTAAACCAATCACACGATGCTTGTGAACGTGCTTATAATTTATTACTAAGCGAATTTGATTCATATAAACAAAGGGAACAAAAAAATAGACTTCTTCACGAAAAGGAGGTCCTAGTGTATAATGAGCACATGATGAATATGTGTAAAAATACACTCGAAAATAATAATAAATATTGGAAAAATGTATTAAGCGTTAGAACTGATACACAAAATATGGAAACAGAGGAGACATTATACCCAGATTTAGAAAATACTGAAGATTATAATGATAAAAACAAAAACAGTGACACAATTATTTTATCATTTACAAATTTGCTGTCTGATAAAGAAAATAAAATATACTTATTAGAAGAAGAACTAAAAAACTGTAAGACTGAAATAGGAAAACTTTATGAAAAAGAAAAAGAACTACTAAAAAAGGATTTAGATAAGGAAAACAAAATAAAAGAACTTTTCAATGAGTTAAATCATTGCAAAGATCAAAAAGACACCTCAAAGCATGAAAGTATGAATAAAGATACAATTTTAAAATATAAAGAATATATGGAAAATTCAGAAAAAGACATAATCTTATTTAAACAAAAAATTCAGGAACAAAAAAGTTTGATTAGAGATTTAAAATATCAATTAAAAGATTGTGAACAAGATAATGAAAGCGACAAACGAGATAAGGAAAGTATTATAAAAAGAATAACAAAAGAGAGAGATGATTGTTTATATTCAAATGAACAGTATCAAAAAGAAAATGAAGACATTATACGCGAAACAAAAGACGATATGAAAAAAATGAAAAAAGAGTGCGCTAAACATTTAAAACAATTAAAAATACAAGAAGAAGAAATTGAACAATTAAAATCAACAATTTTAAAACAAAGCACCAACCTTGAAAAGGCCATAGAAGAAAAAAATAATATAATTCTTAAACAGAAAAAAGAAGAAGATTTATTGTTTCAGGAATATGAAAATGCTTTAGCATTAACAAATAATCATATTGAAAAATTGGTCGCGATATTTGATAATTCTCCAAAAGAAGAAAAACGGGTTGTTAAAGTTGCTTCAGGACTGAAAAATCAAATTGATGAAAACAACAAAATACTTTCACTATTAATAAAGAACCAAGAAAAACAACAACAACAACAACTCCTCGTCACTCCATCCTTAACGACAAAAGAAACAATCCAACCGTCACCCCTTTTACCTACAACTAGTGGTAATAATGATAATTTACAACCAAGTGAATTGCCCCGTGATTATTATGATGTCTCTACTAAATCGAGATTAGAACAACTAGGTGTAAACACCACACCTTTATATAATAATCCTAATAATGATAATAAGACAATAACCAAACACGAAGCAAACAAAGCTATGCGGGTGATGGAAGACGAACATTCACCTCCCCTCCAAATCAACCCCCCCAAATAAAGATGATGATAATTTACAATTAATGGAACATCAACAAGTGTCATTATTACCTGAAAATAAAATAATCCAACCATCATCTGACGAACACTCACCTCCCCTCCAAATCAACCCCCCAAATAAAGATGATGATAATTTACAATTAATGGAACACCAACAAGTGTCATTATTACCTGAAAATAAAATAATCCAACCATCATCCTCCTTGTTTACATTTGGTAGTAATAACCAACCATTACCACCATCATCATCATCATCTTCCTTGTTTACATTTGGTAGTAATAATACCAATAATCCTTATTACATTCCTACTGAATCAAGATTAGATCAATTAAGGGCAAATAAACCACAATTATATAATGATGATAATAGTAGTAATAATAATAATATTAATGATGATAACGAGACACTAATGGAAGTAGACCAAGAAGAATCTCTGTCAACTCCAATAATAACTTCACAATTACCACTACCACTACCACCACAACAACAACAACAACAACTTATATCTTTACCACCACTACCACCACCACTCCAATCATCATCATCATCAACAACAACAACAATACAATTTATAACAAACTTACCACCATATAATAACATTGTCAACGATAATAATGATCAACAAAATACTACTACTCTGGCAATTTCAAACCACGAAGAAAATAATAGTAATTTGCCATCATCATCATCAAAATCATCATCGTCGTGGGTATTACCACTACCACCACTACCACCAACTTATAGTCCTCCAATGCTAACTTATAATGATACTACTAATGACAGCACCAATAGCAATAATGGTGTTGTTTCTAAAAAGGACGAGAAAATTAAACTAATGCCAATAGAGAATTTAAAATCTGAAAATAACAGCAATGTCATTGATAATAATGATCAACAAAATACTACTACTCTGGCAATTTCAAACCACGAAGAAAATAATAGTAATTTGCCATCATCATCATCATCATCATCATCATCATCGTCGTGGGTATTACCACTACCACCACTACCACCAACTTATAGTCCTCCAATGCTAACTTATAATGATACTACTAATGACGGCACCAATATCAATAGTGGTGTTGTTTCTAAAAGGGACGAGAGTTTAAAAAACTGAAAATATCAACACACCCCTACAAAAAGTACAAGATGAAATAGAAAAAGAAGTAGCGGCACAAAATAACCAGGTCCACCAATTGGATTCTAAAATAAAGGTAATAAAGAAAGAAGATACATTATTGGACGACGAGAACGCGGTAGACATAAAAAAAGAAAGAAAAATTAAAAGTGCAGGTGATGGTGTCAGTAAAAAAATAAAAAGGGGGAATATAAAAAAGGGGGATACATCAATAAAAAAGAACAAAAAAATGACGATCCCGAAAAAAATACACCCAAAGAAGAAAACTAATATTATAATTGAAAAGGAAAATAAACAACAAAAAGAAACAAAAACAACACAATTGGTAGATATGGAAAATGATAAAATCCAATTTCATACTATGGACGACCTCAAAATGGAAATAACCGAAAAAGAAGAAGTATTATTAGATGATGATCATGGTGGTGGGCTTGATAGAAGCAGAAGGGCTAATAAAAGGAAATTAGAAAAAACCAAAGAAGACGAAGAAGAAGAAATTCCAATAAAAATACCTAAGATTGAAAATCAACAAAAAGATCAACAAGAAAACCAATTTAAATTAGAAAAGGCAAATGCGTCTTTAGAAGGAAAAAATGATAGAACCAACATTGCCCTACTCGAAGAAAAGGAAAACTATAATAATAACGATGATGATGATGAAGAAGAACTCTGATAAAAAACTGATAAAAGTACAATATGTAGAAACATAATTAAGTGATATCATCATCAATATTAAGATTATTTCTAATATAGGTTGTTTGATTCAATTTATCATTATAATTATAATATTTTAAATATACACTAGCTATTTCTAATAGTATTAGTCCAATTAACACTATAATTTCGATAGATAACATTTGTTGGTCACTTATGTAAATATTATAATTTTTTTTCAAAATCTTTAATATAGATATAACCAATAACACCAATGATAAGAATATCATTGTCACGAATAATGCATCAGATAGGACCATTTTGGATACAGTTCTCATTTTTTATATTTTATATTAAACTCTACAAACTTTAAATTGCATATAAATATATATATAGTATATCATTTTCACTAGTTAGATAATGGGAGTTCCGTTTCTTACAAATAAAATTCAAGATAATAATGCTCGGCTACCTTTACTAACAAAATACAAAAATAATAATGATAATCATTATCAATCGCAACATCTCAATGATATATATGATAATATCGGAAATGGGGGGAAACTGAATAGTAATGGTGTTGATGGAGCCATATTTTTACATGCACACGTTAAAAGACCAGACAAAACTGCGTTGTTAGATGATGATAAAATTGATATAAAAAAATGTAATGCAACTGGTGTAGTTAATAGCATCATATATTATATAGAACAGATTTGCTCATTTTATGAATCTTTTAGGAAAGAAGAAATCATTAACGATACTGTTTATTGTTTTCCTTGCCGTGGATGGATCATCTCCAACCATCAAAAACAGAAAAAAAAGAGAAAAAATGGATGATTATAGTTTGTTGACCTTATCAGAAAAGAACGAACTCCATGAATATATTTTTCATTTATTAAAAGAAAAACTTATTTCTTTATCGTATCCCTATAATTTTTCATTAGAAAGTAACTATCATATTGAATACTCTAAAAGAGGAGAAGGGGAAGTGGAGCTAATGAAATTTACTCAGAAATTCTGTGGGAATGAAACAAATGTTATACTTTCATCTGACTCGGATGTAATGGCCATGCTCATTTTAAGACAAATAAAAAATGTAGCTATAGTAACCCCCACATTAAGTAAAAGTAAAAACAGTGACACATATAGTGGGCCTTTTATATCAAATCTATATAGTTTATTGTGTGGCCTTAAATTTAATATTGATCAAATGATATTATACGTTATATTACATTTTATATTTTTTGGTAGTGATTACAATTTTGGTTTTATGATACACCCATCAGAGAGCAAAAAAAAAATAATACACGAATTAACTGCTAAATTCCACGCAGAAAACAACGACTTTTCTTCCATGATTAGATCAATTGGAAATTGTTGTGTCAGATTTTCTAAACAAAATACAGATACCAATAATACAGTATCGCAATGGGCTACTCCCCTGAAAAAATTATTATTGATTGAAAGTATATGTTCTATATTATATTATGCGTCAATGGGCAAATCAAGTATTTTTTTAACAAAATTTTCGCCGTTATTATATACAAAATTCAATATAAAAGAGTTGAAAACTTTAGTAGCCGCTATTGATTTTTATGAGACTTAAAATGAATCATGTTATCAAAGTTGAAATTTATTTAGAAATTACATCTTTTCCGTCTATAATAGTAGTAACTGGAGGGAAAAATGGATGTCCAAATAATACTGAGGGGGT
>NC_090761.1:33306253-33321253 GCF_036898095.1 Palaemon carinicauda
TAATTCGGTCAACATATTGCTTGACCTTGACCTTTGACCTAGGACTTTCAAAATTTAATCACTTCCACGTCTCAACATAACAAGTAATCTCTGAAAGTTTCACTACTACTGAGTAAAATTGTGGCCAGGAAGTTGTTCACAAACAAACAGACAATCAAGGGGCAAAAACATAACCTCCTCCCAACTTTGCTTGCGGAGGTAATAATACCTGAGGGGTTCATTTTACACAGACTATATTTTCTTTATTACATGCGAGCCCTTAATTAATATGACGTTACATTACTTAGGAAACGCTCTCACAAAAATGGAACTCGACGCGGCACACATGTTTGGCACCTGACCCCTATTTTCACACAGTCTGGGCCTACGAATAAGACTGCCCCCCTGAGTCATCTTGCTCAAGGATCCATCTCACCGGCATGGCCATGTCCAATCGTGATTGGTTGCTCGACCTGATAGTTCCTCAAGAACCAATTGGGAAGTGAGTTAGTGAGGCCTATACTCACGCTTACCTGTAAGGGACTTTATGCAGGTGCCAACCCCATCATAACTGTTATTCTTTGAAACAAAGGAAAAAGGCGGTTGGCACTTAAACAAGGAAGCCATAGTCGCCACGATTTGTTCGTATGTGACTCTTGAAATTATTTGAACAATCTTTAAGGATCAACATTCTGTTGTTTTGCAAAGCTTTTCCTGAGTACTTGAAATATTTTAGCCCCCATAAATGGTCAGCCGTGAATTGGCCCCTCTTGTTCTTTTAATTTGATATGTAGCTATCTTTGCTTTTTATTTTTATTGCGGTTGTGTTTAGAAACTTGCATCTCTGTGGCCTCTTGATTAGGTTGATGTCACTACCTTGCATCATAACTAATATAGGTCGAGCGTGTTCATACTATCATTAGAAGATTATTGGACAAGGGATGCCCCTTTTTGGCCCAGTTATACAATTTCATGTCTCCCCATCTTAGGCCTAAGGCTTAATCCTCAGACGTGAATGGGAACTTGTGTAGGCTGCTTCTCTCCTTGGGATGCGTAAGAAGTTCCTTCTCCTCTCAGATTTTGTACAACTCTATGGGAAAATTGTCTTACCCATGATTTTGTTTAATTTCGACCGACTTTTGTATTTTCAGACTTTTGCTAGACAGATTTTTCTTGTCGTTTTGATGAAATTCGCTGCAACCTCACGTCAGTAAAAGAGTTCCTGTCTTTAATATTTGGTTTTAACGTTTACATGTTTGCCAAAGGTTTGTTTTTCCACAGGAATGTTCGTTATGCTAGTAAATGTGAATAAACATTGTTGTAAATTTGTATATATGTATCACACACACAAACATATATATATATATATATATATATATATATATATATATATATATATATATATATATATATATATATATATATATATATATATATATATATATATATCATTAATTTCATAAGTTGGATTAGATCCCAATTTACTTCTATTAAACGCGAAAGTGTGTTGATTTGCGCGCGTGCACACGCGCACACATTATATATATATATATATATATATATATATATATATATATATATATATATATATATATATATATATATATATATATATCAGCCATGCTGTTACGAATCTTAATTTATAGTCATTTCCTCCTCTTACTATTTTAGTAAAACTATGTTTTATGACTTTTTGCATGTTGGATATTTCAAGACTTTTATGATAACGTAATTGATTAAGCCCGGTAACTCGCTTTGACCACAAGAAGGAAATCTATGACAGTTTTTGCCCAGAGCCACTAAAATCACTTTCTAAAAAGATAGACAGAGTTTTAATAGATATGAAGAAAAGAGCCAATAATTTCTGTCACTTTTCCACAGAGACTTCACGTTTATCACCAGTGAGATGTTGACATTCGGAGCACCGCGTGACTTATGAAACTGACGTATCAGCAAATGCATAAAATATTCTTTTGAGACAATATTCCAATTTTGTGTCTTGAGGGTACATTCGGGGACAATATTCTTATCTTAATTCCCTTCCTCATGTTTTTTTTTTTTAGCTTTTATAGTTCATATACGAAAGGTTATTTTAGCGTTGTTACTCTTAAGTATTTCATTTGGATTGTTCATTGCTTCTCTTGTGGTTTGTTTCCTTATTTCCTTTTAGCACAGTTATTTTTCCCTGTTGGAACCCTTGGGCTTATAGCGTCCTGTTTTCCAACAAGTGTTGTAGCTTAGCTTGTGATGATAATAATAATAATAATAATAATGATAATAATAATAATAATAATAATAATAATAATTAAATTAAATAAAATTAAGTGCATGTGTGAAATATTGGGAAATGCAAGGAGGCAAATGACCTTCAATCTTAAGAACGTCATCAAGGCTTGGTTAGACTAATACCTGTAATACCTCCATGACTAATTCTATCATTTAAGGGTTTTAACCCAATTGTATTTTCTAAAGAATTAACCAGGTTATCGACGTGGGCACGATTTGGAAATATGGAAAATTAATTTACCCCTGCCTATCAACGTGACCATCAGTTAATAAGTTTATAAAATTCAAGGAAGGAGAGAGAGAGAGAGAGAGAGAGAGAGAGAGAGAGAGAGAGAGAGAGAGAGAGAGAGAGAGAGATTCATAATTTTAGTCGACGCCAAAAAAAGTAAATCTTATTGAAAGTACCATTTTAATCACGAATATCAAAGTTTGGTCACACGTTACCTCGGTATTGGTTATATAAATCAGGATGTAGGCCAAGGTCAATTTTTTGTTGCTGTGGGATGTATATTAACCCTTCGGCGCTATATCGTTATATACTTTACCCACTGTACCTTAGGGCTGTTTGCCTGGTCCCCGCCATAAACCGAAAAGCCCTGTGCCCTGCAGGACTTACTACTGTAGATTTGTTTGGCGTATCCATTCTCAATAATCATATAGTTATTAACAAAACTATAGTTGCCTTTTCATGTTTGCAGAATGGTGGCAAAATTATATGCAATACACGTTCGTGCTCTGTAACTCCCATAGGGCTTTTAACTGTTGAATAGGCCTCGTCAGGCGACAATGGCCTAGTGCTGATGCCAATACGGTTCTTGTTGCAAGCAGTAGCATTGTGTCCAAGGGAAAGGTAACTGTCCACAAGATTTTGAATACCTTGATCTTACTGGTTTTTCGCTGCTATATAGTGTTACGCCCAAATTCTAGAAGATTGGCGATCAGAACATTTGCATGTACTGTTAGCATCATGTTAGAGGTTAATTATCCATGTTGCTATGGAGCGTCACCCTTTAAACGTGATTTAAGTTTTTCTTTAATGCAGCTCTTACAGTTAACGGGGTAAAAAACACATTCCAAAGTTTCTGTGTTATTTTTTACTCTTATTATTCAGGTGAAGTAGGGTAGTTCCATATATTTATAATACAGCTTTTAGGGTGATAACTTGGGAAACTGATGAAAAGTTGAGAACGGAAAGAGATGCCTTGGAAACCATACCAATAAGTAGTAGGAGCTCCATCTCAAACACGGTATTCGTTAGAATGACAAGGGAATTTAAGATGTCTCTTTTGTTCTTAAGGTATTAACCTAAAACAAAGCTCAGATCTACCTGAGAATTTTAATGTATGAGGAATTTTAAATTCCCTTTCCATTAATATGATATGGCCATAAAAGCTGAGGTTTCTGGATACGTAGCATTACAGAATTTGAATCAAAGCAAATAGCGACGAGGCGTGACTCATGTCCTCGCGGGATAAGCCTGGGGGTGCCTTTGTCATCTACGCGTGAGAATGAGTAACCCATAATAGCTTACAGCTCAGTATTTCTGAGATGCAGCTATATTAGATATCGTTGATGCATGAATAGTCTGTATCCTTTGCTATAGTCTCCAATAAACAATTACTCACAAAGAAGGCTAAACAAACAATTTATGAAAAGTGAAACAATGTGACAGTTTTAAACAGCCATGTTGATAGAAGTCGTTAACTATACCGTAGGTCTTTTTATTTAATCGTGAAATGAAACAACGTTGATCTCTTTAGTACTTCGGATGGTTGGCCACCAGAAGTAGACAAGCGCTGTTGGTACATGAATATACCATTGCATATACCTAAAGGACTGCTTAATGCTTGTGGGGTTAGCAACTCCACTCCACAGGACCCAGAATTACTTGTTAAATACAGATAAGTTTACACTTTCTGGCGGGAGACAATCTCTCTCTCTCTCTCTCTCTCTCTCTCTCTCTCTCTCTCCTCTCTCTCTCTCCTCTCTCTCTCTCTCTCTCTCTCTCTCTCTCTCTCTCTCTCTCTCTCTCTCTCTAAATATATATATATATATATATATATATATATATATATATATATATATATATATATATATATATATATATATATATATATATAATATATATATATATATATAATATATATATATATCTATATATATATCTATATATATATCTATATTATATAATATATTTATATATATACTGTACCTATAGACGCACTACATTGAATTTAAATGATTAAAACCTCACGCTATACTGTATAGCATGTAACTGGGGTGAAGTAACAGGATTAGATTTCAGCCAGAAAGGGATTCGACTGTTGGTGGCATACCATGTTTTCAACTGCTCATCAGTTTACAATAGACAGGCATTTATTTAGACCACCTGACTGATTAATAACGGGAAAGAGAATATGTATGTGTATGTCTGTGTGTATGCTCACGTACTCTAAAATAAACATGAAATGGCAATTCAGAAGAAGGGATAGTGTTAGGAGAGGGTTGCTAAATAATTTGAATTAAAATCTTCTAACTCTCCCTGATATATCTTCATCGAATTCTTAGCACTCGAAGCAGCTTTGAGAGAGAGAGAGAGAGAGAGAGAGAGAGAGAGAGAGAGAGAGAGAGAGAGAGAGAGAGAGAGAGAGAGAGAGAGAGAGAGAGAGAGAGTCAGTCACGTTTCAAATGAGGGCCCACGCTTACATAAGATAGAGCTTGCGAATCATCCTCCTTTGTCGCATTTCGTTTGAACGTTAAAGTTAAAGATTTCAAATGTATAAACGATTAAATTCTACAACTTTGTGAAACGTTTTATTTATTTTTTATCTTTATGTTAAGTAAATTCCGTTGTAAAGGGGATGTATTCTCGAGTCAAAGTTCGAGAAATGCAGGCTTTATTAACTCGATAACAATCGGTACTAGAATATGCTTTACTATGCTCTTTTAGACGCTACATTTTGAATATTTCAAATGCTATCACTTAAAAATATTAGCTTTTCATGATGATTTTACCTTTCTAAAAAAAAAACTTACCATCACTTCAGTGTAAATGGTTTAATTAAACGAATATAAGCCAACCGGTGACCTTAACCCTTTACTATGACTCATTTACTTGTGGAATGACTCCTTCATCAAGTGTTTTTGGTGTTTAATGTAATGATGATGGTACTGATCACGAAAAAAACACCGATGAGAGTAGTAAGGGTGAATGTCGGCAAGATTTTGTGTGTGTCAGCTAAGGAGCCTTAATAAACCTCCTTGATGTTAGCTTGATCAGGATTTTCGTAGTGTTGCCATGCCTCTCTCTCTCTCTCTCTCTCTCTCTCTCTCTCTCTCTCTCTCTCTCTCTCTCTCTCTCTCGAGTGCAATATGTTTTCAACAATTGAACTCGCCTATATAACTTAGGCCTAAATGCCTTTTACATGTATGTAGCTTGTCCGATTTTATTCTTATGGATGAATACCTTTTTTCTTGTTATTACCCTTCGGCAACTTCGTTACGGCGAAAGTTGTTTTGATTGCAGTATTTGTATGTCTGTACTTATGATTCTCTTAACTCAAAAACTATTTGACCGATCTCATGAAATTTGGGGGATAATTGGCCATGATCCTAGGACTATTTGATTAGCTTTTGGGTATGATTGGGTCAAAAGGCAAAGGTCCCTAAAAGGTAAAAATTTTCTTTTTGTTATATCGTGGTCAATATTTTATCCGATTTGCGCGAAACTAGTGCCTAATTGTGCATAATTCCATTGCCTATCTTGTGATATACAAAATTATATAGTGACGTCACTACCTTTGTTAGCGGTTGGCGGTCAAAGGTCAATGAACGTGTACAAATTGCATGAAAATTAAAGATTTTATTCCACGATGACAAATTTAAATGACAGATGTGTTTTGGGATCAAATACCCATATCATCATTAGTATTCAAAGTGGCGGTGGCGAAGATACTCTCTCTCTCTCTCTCTCTCTCTCTCTCTCTCTCTCTCTCTCTCTCTCTCTCTCTCTCTCTCTCTCTCTCAAAGTGGTCAGCTTCTTGATTAATTAAAAGTTCTTTTTAATTACTGTGGCCTTCGACGAATAGAGATAAGAAAAATTGATAAATATGCATTTTTAATGAATTATTCTCTCTCTCGGTTCAGACACACTTACCCACTCACAGTACCTGGTCTTCATGAAATTATATGTGGTAGCTTTTCTTTTTGTCCCATTATATGTGTCCGTATTTTCTTGTATATCTTCCCTTCATATTTTATCCATTGTCAGTCGCTATGTACTTTTTATATACCGGCCACACGCACTTCATAGCTGTCTGGGAATTAAAACTCCACAATTTAATTCATCTTGAATGGAGCTTCCTACACCAAAGTCATGTAGGTATTTCTCTCCAGCTGTATTTCGGAAAGTAGTTGGTGTAAATGTTTCTCGGAGGCCATAGATTTTGTAAAGACGACAGCTGTCCCCTGTTGATATCCCCAATACCCTCCCTAGAGATATGAACGAATTGGGTGTGAACTCCCTTAAGGGTAGCAAGGGAGGCCTTGGTAGGCCCTAGGCCTAGGTTATTAAATCTCTTTTGGTTGTTCTATAAGCTGGGATCCCTGCTATGAAATGGGAGACACCAAGGAGGTTTAACCTCCTTGGGATACACGTGACCTTGCCCTATTCTTTGGAGCTTGTCCTGTTTTGCTTTGTCTCCTTCCGCTAATGAGAATGACGCCTTGGTACTTATCGCTGTCCGGAGGAATTTTAAATGACCAACTTGGATCTTCCCAGACAATTCCAACTCTTCCGTTATACAAGGCTTGCCTTCGATTCTGAAGTAAATGCTAAATAGTATTCTGGAAGTTTCTTTCTGGCTGTGCACATATTATGAAACGATCTTTCTAATCAAATAGATGAATCGATCTTTCTAATCAAATAGATGAATCGATCTTTCTAATCAAATAGATGAATCGGTGGACACCAATGAAGTTCAAACTTTGTCCAAGTGCATTTAGTATAATAGCTTGGCATGTCTCGTGTCTTAGTGTATAATAATTATGGTGATATTAATATGGGGATATTTTGCCGCCAGTGAACTTAAATAGCGTGGTCTACTCTAGGCATTACTAGTCTATTTCTAATCCTTCATGGTATTTCAGGCGTTTCCCCTACACATATTCTTCTCAATGCTTAAGAAATATTGTGAACTCCTTGTCTACTTACTGTCGTTCTGAGCTGTTTATTTTTTAGTTAATTGCATCAATTTTTTAATCCTCAGATGTTATATGCTCGCTCTCTCTCTCTCTCTCTCTCTCTCTCTCTCTCTCTCTCTCTCTCTCTCTCTCTCACGTATATATATATATATATATATATATATATATATATATATATATATATATATATATATATATATATATATATATATATATGTTATATGTATATGATATATATGATATATATGTATATTAATAAATGATTTTCTAATAGGGTTGTAGCTTAACTAGTAACAACAACAACAACAACAACAATAATAATAATAACAATACTTTTAAAGAAATTTTTCATTGGTGTCTTAATGTGAGAGTTAGCTAACTTTGTCAACAAAAGTGAATAATTAATTGACACTTGGCTGATAATTTGATTAGGTATTGCCTTTGAGATCAGTAACCTTTGAGAGAAAGGGTCTCAGAACTGATGACTTGTAGCTATTGAAACAATATGAATTCGGCTTCTCAACCCCCCCCCCCCCCAAGTCAATTGTCTTGAATATGTTGCATGACGCATATTGATCACCTCTTCTTGAGATCCCTGCTAACACACAAGATTTGGATTTTCAATATTGTTTTTCTCAAATTGTGAATTTCATTTCATTAAATATGCTGACTATGCACATACTTTTGTTACATTTTTTTTTCTAAGATGGCCTCATATACACAGTACTAAATCATTTTTCTGCAGCAGTTATATTTTACACAAGTCAAACTTCATTTGACATTTACATGACGTACTGTAGTTTACTATACTGATCAGTGCATTGTACATTAAAGGGTACCGTTGATTTCAAGGGATTTGAGCTTAATTTAATTTACGCATATCGTTTTTCATTGTTGTGTAGCTTATAGACAGAAAAAAATTATATCTGTAGTTTTAGCTTTAATTGGTATATTACATAACCTCAAATATAAATTTTAGGGAAACAAACTTAGAATTATGGTGGATATATTTGCTTATTAAAATTACTTTAGTTCAAAAAGATTCGGAAAATTCCTTAATGATTAGAAAAATATATACTTTTTGTTTTAAAGAAAGAAAAAAAGGTTTGAACTAGGAGCTAAAGAATGTATTAAATATTTACATCTATACTGTATTTGCTTAGTTGTTAAAATTGTATACTATATAATTTTTCAAAAATTTTTCGGAATCTTAATATAATGATGGACCAGAAACTCCCCGCATGCATAGAAAATGGGAATTTTCATCCCATTTTCTAAGCGTCCGTAAGCTGTGGCTATCATACAATAAACTCCATGTCCGTCGTTCTACAAAACCCATACACAAGAACACCACCTAACCTAACCTACAAGCCCTATCCTTACCTACTTACCTAATGGGGGTGGGGAGTCCCTTAGACTGCCTTATTCTTAGCTTACCCTGTATTTTCTTTGCAACCCACTTTAGTCCTAGCAAGGTAACACAATCAAATTTTGTAATGGAAATCTATTTTACGAGTACATAAGAAAGTTTACACTTGCCTCAACAAACTACATTCACCTCATAATATACAGGTATATTAACAGAAACAAATATAGCTGTACTTACATAACTCGAAGTCACCGAAGTCAGAATCTTCTATTTTCCAAGGGACAACTTTCTTTTTGTGGTGGATGAGATAGACCGACAATTAGCGAAGAGGGAATAGGATGGTGGGACGGACCAGGGCTTCCAGAATCACATATATTGAGCGGGTAAACTAGTTTGACTAATTCCAGGAATGCCTTCAATTTACATCCAGTTTCCTTCAAATAGCATTTCTGAATACTGTAATGTGTATAAAGAAGTAGCTATAGTATCATACAAATATTTGTGTCCCGGATTTCGGTAGTCCAGACCTTTCAAGGACTCGTCACTATGCTTCGATGGCATTTTTGCTTACACTGGGATCGTCTGGCCAGACTGGACTAACAAAGTTAATGCTATGGTTAAGTGCAATGTCGAAGAAATTGTTCCTCGGTATTATTAAAAGCCTTCCAACAGTCCGAAACTGTGGTGATTTCATGATGAATGAATTATAATATAGGGATCAATGTTTTCTCCGAACACTCCAAAACATTTGGAGATTTATCCCTACAGTTGGGAATTTATCCTTAGATTTTGGGATTTGGGATGACTGGTGACGATATTCTGTACATATTTCTATGAAGAAGAAACAGATATGAGTAAACCTTTATATTGTTGCAATTAATTTGCAATTACATGAAGTATAGTGAGTAATTTTTATATTATAAGAAAATATATTTCTGGAAATGGAGATTTTAGGGTGGTTTTGTGGATTTTTTATCACGAGTTTTAGGGATTTTTAGACTAACCCATCTGGAAACACTGCTTGCAACCAACATTGGATTTCCGTTTACCAAACTTATTCTCATCTATCTCGCCGATATGTGGTCCAACAATCTTCTTGCAGTCCATTACTACCCGTTGAGATACTATCGCTAGAGTTATTGGATCCTTTGACTGGCCAGACAGTAATGCATTGAATCCCTCTCTCTGGTTATGGCTCATTTTTCTTTGCCTACACATACACCGAATATGTCCAATTTTGTACACATTCTCGTTTTTCCTCATTACCAAACACTTCTTTGCCCAAGCGGCCAATTACTGTACTGTGATAGTTCAGTGGCTACTTTCCTCTTGGTAAGGGTAGAAGAAACTCTTAAACTATGGTAAGCAGGTCTTCTAGGAGAAGGACATTCCAAAATCAAACCATTGCTCTATAGCCTTGGGTAGTGCTATAGCATCTGTACCATCACACATGGCCTTCCACTGTCTTGGGATAGAGTTCTCTTGCTTGAGGGTACACTCGGGCACACTATTCTATCTTTTTTTTTTCTTTTTTCTTTCAAATGGTGTGTTGGGCAGGCTTAATAGAATGGCTATGGATGCCTGGAGGTTTATCAAGAGGTTGTCCTTTCCTTATCTGATTCTATTTCTTCTCAAAATCATCCTTACTGTCCTCCCTTCAGTTGAAGTGGTTATCCTGGAGGGTATTTAGCCTTGCATGGTATATCGGCTCCTCCATGTTGACCAGTTTTTCCGACTTTTCTTTCTATAGTCTATGGGTTTGATCAATCATTTTATTTATATTTCCTCGAAATATTGTTTTTGTTATCAATCTTGTTAATTTAGTTGTTAAGTATGACGTATCTTTTTTATTACCATTAATTCTTATGCTCCCTGGAGACTAAGCAAAATCCGGGCCCAGCTACAACCCTAGTTGGAAAAGCAAGATACTGTAAACGCAAGGGCTCCAACAGGGAAAATAGCCCAGTGATGACAGGAAATAAGGAAATAAATATGCAATTTAAGAAATGAAAAATAAAATTAAATATTTCAAAAACATTATCAACATTAAAACCGATATTTGATTTATAAACTATAAAAGGACTTATGTCAGCCTGTTCAACATCAAAATATTTGCTCCAACTTTGAACTTTTGAAGTTTTACTGATTAAACACCTGATTAGGAAGATAATTCCACAACTTGGTCACTGCTGGAATAAAACTTCTAGAATACAGTTTAGTATTGAGCCTCGTGATGAAGGCCTGACTATTAGAGTTAACTGCATACCTAGTATTACGAACAGGATGGAACTGTCCGGGAAGATTTGAATGTAAAGGATGGTCAGAATTATGAAAAATCTTATGCAACATGCATAATGAACGAATTGAACGACGGTGCCAGAGATTAATATCTAGATCAGGAATAAGAAAGTTAATAGACCGTAAGTTCCTGTCCAACAAATCAAGATGGGATTCAGCAGCTGAAGACCAGACAGGAGAACAATACTCGAAACATGGTAAAATGAAAGAATTAAAACACTAATTCAGAATGGATTGATCACCAAAAATCTTGAAAAACTTTCTTAATAGGCCAATTTTTTGTGCAATTGAAGAAGACACAGATCTAGTGTTTCACAAAAGTAAATTTGCTGTCGAGAATCACACCTAAAATATTAAGTCATACACACACACACACACACACACACACACACACACACACACACACACACACACACACACACACACATATATATATATATATATATATATATATATATATATATATATATATATATATATATATATATATATAAAATCTAGATAGGTATGTATGTGTGTGTGTTATTTGTATGATATGCAATATATATATATATATATATATATATATATATATATATATATATATATATATATATATATATATATATATATATATATATATATATATATATATATATATATATATATATATATATATATTTATATACTGTATATGTGTGTGTGTATCCATTACTCCCGAACATATGTCATTCTGATGTTTTGGTTTACCACTCTCTCTCTCTCTCTCTCTCTCTCTCTCTCTCTCTCTCTCTCTCTCTCTCTCTCTCTCTCTCTCTCTCTCTCTCTCTCTCTCTAAATAACAAGTCCTTCAGAACCCGTTTCTGATAAACCAGTCTTTACGTTGAGTTCATTTTGTTCTTGTTTTTCATTTTTATGGTTCTCTCAAGTGTCTTTAAATTTCATAACGGATAATCCAGATAATGTTCTATCGTAATTATATCAACTGCGATGCTCTATAAGCTTAATACTTGTCAATTATGAGAGTACCGTTGTTAGCTATCTTTTGACGCTTTAGTAGTATTTCATGTAACCTATGAAAAAACTTCCTAATGCAATTAAGAATATTGGATGTGATTAATGGATATGTAATGGGAAATTAACGTCCACGCTTATGATAGATAATTAAGTTTGATTGTAATTTTTAAGTAAGAATATCGATAGTTTTCGATTAGGAAGTTCTTAGGTACTTCGTTGGCAACTCGCAATGTGCGGATCTCAAGTTATTCGCCGAGTCATCAACTGCCATTGCCTGGTTTTCCCTGGTACCAACTTGGGATGCGAGGTTCTGATCATGTGCGTTTGTATGGTTCAAAGAACATTGCGCTCCAGTATAATAACTTGTCCATCTACCCTTGTGTTCCCCTGTGGCTTTTAAAGTTTCGAAATATATATATATATATATATATATATATATATATATATATATATATATATATATATATATATATATATATATATATATATATATATCCAGCACATATGAAAAACCTTGGATTCAATAAAGAGAAATGAATGGGAAGCATTATTGCAGGGATGGGCGAATATGTATTTTATGAGATAAAGGAGGCAAAATGTTTTTTACGATTTTATTTATTTTCAATATTTCATGTTATTTTTAATGACAATGCAGGAGTCCTAAAAATGCATCTGGAGCAGGATAACATTCAATTAATGTTTAAAGAATATTTAAGTAGAACAACTGTTGCATAATTGTTGTTATTATTATTGTTAATTGCTAAGCTAAAACCCTAGTTGGAAAAGCAGGATGCTAAGCCCATGGGCCCCAACAGGGAAAATAGCCCAGTGAGGAAAGGAAACAAGGAAAAATAAGATATTTTAAGAACAGTAACAACATTAAAATAAATATTTACTACATAAACTATAAATACTTTAACATAACAAGAGGAAGAGAAATTAGATAGAATAGTGTGCCCGAGTGTACTCACAAGCAATAAGAGAATTTTGAAGCAAAATTCAATGCAAGTAAAATAATATAAGAACATAAAAAGGAAAGGAAGATAAGTATATAAATTTAATAGATTAAGTACCTGAATGTGTCTACATAGCGATGTAATATAAACTCTGAAGACATATTTGTAACCATGCGAACACGAGAAGGGTAACAGAAAGAAATCCTTTGGTTAGGTTACAAGGGCCAACGTAACATCATTTGTAAGATAAGTAACCTTCGTGGAGCTGCGGATGATGTTGGGAATAGCATATTGATAGAGCCATAGAGCTCATGTACGGTGAACTGAAAGGAATTTGAGCCTTTGTTATAAGCCACAGAGACAAGTCGCTGAAAACCGCCCTTAGCCATTTGATATTGACACGGGTTTTGGATGCCGCTTACTTCCAGGCAGGAGAATTTAATTATTATCATTATTATTATTATTATTATTATTATTATTATTATTATTATTATTATTATTATTATTATTACTTGCTAAGCTACAACACTAGTTGGGAAAATACCCCAGTGAGTGAGGAGAGGAAAAAAAATTAAGAACCATAACATCAAATTAGATATTTCCTGTATAAACTATAAAAATTAACAAAACAAGAGGAATAGAAATAGGATAGAATAGTATGCCCGAGTGTACCCTCAAGCAAAAGAACTGACCACCAGACTGACCGTAGGTTATAGCAGTGTTATTTTTACCTTTGTTCCAAGACTATGGAATCATAGTCTTATTTGTGATTTACGGTAAATTGTTGATTAATGAGGAAAAAACCAATAGCCTTTTTTATTTCGATTTTTCTTTTAACACAAGCACGATCTATAAATTTGCCGTTATCAAAGTAGTTTTTAGTGTTTTACGGGAGGTTATTTTAAAACGCGTATCATATTGTATTTCTAAATAAAGGTCCTTTAATGGATTGATTAAATTCGTTAATCAATTATTACATACTGCTTTTTCAACTGTGGTTATGGCTTAATAATAATAATAATAATAATAATAATAATAATAATTATTATTATTATTATTATTATTATTATTATTATTATTATTATTATTTCCCCTGCCTGAGTGTGTATACCTTAACGTGGTGAAAGGGTTTGTATATTACTATAATTATTACTTGGTAAGCTACAACCCTAGTTGGAAAAGCAGGATTCTATAAGCCCAGGAGCCCCAACAGGGAAAATAGCTCAGTGAAGAGAGGAAATAAGGAAAATGAAATATTTTGAGAACAGTAACAACCTTAAAATAAATATCTCCTATATAACTATGAAAACTTTAACAAAACAAGAGGAAGAGAAATTAGATATAATAGTGTACCTGAGTTTACCCTCAAGCAAGAGAACAGTGGAAATTTATGGTACAGAGGCTACGGTGTCCTTCTCTTAAAAAAGCTGCTTACCATAGCTAAAGTCTCTTCTTCCCTTACCAAGAGGAAAATAGCCACTGAACAATTACACTGCTACTAGTAATTAAGAAGAAGAATTGTTTGGTAATCTGTGTTGTCAAGTGTATAAGGACAGAGGAGAATCTTTAAAGAATAGGCCAGACTATTTGGTGTATGTGTAGGCAAAGGGAAAGTGAACCGTAACCACAGAGAGGGGTCCAATGTAGTACTGTCTGGCTAGTCAAAGGACCCCATACCTCTCTAGCGGTAGTATCTCAGCGGGTGGCTGGTGCCCTGGCCAACCTACCACCTACATAATTAGCAAACCTGTACTTGTCAGGGCCACCCATAATAGGACGGTTTGCGGTGAGTGATCAAACTATAGTTTCCACCATCATCAATCAAGTTGGCCAGCGTGGTAATGAAAATGGCCAAATCCTAAACACGACTAAGGACATGTCTCAGTACTACGGGCTGCGAGATTACAAAAGCCC
>NC_090761.1:33326253-33328753 GCF_036898095.1 Palaemon carinicauda
CTAGTCAGCATTTATTGGTCCCTCTCTCTCTCTCTCTCTCTCTCTCTCTCTCTCTCTCTCTCTCTCTCTCTCTCTCTCTCTCTCTCTCTCTCTCTCCTGTTCACTTCCTAGATTCAAGACTTCTTTCTCTCCAAGTGATGGAAGTATGCTACCCTGGAACACGGTACATTTGGAACCCAACTGACTATATCATCTTATCAGCTCTGCATTTCACATATAATATGAATACAGTTCATTTCGACGAATTCTACCTGTTTTGTCACTTGATTCAACATCAACTCTTCCACGTTATTGACAATTGGGACAATGAGTCCGTGATACATTCATATTTTAGAATTTCAATATGCCTGCCAGTTTCATTTTAAAACTTTCTATATATAGGGGTCTTACTTCATGGGTTATCTACTCAATAATATTTTCTCTTCTCTCAACCTAATTATCAATTACATTAACTCTAAATTACCAAAATGATTCACCAATTCTAACCAAAGATGCACTTTTATTACTAATGATAGTTCCATTTCAACTTCATGGCTTCATTTAACATCAAAACTTCACTTTGCAAATAGTCATTTTCCACCTTCCACTTTCAAACGTGATTACCAGTTTCTTGCTGACCAATTAATTTAGATAATTCGTAAATGTTGGCACGCCATGTTTTCATCAAATAATTTTGTTTTTCACTATAATTGTCACTCCAGGTTGGCTTTATACCAGCACATTCACTTCCTCCTGAAACACCATGTAAACTCACTGCATCCACATCCGCACTAGATTAGTCACTCTTCCATTTAGCATAATCTTCATTTCCATAATATAGAATAGAAAATCAGTAGTATGGTTTAGTTTAGTTAGCCTAAGTGGTTCAAATGCATGGCTAGTTTCTCGACGTCTGATTTCAATACGTGAATTACCGTGTTGGTCTAGCCCTAAGCCTACACATTCCTGTGGACAAAACTAAGTAGCTGCATTTGAAAAGAAATCTTTAGTGCGACTGTTTGTATTTTCCCTTAATTATTATTATTATTATTATTATTATTATTATTATTATTATTATTCTTTCAGATTCGACATAAGCAAAGACAAGATTACCTACAGCAGCCGATTCGTTCGATCCAAGACCTACGAACAGAACATGGCCGCTGGATCCATCACAAGGGCAGAGTTCGGCACGCCAGCTCCTGCTTCCAAGGGCATGTTCTCAAGGTGAATTTCTTCCCAACAGTTACATAAATTACATAATAATTTATATATATATATATATATATATATTATATATATATATATATATATATATATATATATATATATATATGTGTGTATGTATGTATGTATGTATGTATGTATGTATGTATATATATATATATATATATATATATATATATTATATATATATATATATATATATATATATATATATATATATATATAGAGAGAGAGAGAGAGAGAGAGAGAGAGAGAGAGAGAAGAGAGAGAGAGAGAGAGAGAGAGTGTGTTAGTACAAGTATAATATATATCATGCATGGTATAGTCAGCAAACTATACTGAACTATATTTTGAGATGAACAAGAGCATATATTTTAAAGTCAACTTTTTTTGTATTAGTTTTATGTTTGCATTTAAGCACCCGATCGCACACTTCACACACAAACCTACAATTATACTGCATAATTAATTATGAATCAGTAATTTTCAAATACAAAAGATATGTAGTATCGTATTAAGTGTAACGTTCTGTACAATAAAAGTGTAATTCTGTACCTAGAAAAGAACTACGGTAGAACTTTGGTTTTGGCATTTCTCGATTTAACTCTTTTATGGGTCTAGCTGTTAAAAAATTCATTCTTTAAACTCTACCATGATTATCTTTAGAATGTTATGAAACAGCAGTATATACAGTAGTTGGAAGATTGTCATTTTTTCCCCGTTGTTGTCAAACAGATTTTAGATGCGATGGATCCCGAAAAGATGTTTTCTGATAACGCCCTGGTCTCCGTCTGCGAGGTTGGAGATAGCTACTATGCCATGTGTGAAACTCCCTTCATGGTGCAAATCAACCCCAATACATTGGAGACAGAGGATAGGGTGAGTGATTCTATACCTTAAGCATTGGTGTGTAGTCCCAATTTCTATATACCACTTTAAGGGAATGCCAGTCCATGGTTGTAATTTCACGTATGATAAAGTAAACTATTGAAAACTATTTCATTTTAGCAATTTTTCAGTTTTAGGAAAATATTGTTTGGAAAGACAACCTAATCCCATGTCTACCCAACACATAAACGGAAAATATAGAATGAAGAAAACATTAGACTCACCCTTTGGTAGAAAATATTTATTATTTCTTTTCTAAACAATATGCCTATACAGACTTCCGAGATGAATTTTTGCGTACAGACCTCAGTCCTGAATGGAGGTGTCTGTATAATATAATTTATGTTGTTTCAACATCATTTCAGATAAACATTAACAAACGACATGGGCTCATGACCCAGAGCCC
>NC_090761.1:33336253-33398753 GCF_036898095.1 Palaemon carinicauda
CTTTTCTGGTTCTCTGTAGAAAATGGCAAATAAAATTTATCTAGGCATTATTACTCAGGCTCAAGTAACCTTATATTGTATTACAGTTGGTATGTCACTTTGTAGCATATGATTGTGCATTTAACACATCGTTATAAAATTGAGGGTTTTTTTTTTTACTTCGTCTCCAGGTGTATTGTAATATATTCAAATTGAGCCTTTCACAATAAAATATTTTTTCCAGACTTTCTTTTTGCTAAATCATCTATGATCGAAATTACATCTTCCCCTTATATATATATATATATATATATATATATATATATATATATATATATATATATATATATATATATATATATAAAACAGTATGTATTCAAACATACTATATATGCATTACATAGGGGTTCCAGGTTTTTTTTCTTGAAAGGGTTCTGTAAAACTGGAGTAAATGTAGAAATCCTGTTTTCTTATTCTGATCATCACCATTATGAGTAAGAAATTAATTCTGCCCCCTTTGTATACTTTTATGGTACGTACAAGTGTACAGTAATAAGAAAAGTGATATGAAATCTAAAGTGACTAGACATAACCTTTGCAAAATGCAACGCATGAAAGAAGAAATTCACATCTCTCTCCAATACGAAGAATTAGATGAATTAATTCGTGGTTATTTCTTGTAAAACCAATAAAATATTATTTTAATGATCTCTTCAGCGATAAAGGCCTACTTTATATCCAAATTGTCATGTGAATATAATTTCAAGGCCTTTCCTTTTATGAGTCCTGAATCTTGGTTTTTCTCTACATATTTCTAAATTCAATGTTGGAAAAAAAATATGTTGCAAGTGAATATAAAAGAAACAATTGTATAAATATGTAAACTATACAATACTGTGTGTGTATATGGTTCTTTCTATCGTCACTTTTTAAACGAGAAGTGTAAAAAGAAATGACTGATGGCGAGTGAAGGAGGCTTGTGTTTAATTAAAATCGGTCAGTATTTTGAAGGTGATTTTGATTATTAATTGGCAATAAAGATCACTAAGTAACTATCAAATGACTTTCATTTATTTTTTGTATGCAAAAACTTCCACGAATCCGTGTTCACTGATTTCATTCCGTTTAGTTCACTGTTGCTTGTTAAACATTTTAATGTTTTATTGTATGACTTGATCATTAGTTAGCTCTTATTGTTATTATTATTATTATTATTATTATTATTATTATTATTATTATTTCATTCCGTTTAGTTCACTGTTGCTTGTTAAACATTTTAATGTTTTATTGTATGACTTGATCATTAGTTAGCTCTTATTATTATTATTATTATTATTATTATTATTATTATTATTATTATTATTGAGTTAAAAGTAATGGCTGCATCGGCAGAGTTTATTTTCTTATCCAATTTTTCTATTTTCCGGATAATTCTCTTCTCTAGAGCGCATTTGCCGATGCAGCCATTACTTTTAACTCAACCTGCCAAAAAGAGGGTCTCCTACCACGACATTATTATTATTATTATTATTATTATTAATTAATGGCTTTGAAGTATTTACTCCTAAATTCCTGTGTGCTGTTTTACAACATTTCGAGAGGACGTCTCCCGAGAGAATATAACAGTCTCTGTTTACTATATAGCTATTGTTGCTCATCTGAAAACAGAAATATATCTGAAATAGTCATTCGCATGGCTGGCTGCGCAACAATTGCCAGTATAATCAAACACTGAAATTTATATTATTATTATTATTATTATTATTATTATTATTTTAATATTATTACTATTACTATTATCATTATTATTTTTATTCATTATTATTATTAATATTATTATTACTATTATTATTAATGTTGCTATTACTATTACTATTATTATCATTATTATTATTATTATTATTGTTATTATTATTACTATTATTTTTAGTATGAGTATTAGTATTGATAGTATCATTATTATTATTAATTATAATTCATTAAATATTATTTAATATTTATTATTATTCATTATCATTATTATTTATTATTATTATTTGCTTATTTATTATTATTCATTTCTTTATTATAATTTATTATTATTTACATATTATTATTACTTATTTATATTTAGTATTAGTATTAGTATTAATGATGATGATGAGGAAAATAATGAAAATAATGATAATAATAATAATAATAATTAATTAATATAAATGATAATAAATGGTCACAAATGATAAAGAATAGTAAATTATAATAATAATAAAAATAATAACAATAAAAATAATAATAATAATAATAATAATAATAATAATAATAATAATAATAATAATAATAATAATAATAATAATAATAATGTATTTTGCTAGAAGTTTCAGTACCATTTAGTTACTTAATTGCATAAAATTAAGAATTTTATTTCGGAAAAATACGTGGCCAGTTCATTGCTTAGCATACTATATGCATTCACATTATTCTTATATTTTGAATTATGCTATGTACTTTAGCATTTGCTGGTAATTAATTTTGAAAAGTCGACCTATTTCGGGAGTATTCCTTGACCATTTTCAAAAGTTTTTAACATATTGTCTCTTGGTGCTGTGACTTGTTATTTAATGTTGTGGGAGTTTTTGTCTAATTTTGCTGTGTGATAAGATGAGTTATCCATTGCAATTGTGAAAGATGAGGGTATGCCAGATGTCACGATTTTGCGGGACATGTCCCGACTTTGATCCTTTGGTTCCGTGTCCCGGACAAGACGCTCACGGGACGGCCTTTTGTCCCGCATTTAGCTCATCATAAAAAAAAAAAAAAAAAAAAAAAAAAAAAAATAATTCAACAAATTAAAATCCTTACCTCATGAAGATGGGGATATATTCGATAGCCACCGCTTACGGAACCATTGTTCAAATACGACCCTGTATTTAACTGTGATAGTCAACGTCATATTTTGCACTGAATATGAGTACGTACTGCATTAGGAACAAATCCTTCTTGAGACCCGGCATGTAATACTATGAGCCTCCCTCCTTTTCCTAAAGGCACTTTAATTCCCGTTGCACTCTTTGCTGTGTTATCTATCTAGCATTTTCAGAGAGTATAATTCTGGTTCACCCAAGTTTCGTCCAGATATATAATAGAATGTCCATTTTCTCTGGCTTTAATAATTCTTTTGCCAACAATCTTGATCTTGAGCACTGTCCGTCAAATCTTTCAATTTAAAACTGTCGCCCAGTAACTTTTGCTTAACCAAATCCTATCTCAATAATAATTTTCCTTAAAGATTCTCAACTACCCGTGAAGTCAATATTTTCTAACATTTCAAGCATCACTTTATCAATGGTTGGAATTTTTTTTTTTTTTTAAGTTAGTAGAATTTAAGTATTGTTTTTCATAACACGTCTTATATCGAACTTAAGTCTATGGCAGTATTTGTCCTTTGCCTTTTCTTGATATAAAAACTGGCTTTCCAAACAACTCTTCTGTCTTGTTTTTCTACAGATTCTCTCAACTGCAATGTTGCTTAAATTGGCTGCCTCTGCTATGCGGAAAATTGCTTTAGAAACATAAATAACAGAATCTCCTTGCTGTTTTTTCTAATAAAAAATATTTCGAAACATTAAAATCAATCTCTCGTGATTGACCAATAATAATAATAATAATTACTTTCTATTATTATTATTATTATTATTATTATTATTATTATTATTATTATTATAAGCTAAGTTAAAACCCTGTTTAGAAAATCAAGATGCTATAAGCCCAATGGCCCTAACAGGGAAAAATACCCCAGTGAGGAAAGTAAACAAGGAAATAAACTACACGAGAAGTAATAAACAATCAATATAAAATATTTCAAGAACACTAACTATATTAAATTAGATCTTTCATATCTAAACTTTACAAACTTCAAAAAACAAGAGAAATAAGATAGTACAGCGTGCCCGAGTGTACCCTCAAGCAAGAGAACTCTAATCCAAGACAGTGGAAGGCCATGGTAAAGAGGCTAAGGCACTACCCAAGACTAGAGAACAATAATTTTATTGTGGAGTGTCCTTCTCCCATAAGTAACCACTCAACAATTACACTGCAGTTAACGCCTTTAGCAAAGAAGAATTGTTTGGTAATCTCAGTGTTGTCAGGTGACAGCTGTACGAGGACAAAGGAGTGTGTGGAAAGAATAAGCTAAACTCTCCTGTGTATTGTAGGCGAAGACAAATTGAGCCGTAACCAGAGAGAATAATCCTGTGTAGTACTGTCTGGCCAGTCAAAGGACCCAATAACTTTCTAGCGGTAGTATCTCAAACGGGAGGCGGGTGCCCTGGCCAACCTACTACCTGTTGCTATGGATAGGGATGGATGACCTTCCATTCTGGCTGACAAAAAGTTGGATTCTTGTGTCGCCTTTGATTTACTTTTTAATATTTGAGGCATCTCTCTCTCTCTCTCTCTCTCTCTCTCTCTCTCTCTCTCTCTCTCTCTCTCTCTCTCTCTCTCTCTCTCTCTCTCTCCTATATCTAGGTGTGAAGGTCAAGCTACTTACGTTGCAAGTGGGCTACCTGCTCACAAGGAATACTTCCAGACGAAAGCTGATTAACGAATGTCCATCGCTGACCTGAGAAACTATATCGGAAAAGTGGCAACGTTTGTGCCACGGTTCTTTGTTGTACGACTAAATAATGTTACGAAACGATAACAATTAAAATATTAGTTTTTGTATATCGGGTAATTGAAATTTAAAATTTAAGATAATTGCATTCATTATACCCATCACCCTTTCCTATTTCTGTTTATTTTCGAAAAAAAAAAAAAACGTCGGAAATATTGCAACGTGTGATTTTGTCTTTAGGTACATATCGACCTTCGTAAATTTGACAAAATACAAGTTAATCGATAGATTCCCATATTATATAGTTAGCCAAAATTTTAGTTTTGGAATATTCTATGGCTTACAATATGTCGGTTTACAAAATAAATGGAGTATTGGAAACAGCATGGGCATAAGTGGACTTACAAACACACTTTAACTGGGCAATAATCCCTTATACCCTATAGGCTAACGTGAGCATTGACTGTAAATATAACACGCGCATAGTCTTGCAATACAGTATAATGGTTCTTTACTGATACATATGTAAGTACGCAAATAAAAAAAAAATCCCTTCATTACCACTAGAACAGGTAATATCCATCTAAAATTAATGTAGAAATCTGCAACACCAGTTTCAACTTCCTTCGCCTGGACGAATTGGCCAGCTTTCAAAACGCTTCCCATTGCCTTCCAGGGTAACGAAATTAGGTTTGAGGACCTTTTCGCCAAGGCCCATAGAATAAGCTTTTCGCCATACATCGTGGTGGCTACGCATATATAGGCCTACGCTTGACAGCGCTTTCCAAAATCATGTCACGTTTACTATAAGTATAAGATTTTGTGGAAATGTAATAAACAACTTAGGCCTATATGTTGGAAAAAATAATCTTGGTACAAATCTGAATAGGAATGCTTTTAAAATACAGTTTACATACCATGAAATTCATAAATTTTGTATAGGTCTACTGTTCCACAATGTTACTCTATTCTGGCTTTATTTCTTATATGATAAATACCTTTTTTTTAACATATTCTTCTTAGAGGACACCCATTAGGAGAATCTCGTATAAAACAACAAAATACAGGCGAATAACATAACGGTTTTTGGCCAAGTTTAGTTTATGAATCTATTCAATAGGCGATAAATCTGTCACAACGCTAATGAAATATTGATTTACGATGCCTTCAGGCGAGATTTAAAAGGCCATTTGAGGTTAACCTGGACTAATCCGAGGAAGATCCGCCTTAAGATCGGTACCTACGACTTTCGGCTATTCAAATGTCAAGCTCTCATTATGACAGCAAGTGGTCTCGCTTTCAAAGCAGACTTAAGAATTTGGAGGAAAGTACTTAGCCGGTGATAACCTTCCTTATATTTTTCCACGGGCCAAGGGAGTGGACCGTGCTAACGAGAACTGTTGGCTATAATCCACAACAACAACAACAGTATTTAGCCCCCATTCCCTCTTGGCTTTGCCAAAGACGCGTGCGTTCATACCTTGGAGGAATAGAGGTTATTCCTCCAAGGTTCACACACACACACACACACACACACACACACACACACACACACACACACACATATATATATATATATATATAATATATATATATATATATATATATATATATATATATATATATATATATATATATATATATATAAATATACATATATATATATATATATATATATATATATATATATATATATATATATACATACATATATATATATATATATATATATATAGATATATATATATATATATATATATATATATATATATATATATATATATATATATGTATAGATTTATACTATTTATTCGCCTTTTATATCTGTTAAGACTGCCTGTGTAGCTTATAGCATTCCATGTTAAGCTTCGGGTTCATTGTTTTGATTTTGAATTTGGAACTTTCATTTATTACTATTATATGATATTAATTATTTTTCTCTTATAGCCATTGTAGATTACAAAAACATGTTTGATAGAGATTTGGTAATAGCATGTTGCTATTTGTTAAAAACATTGAACCGTTTCATATCATTACCTTTTGATTATGGTAGTATTAATTTGATTACCGGTATATCTAATTATTATTATTATTATTATTATTATTACTATCCAAGCTACAACCCTAGTTGGAAAAGCAAGATGCTATAAGCCCAGGGGCTCCAACAGGGAAAAATAGCCCAGTGAGGAAAGGAAATAAGGAAATAAATAAATGAAGAGAACAAATTAACAATAAATCATTCTAAAATAAGAAACAACGTCAAAACAGACATGTCATATAATAAACTATCAACAACATCAAAAACAAATATGTCATAAATAAACTATAAAAAGACTATGTCCGCCTGGTCAACAAAAAAGCATTTGCTCCAACTTTGAACTTTTGAAGTTCTACTGATTCAACCACCCGATTAGGAAGATCATTCCACAACTTGGTCACAGCTGGAATAAGACTTCTAGAGTACTGCGTAGTATTGAGCCTCGTGATGGAGAAGGCCTGGCTATTAGAATTAACTGCCTGCCTAGTATTACGAACAGGATAGAATTGTCCAGGGAGATCTGAATGTAAAGGATGGTCAGAGTTGTGAAAAATCTTATGCAACATGCATAATGAACTAATTGAACGACGGTGCCAGAGATTAATATCTAGATCAGGAATAAGAAATTTAATAGACCGTAAGTTTCTGTCCAACAAATTAAGATGAGAATCAGCAGCTGAAGACCAGACAGGAGAACAATACTCAAAACAAGGTAGAATGAAAGAATTAAAACACTTCTTCAGAATAGATTGATCACCGAAAATCTTGAAAGACTTTCTCAATAAGCCTATTTTTTGTGAAATTGAAGAAGACACAGACCTTATATGTTTCTCAAAAGTAAATTTACTGTCGAGAATCACACCTAAAATTTTGAAAGAGTCATACATATTTAAAGAAACATTATCAATACTGAGATCCGGATGTTGAGGAACCACCGTCCTTGACCTACTTACAATCATACTTTGAGTTTTGTTAGGATTCAACTTCATACCCCATAATTTGCACCATGCACTAATTCTAGCTAAATCTCTATTAAGGGATTCACCAACCCTAGATCTACATTCAGGGGATGGAATTGATGCAAAGAGAGTAGCATCATCTGCATATGCAACAAGCTTGTTTTCTAGGCCAAACCACATGTCATGTGTATATAGTATAAAAGGTAATGGGCCAAGAACACTACCCTGTGGAACACCGGATATCACATTCCTATAATCACTATGGTGCCCATCAACAACAACTCTTTGAGATCTATTACTTAAAAAATCAATAATAATGCTAAGAAACGACCCACCCACTCCCAACTGTTTCAGTTTGAAAACAAGGGCCTCATGATTAACACGGTCAAAGGCAGCACTAAAATCAAGGCCAGTCATACGAACTTCCCGACCACAATCAAGGGATTTCTGTACAGCATTGGAGATTGTAAGAAGGGCATCACATGCTCCAAGGCCTTTACGAAAACCAAATTGCAAACTAGGGAGTAGATGATTACCTTCAGCAAACCTATTAAGACGTTTTGCCAGAAGACGTTCAAAAACTTTAGATAATATGGGAGTTATGGAAATTGGGCGGTAATCAGTGGGACTTGAGCTACCACAAACACATTTACATAGAGGAGTAACATTACCAATTCTCCAACTAGTGCTAAAAGCTCCTCTTCTTGCTAACTTGCGCAAAATAACAGATAACTTTGGAGCTAAGAAATCTGCTGTCTTTATAAAAAACAAAGGAAAAATACCATTTGGGTCTACACCTCCATAAGCATCAAGGTCCATCAACAGAGCTTTAATCTCACGAGATCGAAAAGCTAAACTAGTTAGTTTAGCCTCAGGAAAACAGGAATGTCGTTACACTTACTTAAAGCGCTCATTTGCAGGTCATATATACAATACAGGGGAACCCCATTCTCTACATAACCTTTCTGAAGTCATTTTATCGTATACATTCCAAGGCATTCAGCATTTCATGCCGCATATTGTCAAATCCACATTATCGAAGCATTTAGAAAACGAGTCTTCGGTTTCCTCATAAAAGTCTTAAATATTTAATATCTTTGGTCTTTCGGGTGTATACTTGTTACTTGTTTTGGGTTTAAATCCAACCCTCCACTGAAGTCGAGTGAACTACTTCTCGGGCGGGTCCATATCAATTATCTAACGAAACATTTTCATTATAACTTATACAATTCTTTGATTGTAGCATCTTCCAGATCATATGATCTTGTGAAAAGTTATGTCTTTAGTTTCTTCTTAAATTCAATTGCTCCCTTTAGGTCCTTCATTTCAGTTGGCAGTTTATTATAATGTCTAGGCGCACAGCAGCTAAAAGCCCTTTCACCAAATTTACTATTTGTTCTTGGTTCAGATAGCCTATGTTTGTCACTCATGTGTCTTATGTTAACATATAGTGGAAGCTTATTGTATAATCTTGGGGCCGTGATTTTCAAACTATAATCGATGGAGGAAAATTTATAAAAAAAGAATTCGTGAGATTGTATACATCCACATTTTTCTTGCAAATTTCCATATATTTCTAAAGGATGACATTTAGAATTCGTGTATCTCATTTATTTTCATTTGTTTATTTCATTATGAATATGATGAACAATATTTTATAAAAGATATAAATAAATAACACTTCTTGTACAAGTAACATATATTACTTTGTTGATCACGTTCATGTAAATAACATACAGTAAAATCTGTTTTTATTGAAGATTACACAATTCAATTAACATGTCAATCAAACTCAAAACAAAAAAAAAAATTGGTAGAAAAAGAAAGGTATGAGGAAACAAATTGCGTTCTTTATTATTCTTATGTTAAAATTGTAATGAAAGAATACATGCTTCGTTATACTGTGGTTTTCGTTTTATCAAACTTACTTAGGAATATATCAACTTTGAGATTAACATAGTAATCCCTGACACGACGAGATGGTGTAGGACACTATAATAAATAAGGGATGAAAACCAAAGAGAGAGAGAGAGAGAGAGAGAGAGAGAGAGAGAGAGAGAGAGAGAGAGAGAGAGAGAGAGAGAGAGAGAGAGAGAGAGAGAGAGAGAGAGAGTTTCCCTAGGCTACGAGACCGAAATTAAAAGAAAGATAAGCATGGGATGGAGAGACTTTAGTAATCAAACTTAGATTATGTAATGTAAAATATGCCACTTTCTCTAAAAAAGAAAAGTATTTAATGAGATGGTCCGACCAGCATTAACTTATGCATCAGAAAATTGAACCCTACTAAAGCCTTAGAATATAAGTTATTCTGTGGTGACCGCTGAGAAGAGCTCTTTGCCAGAACTTATCGTGTCTGAGCGTAAAAACATAGTTCACTTTTCCTTGAAGGAATCACTCTTTAGAGACAAGTCGAAACACTTTGAAAACAACAATAAAACCAGATTAAGATATTAACATTAATACAGGGAGGAGTATCCTATTTTCCCTCACCCTTTCTTTACAACACTGTACTTGCTTGCACAAGATCACTTAAATAACATCAACATCTTTACATATATATATATATATATATATATATATATATATATATATATATATATATATATATATATATATATATATATAAATATATATATATATAATATATATATATATATATATTAGTTCATTATGCATGTTGCATAAGATTTTTCACAACTCTGACCATCCTTTACATTCAGATCTCCCTGGACAATTCTATCCTGTTCGTAATACTAGGCAGGCAGTTAATTCTAATAGCCAGGCCTTCTCCATCACGAGGCTCAATACTACGCAGTACTCTAGAAGTTTTATTCCAGCTGTGACCAAGTTGTGGAATGATCTTCCTAATCGGGTGGTTGAATCAGTAGAACTTCATAAGTTCAAAGTTGGAGCAAATGCTTTTTTGTTGACCTGGCGGACATAGTCTTTTTATAGTTTATTTATGACATATTTGTTTTTGATGTTGTTGATAGTTTATTATATGACATGTCTGTTTTGACGTTGTTTCTTATTTTAGAATGATTTATTGTTAATTTGTTCTCTTCATTTATTTATTTCCTTATTTCCTTTCCTCACTGGGCTATTTTTCCCTGTTGGAGCCCCTGGGCTTATAGCATCTTGCTTCTCCAATTAGGGTTGTAGCTTGGATAATAATAATAATAATAATAATAATAATAATAATAATAATAATATATATTGAAAACTGACAACTAAGGATAAACAATGCATTTAATAAACTTGGAGGAGTTATTTAAAGAAAAGAATTTTTAAATCTTTTAATTGTTCTGCCCTTTTCAGATACTTATCTTTCACTACCGATATTTCCGTACTTGTGGTCACATCCGTCAATCAAGGGTCTTTCGGCTTATATGATCTCTAAGAAAGTCAATCTAATCTTCGCCTCTCTCTCTCTCTCTCTCTCTCTCTCTCTCTCTCTCTCTCTCTCCTCTCTCTCTCTCTCTCTCTCTCTCTCTCTATATATATATATATATATATATATATATATATATATATATATATATATATATATATATGTGTGTGTGCATATACTGTATACACACACACACACACACACACACACATATATATATATATATATATATATATATATATATATATATATATATATATATATATATATATATATATATATATCATGTAGACTTTCCTTAGAGATCCTTTGCATCCATTGAATACAATGTTTTCTTCACCTTCCACCAGTATTTTTTTTTTAAAGTGGGGATTTCCTTTCGTGCATAAAAGTTTAAGACTGTTCTTCATAAAACATATTTGTTGAAGTCGTCTCGAGTAGTCGATGCTTTGTTTGTTGTAGAAATTTAGATTTTCCACATTCTTCTTGCATGATTATTCGACGAACTGTTAGTTGCCCCCATACACTACCGAGCATCGAATCGCGCTTCGAGTCACCTCAAGCTTGGCTCGAACTCGAAGGAGGCCACACACTAAAGAGCCTTGTTTCAGTTAAGCGCTTTTTCCGCACAGTGAAGATGTCATCCTCAGACCTAGACACAGACGATTTTTTAAGCATTGCTGTTGCTCTCGAAGAGAAAAAACGTAAAAAGCGATCAAAGTGGAGCAAATCGTGGCTTTTATAGAGAAATTATTTCTCACATACCAATTTGCTAGAAGAACTTAGATTGAAAGAGCCCCAAGATTGGTTCAACTATCTGAGGATGGACGAAGATACGTTCCTAGAGCTTCTTTCCATGGTAACTCCTATTATTGAGAAGAAAGATACGAAACTTCGAGAAGCAATTTCTCCCCATCAGCGTCTAGCAGCCACATTACGCTTTTTAGCAACTGGGAAATCCTATGAAGATCTAAAATTCTCAACGTGTATTTCTCCACAAGCATTGGGACACATTATTCCTGAAACCTGTGATGCGATATACAGAGTGCTCAAACCCCATTACTTAAAGGTAAGACAACATTTGTTTTTCTTTGTGATATGCCAATACCAACATTTTTAGCGATACCGACAGATATCTCTATTTAGCAATGTATCGATACCGATACATTTCAAAGTTTAAAAAAATTGTGATGAAGAAGCTTTAATTAATGTTATTCAGTCATAAAAGATATGTTAATGATAGGTAATTAATTAACTGAAGGAAACATGAATTTCAATTTTAATATCACTTTATCTTATAGGTACCTTAGCCTATAGCTACATTGATACTTGATAAGGAAAAAAAAAACACTGGCTATATCAGTTTTTAATGATATTTCATTTTTAGCTAACATCAAAATCCTTATATGAAAATAAAAAAATAGAAGAAATTGTATATAATTAAAAAAAATTCTGTAACAACAAAATGAAAATGAAAACTGAGGATTTCTTTCCTTCATTGATAATGCTAATTATATACTTAAAGAAAATTCAATAAAAGAAATAAATGACAAAATAAAAATGAAAACTGAGGATTCCTAACTAATTACCTACTTAAAGAAAATTCAATAAGAAATTCATTTCTGTAACATAACAAAATAAAAATGAAAACTCCTTCATTGATAAGGCTAGTTATATAATTTTCCTATCTATATGAATTCATTACCAGAGAAGTTATGGAAATATGATGCAAGTTGGGTCTCTCCTGTAGGTTGGGTCCCAGAAAGAGGATTGAGGTGTCCATTGACAACATGGGACATTTCATTAATGCATCCTTTTTTGGCCTTGTACAAAACATCATTCACCAGACGAATAACCTCCATCGAAGTGCTTTCTGGGAGTTCGTCCAATTGGATTGCCCAAGCTTTAACTTGAGCATCGAATTTACTACTTTGCTTTTTCTGGAGACGCTCGGAGAGTAACTTATAAAAATCCCTCTGTGAATTCTTGCATCCTTTAGAAGATGTAGAAGATGATGCTTCGGAGCCTGTAGGAGAAGAAGGAGTGGGAATGGTTACAGTTGTTGGTGAAGAAACAGATGTTTCATCCAACTGTGGAAGAAGAAAGAAAAATATTTAAAATGTGTACAAACTTTTGTATTTCGGCATTTATAAATTTTTCGTTGGCTAAGCAAAATCAGGCTAAAAATAAAACATTTATTTACTTCATCTTTTACCCTTTGAGCTTTGCCCTTTTTTTTCTTCTGTATTGTTTTTTTTTCTCTTTATATATATATATATATATATATATATATATATATATATATATATATATATATATATATATATATATATATATATATATATATATATTTGAGGTCAGGCTAGAGAATGAGCCTTCTGGTCCGTCCTGATTCTCCCGTCCATTAAAAAAAAAAAAGTTAGGATTTACAGATGGAAAAAATTGATATCATGTGACTTTTTTTAAGTAACTTGTTAAAATTTGCATTATATAATATGGTATAATATTTATAATTTTCTTTATATTCTCTTTTTCAGTTTCGTTCGAGTGTCGCAGAATGGAAAGCAATCGCACAACAATTTGAAAACAAATGGCAATTTCCTAATTGTTGCGGGGCGCTTGACGGCAAGCACATAAGCATAACTCCTCCCCATGATTCCGGGTCTTATTACTGGAACTACAAAGGATTCAATAGTGTTGTGCTGTTGGCCCTTGCAAATGCCAACTATGAGTTTATTATGTGTGATGTTGGCACTAATGGGCGAATATCAGATGGAGGTGTGCTTGAGAACACAAAATTCGGAGACCTATTAAGCGAAGGGAAACTGAATTTGCCAGAGCCAGCTAAACCAGAAAATAGTAGCAGAATTTTGCCATATGTATTCATCGGAGATGAGGCTTTCGCGTTAAGGAAGCATTTTTTAAAGCCTTATTCCTCCAAAGACCTCATAAAGGAGCGCAGAGTATTTAACTATAGGCTCTCTAAAGGAAGAAGAATAATCGAAAATGTATTTGGTATTATGACTTCACGTTTTAGGATTTTTTCTTCACCAATAAATCTAAAGATTGCTAATATAGAAAAAGTAGTATTAGCATGCTGCGTTCTACATAACTTTTTGAGAAGAAAATGTAGTGCATCATATTTGCCGCCGGAAAATGTAAGCAATGATATAGGCCTATGCATTGAAAACATAACCATTCCTGATGTAATGCTCGGAGATGTTGCTCTACAACCTTTGGAAAGGACACATACCAGAAACCCTCCGCAAGAAGCTAAAGAAGTCAGGAATCAATTTATGGCTTATTTTATGGAAGAAGGTGCCGTTCCATGGCAAGACAAGTCAGTAGGAAACTAGAGTACGAGACCAAGTATATATAAATTCAGCGTAGTCTTTAGCCAAAAAAAAAAAAAAATAAGTAAAAAAAAAATTAAACTAACAATTGGTCTCAGACTTTTCCATTGGATAGTTAGTTAAATTCTAAACAAATTAATTATTTAGTTCATGGTGCTTTAAGGTTTTGGTGAACTTTGTATGAATTAAAACAATTAATTCTGTATAAGAAGTGCATATTGTTTCTTAATAATTGTATGTATAGAACTTCATATCATTGCTAGATAGTACTTAAAATATTAAGTACAAGTCACATTGTTCAAGGAGAAAGCATCACTGAAATTGTAAAAGGATAATTAGTGTTTAATAAAAATATAAATTTCCCTTACCATCTCTCTTTCAAAGCTTTCCTCCTATATAGTAGACCTAGAGCGTCTGGCATTTCTTGGTCTTTCAGAAAGAGTAATTTTTCGTAGTACCATAAGTTGGGCTTATAAATGTCATCTGTGCTGGCTCCAGATTTGTATGAGGCCTGAACCTTTTTAAATTCTTTTCTAAATGATGCACGTAGAGAATTAATCTTACGTAAACATGATTCACGATCAGCATTAGGGTCACATTCTTTCAGTTTTTCTACTAATTTGTCTTGAGCAATTTGTTTTGCGTGTTTGTTATAGTAATCTGCCGATTTAATTTTCCACAAACACGGGAAAGACTGGTACAGGTCTATAAAGTCACTTAACACTTCTCTTAAATTGGCGCTATCCATCTTCAATTTCACTCAACATACAAAAATAATGGAGCCTTCCTCGTGTACCCAACAAATTATCACCTGGCTCGAAGCTCCACCCACAAAATATCAGGAATGTCTTGATAGCGTCGAGCCAGCTGCGAGTGGCTCGTTGCACGATGCGAAAGCCCCCATACACTATGAACACTCGACGCGTTGCACGAAGCGCGATTCGATGCTCGATAGTGTATGGGGGCCTTAACATTTGTGGCTTTAGACGTGCGGATACATGCTTTGGTTACATAAGTAAAAGGGCCGCTGTTTATCTTTATTGTGAAATGCTTGTACACACTGTGTACTGTTTCCACGAGTTGTTTAAGTTTCCAATCGTTTAAGTTTGATAGCTTATGCAGTTTCAAAAACTGCATTTTATACTCCAAGATCAGTCATTCTAGGGAATAAATATGGCTCACTGATCTTTGCCTGATAAATTTACCCTTGTGACCTCCAAGATGTACTTGTCAATCAGATTTAAAACTCACCATCTGCCAGAGTCTTATTACTACAATAGTATAAAATTGGCAAATAGGCTGAGATTATAATTTCGAAAAAAATGTTGGTTTCAATTATCATTATAGAAATGGAAACCTTACCTTATGAAATATAGGTGCTACTATAGCGTGAGGTCTACCGCCATATGTCGCCTACCCAGGTGGAGGGTAAGGTCTACCGCGTGACCAGCGTCCCAGAGCCCCGCACCTAACCATCGAACATGTGAACTGCCCAAATCCATCAAAAAACGTGACCTGTCCACGTGACCTGCCCATATAAAAGGAAGCAAATGGAGCTTCTAAATTTCCTACGGGCCGACCAAGGGAAAGCCCCGTGCCAACAAGAAGAGTTGGCTGTAATACTCCACGAACGAACGATCTCCTAAATCAGTTTTTCCCTTGGCCTAAAAGAGATATCATCGATATCAGCATTCTACAGTGAACCACCAGCAACAGGAGCACACACACAGGCAATTGAGCGATCATGGTTGGACGCTAAAACGATGATTCTGAAGAGATTATTGCGAGGTGCTGGTTTTCAGCTGTTCCAGTCTCATCTTGATCATTTTTGCTGGAAGGTGATGAGAAAAAATTCCAATGATCTATTTGTGTCATTCTTAGATGTACGAAGTGTGTATCGCTAGAATAAATGTATGGAAATATATATGATAACCTGTTTGATGTACGAAGTGTATCGCTAGGATAAATGTATGGAAATATATGATATAACCTGTTTGATGTACGAAGAGTGTATCGCTAGAATAAATGTATGAAAATATATGATAACATGCGTGATGTACGAAAAGTGTATCGCTAGAATAAATTTATGGAAATATGTGATAACATGTTTGATGTACGAAGAGTGTATCGCTAGAATAAATGTATGGAAATACATGATAACATGTGTAGTTTTACCTTTATTCCTTTTTTTTAATGTAATTAGAAATCCAATTATCTATTTAAGTCATTTCTAAGATATGTTTAAATTAAGTGTTCGTTGCCTAGAGAAATGTATGAAATATGTTTTATCTATGAGGGACGAATAATTCAGCGGTAGACCTCACGCTATAGTACTAACGGGAGGTAGATCTCACGCTATAGTGTGGTAGACCTCACGCTATAGTAGCACCGAAATATATATGCTCGCAAGACTAACGAGAGAGAGAGAGAGAGAGAGAGAGAGAGAGAGAGAGAGAGAGAGAGAGAGAGAGAGAGAGAGAGAGAGAGAGACTGGATTTAACTTCTGGTTAATCGTAGCCACCTCTGGTTAATCCTGAGATTAGTCAAAAAGGATCTGTCATAAAGGGGCTACGCTTTATCAGTTACTCAGTTTGAATGGATCGTGTCCAAGTACTGTGTTCATGTTTCCTTAAAGTGGCTGAATCATTTTGACACAAGTAAGTTATACAATGGGTCAGATATTGTCTCAGCGGTCACGACAGATATATATATATATATATATATATATATAATATATATATATATATATATATATATATATATATATATATATATATATATATATATATATATATAGTATATATATATATATATATGTGTGTGTGTGTGTGTGTGTGTGTGTGTGTGTGTGGTGTGTGTGTGTACGTAAATGTTAACTCTTACGAATCAGCGTTTTTCTAAAAGTATTAAAAAGTAAACTTAAGAATTTTACAAGTTTCATGAGGTTCATCCCTCTTCTTTTTATCATTATATATATTCCTAAATGAATTGAGAGAGAGAGAGAGAGAGAGAGAGAGAGAGAGAGAGAGAGAGAGAGAGAGAGAGAGAGAGAGAGAGAGAGAGAGAGAGAGAGAGAGAGAGAGTTTCCGGGCACTTTTGATGGGATTAAGTAGGTAAAAGTAGGTGGAGTAAGAGGACCAATTTCACCCCTTGAAATCCCCACGAGAGAACAGGTGTTTAGGATTATCATGGGTCAACCATACCTGGATTTCCAGAAATGAAAAACACAAGTACTTCTACTTCAGTGTTTGTAATGTAGTTGAAGTCGAATGACGCGTATCTCTAGACCTCCAGTGTATCTATTGGGACAATGTGTTATTAATAATTTTTTTTTTCTTTTAACAATCGGTGATATCAGGGTTGCCAGGTTTTCTAAATGAGAAAAGGCCAAGTTTTAATCAACGGAAGCTTTAAAAGGCCAAATCATTAGTAGAAAAGGGACAAAAAATATAACATTTATGGCCAGTCAATCTCAAAAAGGCCAAATTTAGATATTTCGCACGAAAAAAAGGCCACATTTGAGGGGTTTGGCCTGAAAAAGGCCAACCTGGCAACCCTGGGTGATATAAAATAGTACTGTTATATTACTGTACTTGGCAACTGCGCCCTTGAGTGATCTTTTCGTTGTTAGTAAGTATAAACGCAAGGCTTGTTGTGCACGTATAATTGATGTATTTTTGTAAGTAAACAAAGCTGATTGTTTGTTAGTTATGTTTATACCACTATCGATTTTCTGCCCCAACATAATGTGAATTTTATGTCATTGATAATATAGATATCATATCATTATGCTCTTTGACATGAAATTTCAACAACTCGGAACACTCAGATTATTGTGGAAGGCGTTTGCTGTTCTGGTGTATGTACACGCACAATTAAACTAATATTAAATCATGGAAACTGCTATTTGATCTAAATTCACTGTAATGGTCAGGTTGAATATGATAAAAGTAATTTTTTTTTTTCGCAAACATAACAAATTTTTGAGTACGTAGGCTATAGGCAATTAGGTACTCAACCATGTATTTTTTCTTATTTTTCAAATAATTTCTCTCATTGCAACGGGTTATCCCCATTTATTAAGTTATTTTGGAGCTGTAGCCAAGTTGAATTTTTAGTCATACCCAGGTGGTTTCTGTGCATAAAAGGTTATTCTTTATGAGATTGGAACTGAGTAAATCACATACAGCTTATCTAAAACCCTTTATTGAAGCAACTAACCTATTCCCAGAAACTAATAATACACAGGTCCATTGAGTGTGTAGGGGTATTTTTTTTAGGGTAGACATTCAGGTCTATTAGGGTAATTAGGGAACTTTAGGTTAGGTCATATCCCAGTTTGGGGTGAATGTAGTGCGGCAGTCTAAGGGTATGGCTCCTAGGTTAGGTTAGATGGAGAACCTTAGGTTAGGTTGGTTAGGTAGGAATCATTCTGTTAGGTGATTTTCTTGTGTCTGTAAAATGTGGTTTTTCACTGTCCAAACAAACTACAAAGGCTCCCATATAACTTGCATATCGGTTGATTAAAATGTGAAGGATGTTTTTCATGAAGTCCATTGTATACATCTAGGCGACTGAAGGGGACTTATTGCGCAGGCTCGGTTCTGATTGGATTGGGGAGCCTTCTGTGCATTTACAATGACGTATTTGTCAGGTGGTTTTTTTAAACCAATAAACAGCTTACAAGTACTGTACTTCTTCATAAGTTCCGGGATGTTGTTCTACAACAGCCATTTTTTCTTCCGCCTTCCCCTTCAGTTTCAACTTAACCACCATCACGTAAAGAAGTCTCCAAGAGGGAACTCAAGGGAAGTACATCAGTATATTTAAAATTTTAGTGTGATTTCATTTATGTTGGCAATTGATTATGATGGAAATGCTCTCCGTTCAGTGTAAAGCTATTGTTACTCATGTGAAATTGAAAAATAACAGCGAAATAATACCTTAAAGGTCTGATTCTTACTTAATTTTTAGGGAAGACCAGCATATTTTCTACTGTACTGTAAAGCTTCTGTAAAGGTTACCAAGACAAAAAAAGAAAAAAAAAAACGAAAAAACTTAGTCACAAGGTAAGGAATTATTTTTTATTTACTTTATCATAATATAAGGATTTGTTTGTGATTTACTTTTAGTTTGTGACCTGGGAAGGGGGAGTCCAGCTAGCGGGTGTAACCTGGGAAGGGGGTCCTGGGGTCTTGCCCCCCTCCTCCAATCCTGGTGTTGTGACCTGGGAACTACTAGCTTAGGTTAGGTGGGTTTGTTAGGTTCTGTACCCTTTTACAAATTGCAAAAGTGTTGAATAATCACAAGATAACCGGTTATCTTGTGCTTATTTTGCATTTCTGACCATTATTATTGCTGCAAATCACTCGTTTATGACATTTCCCCTCCCCAAAAACCCCGGTTTCCCACTGGGGTTGCCCATAATTGTCTTTATACTGTGTAAGGGGGTCCAAAAACTCATGAACGGGCGGTTTACCCTAATAATCATGGTCAGAAATACATAAAACACAAGATACCAGTAGCAAGTAGGAAAAATATATGGTTCATGTATTTGGCCAAGAATTGAAGTATTATATATTTACCTTATAGTGTACTTTATTATTGTGTTGAAATTTAAATGAACTTTTGTAAACTTTTTCCTGTCAGTCATTTCCATAAAAAAAAGTCATCGTAACAAAAAAAAACATGCAGTTACTGTAATCAAAACTGAGTTAATAGTAATGAAACACTCTAAACACCGGAGCTTTTGTTTGCCAGGACTTCCTGACCGTGTAAAACAGGTGTTTTTATCCCATTTTCTATGGTCTTTTTCATCGTACTACAAATACTTCCTCACTTAATTGAGCTAAAGATTTTTTGGTTTTTGCTTTGCTGTATGCTTGCTTCACTCAAGATTAAACATTATCTCATTGCTCATATATTCTGGCAAGCGGACTATGTTTTGCTATGTGCGTTAGCCCCGTGGCTAATACTTTGGCGTTAATTTTCAATGATACAAAATTAAAGGTGTGAATACACACTTAATAAAGAAGTGAGTTGTAGCTTCATGCTCCAGTATTTGTTCGAATATGGACTTTGCTTCCATTTCCAATGATCAGACTACAGTAAATACTGTATTTTTCAATATTAAACTTACCCGATAATCATGTAGCTGTCAACTCCGTTGCCCGACAGAATTCTACGGGAGGGATACGCCAGCTATCACTATACTAGAAGGGGGTGTACTCACCAGCGCCACCTGTGGCCAGGTACTACAGTACTTCTTGTTGACACCGCCTCAATTTTTCCTCTGTCGTGCTTCCGGCAAGACGTTCTGGGATACGCTTATAATCTTGGAGTATTGTTCACGGCTTTTGGTGAAGTATTTCTCTCAGATTTCGGCTGTCGCTATACTGGAAACTTCTCTATTAGCTTAGATAGCTTTTATTTAGTTCTGTTTAATGGTTAACGATCTTTTTGCTTGATTTGGAATCCCCCTTGACTAACTCTTTGATTCAAGATGTCTGACCATTCACAAGCCCCACCCCATAGACGATGTAGGTCTTGTAATAGGCGTATTCCGAAGGCCTCGGTAGATCCTCACACCGCTTGTTCTGACTGTAGGGAAAGACCCTGTCAGTTGGAAGATCGATGTGAGGAATGCGCCGGACTTTCGGAACTTGAATTTGTTCGATTCCTGAAATATTCAACCAAGTTAGAGAGAGAGAGAGTTAGGAGGAGTTCTTCTCGCTCTTCACTTTTTTCCTCACCTCATGATCCTCAACCTTTTCCTCCCCCTGTAGTGGCTACCCCCGAACCTACTATTTGTACTCAACCTGATATGTCCGTTGTTTTGCGTGCCATTCAGGCTTTAGGTGACAAAGTGGAATCGGTGGTTAGTGATCATAAGTCTCTTATGGCAGAAGTCAAAGAACTTAAGGTCAAAAGTGCAGTGGGAGGTGATAGTGCCAGTGCTGTGACAAGTGCTAGTGTCAGTGCGGTGCCAAGTGCTAGTGTCAGTGTCAGTGTGGTGCGTGAGGGTACTTCTGTGCGTGCCAGTCGTCCTCCCAGTCCGGGACCTCTTGCAAGCTCCCAAGCCCAGGGGAGAAGCAATGTCGAAGGGCAAAAGGGTTCGGCAGGCCTTGATCGGCGCACAGAAGTATCCTCGGTGGTTGCGGGCGTGTCTTACAGAGACCGTCACTCCCACCCGCAGACGATTGAGCCCGTCTTTTACTCGTCTGCTGAAGAAATGTCAGGGAGAAAACGCTGGACTCAGGTCTCTAGACCTCTCAAACACAAAGACCAGACCTCAAGAGCTCTACAACCTGGTTGCAGTCATTGGATTAGCTCTGACTCTCCGCAGTCATCAGGTGACTGCACACCTCCTAAGAGGGGTAAGGTGATGCCGCAACAGACCTCATCTTCTGTTAAGGCTTCGCCTCAGCAGACCTTAGCGTCTGTCGACCCCAAGTTGACTTTACTGCAGTCCATGCAGTCACAGCTTGCGGTCTTAATGCGTGAGTGTCAGGCTGAGAAGGTTACACCTCCTCCTGCGATCGCTCCGCCTAACCGCAGTCCAGTCTGCCAGGCGTACGAAGTTGAGGCTCCTCAGGATACCTTACCGCGTACTGAGTTGCCAGTTACCAGCGGTGTGCAGCAACCTCCGCCTTCCTTAAGGCAACCTCAGCAATGGGAGCAGGAAGCTTATGCCTTACTTCCTCCGCTTCCGCTTGCGGTTCCACCAGCGAGGCAACAATCTCTTGAGGTACGACAACCTCTTCCATCCATGAGGCAGCCACCTCAGCTCTCGCTGCAGCGACCTCAACCCTCCTCAAGGCGAGACCCTCAACACCTTAGGCTAGCACCTCAGGAACCTCAACTCGCGAGACAAGAACTGCGTTCTGCGCAGCCGCTACCTCAACTCTCGCAGCTCACACCTCAGGAACCTCAACTCGTTCCTCAGGAACCTGCTACTGCGCATCCGCAACCCTTACAGCAAGCGCAACTCTTGAGACATGATACTCATGCCAGGAGTCAGCCACCTCAACCCATGCGCCTACCTTCCTCTACTCTTCTTGACCAGTCTTTGCAGCCTGAACCTCAGGTTTTAACTCAGCAACAGAGACTTGAGGATGAAACCACAAGCGTTTATGCACCCGCTTGTTCAGACTCTGCTGTTCAGCATACCACTGTTACATTACCTCTCACTTCGCTACACTCTGGTGATGAGGTTTCTGAGGAGGAAGCTGCGCACCTGGATCCCTCATCAGACGTGGAAGAAACCAAGTCTTCTCCTCTACCCATTGACTTTCGTAAGGTCCTGGCTCTTTTCAGAGAGGTATACCCGGACCATTTTGTCTCTGCTACCCCCCGCTCTCCTCCATCTGAGTTTTCGCTGGGCATGCAGCCTGTTAAGTCAACGTATACTAAGCTCGTCTTTGCTAGGTCCTCTAAGAGAGCTTTAAGAATTTTAGGGGAGTGGTTGCAGTCTAAACAGCAACTAGGGAAGACTTCCTTTATGTTCCCACCTACTAAGCTCACTTCTAAAGCGGGCGTATGGTATGCCACAGGAGAGGAACCAGGCTTGGGAGTCCCTGCCTCTGCCCAGGCTGACTTCTCAAGTTTGGTCGACTCTCCTCGTAGAACAGCAATGAGGCGCTCTAAGGTTTGCTGGACCTTCTCCGATTTAGACCACTTCCTAAAGGGTGTATTTCGTGCCTTTGAGATGTTCAATTTTCTAGACTGGTGCCTGGGGGCCCTTAGCAAGAAGACCTCCCCTGCGGACAAGGACTCGGCCATGCTTTTAATGTCCTGCATGGATAAAGCAATTAGGGATGGATCTGGCGAGCTTGCTTCAATGTTTGTGTCAGGAGTTCTTAAGAAAAGGGAGCAACTTTGCACCTTTCTTTCTTCCAGCATCACACCTTGTCAAAGGTCTCAACTCCTTTTCGCTCCGCTTTCTAAGTTCTTGTTTCCCGAAGAGCTTATCAAGGACTTGTCTGCGGCCTTGATTCAGAAGGACACTCATAATCTTGTGGCCTCTTCAGCTCGTAAGACTAAGGTTGCTCCCTCAGTTCCCAGGACTTATCGCACCCCAGTGGCTGATACTCCTGCTACAAGGTTTATTCCGCCCTTTCGTGGTAGAGCCCCCAGCCGAGGAAGCTCCCGTCCAGACTCTTCCAGGAGCAAGTCTAGGAAAGGTCCCAAGACTTCAAAAGGCAAACACTGACTCTCCTCCTCTCCAGACAGCAGTAGGAGCCAGACTCAAGATCTTCTGGCAAGCTTGGGAAAAGAGAGGTGCAGACGCCCAGTCTGTCAGGTGGCTGAGGGAGGGTTACAGGATACCATTCTGCCGCAAACCCCCTCTGACCACTTCTCCCATCAACCTCTCTCCCAACTACAAGGAAAAGGACAAGAGGCTAGCGTTGCACCAGGAGGTGTCGCTCCTGTTACAGAAGAAGGCAGTGGTTATAGTCCGGGACCATCAATCCCCGGGCTTCTACAACCGTCTCTTTCTGGTGGCCAAGAAGACAGGAGGTTGGAGACCGGTGCTAGACGTCAGCGCGCTCAATGCTTATGTCACCAAGCAGACGTTCACTATGGAGACGACGAAGTCGGTCCTAGCAGCGGTCAGGCAGGAGGACTGGATGGTCTCGTTGGATCTGAAAGATGCTTACTTTCACGTTCCTATTCATCCAGACTCCCAACCTTTCCTGAGATTCGTTTTTGGAAAGGTTGTATACCAATTCCAAGCCCTGTGTTTTGGCCTAAGCACAGCTCCTATGGTGTTTACGCATCTGATGAGGAATATTGCAAAATTCCTCCACTTATCGGACATCAGAGCCTCCCTTTATTTAGACGACTGGCTGTTGAGAGCCTCCACGAGTCGTCGCTGTCTGGAGAGTCTCAACTGGACTTTGGACTTAATCAAGGAACTGGGTCTGTTAGTCAACTTAGAAAAGTCCCAGCTCATTCCCTCCCAATCCATTGTTTACCTGGGAATGGAGATTCGGAGTCAGGATTTTCGGGCTTTTCCATCGGCCCCAAGGATAAGCCAAGCCCTAGAGTGCATCCTGAGCATGCTGAAGAGGAGCAGTTGCTCGGTGAGACAGTGGATGAGTCTCACAGGGACCCTTTCATCGTTAGCCCTGTTCGTCGAGTTAGGGAGACTCCACCTCCGCCCTCTCCAATTCCATCTAGCAGCTCATTGGGACAAGGATTTGACGCTCGAAGCAGTCTCTATCCCGGTCACCAAAGAGATGAAGACCACTCTCTTGTGGTGGAAGACCAACCTCCTTCTCAGGGAGGGCCTATCGTTAGCGATTCAGACCCCCAATCTTCATCTCTTCTCGGATGCATCAGACTCGGGCTGGGGCGCGACCTTGAACGGACAGGAATGCTCGGGAACGTGAAAAAGGAACAGGAAACGCTCCACATCAACTGCAAGGAGCTACTGGCAGTTCATTTGGCCCTATTGAACTTCAAGTCCCTCCTGCTAGGCAAGGTGGTGGAGGTGAACTCCGACAACACCACAGCCTTGGCTTACATCTCCAAGCAGGGAGGGACCCATTCGAGGAGCCTGTACGAGATAGCAAGGGACCTCCTCATTTGGTCAAGAAGTCTAAACCTCACCCTAGTTACGAGGTTCATTCAGGGCAACATGAACGTCTCAGCAGATCGCCTAAGCAGAAAAGATCAGGTCATCCCCACGGAATGGACCCTTCACAAGAGCGTGTGCAACAGACTTTGGACCTTGTGGGGTCAGCCGACAATAGATCTGTTTGCCACCTCCATGACCAAGAGGCTTCCTTTGTACTGTTCCCCAGTTCCAGACCCAGCAGCAGTTCATGTGGATGCTTTTCTGCTGAATTGGTCCCATCTCGACCTTTACGCATTCCCACCGTTCAAGATCATAAACAAAGTCATTCAGAAGTTCATCTCGCACGAAGGGACACGGCTGACGCTGGTTGCTCCCCTTTGGCCTGCAAGAGAATGGTTCACAGAGGTACTACAATGGCTGGTCGACGTCCCCAGGACTCTCCCTCTAAGAGTGGACCTTCTACGTCAACCTCACGTAGACAAGTTGCACCCAAACCTCCACGCTCTTCGGCTGACTGCCTTCAGACTGTCGAAAGATTCGCTAGAGCTAGAGGCTTTTCGAAGGAGGCAGCCAGTGCGATTGCCAGAGCAAGGAGGGTATCCACTCGTAGAGTCTACCAATCCAAGTGGGAAGTCTTCCGGAGCTGGTGTAGAGCCAATGCAGTTTCCTCTACCAATACCTCTGTAACCCAAATAGCTGACTTCCTATTACATCTAAGGAATGAGAGATCCCTTTCAGCTCCTACGATTAAAGGGTACAGGAGTATGTTGGCTTCAGTTCTCCGCCACAGAGGTTTGGACCTTTCTTCCAACAAGGACCTTCAAGACATCCTTAAGTCTTTTGAGACTTCTAAAGAACGTCGTTTACCCACTCCAGGCTGGAATCTACACGTAGTCTTAAGGTTCCTTATGTCGCCTAGGTTCGAACCTCTCCAGTCAGCTTCCTTCAAGGACCTTACCCTCAAGACTCTTTTCCTCGTCTGCCTTGCAACAGCTAAAAGAGTCAGTGAGGTTCATGCCTTCAGCAAGAACATTGGGTTCACATCCGAATCTGCAACATGTTCTTTACAGCTCGGATTTTTAGCTAAGAATGAACTTCCTTCACGTCCTTGGCCTAGATCGTTTGAAATTCCTAGCCTTTCCAACATGGTAGGTAACGAGCTAGAAAGAGTTCTTTGCCCTGTCAGAGCTCTGAAATATTATCTTAAAAGGTCAAAACCTATTCGAGGACAGTCAGAAGCCTTATGGTGTGCAATCAAGAAACCTTCGATGCCCATGTCCAAAAACGGGGTTTCGTATTATATAAGGCTTCTGATTAGAGAAGCCCATTCTCACATGAAGGAGGAAGACCTTGCTTTGCTGAAGGTAAGGACCCACGAAGTGAGAGCCGTAGCCACTTCGATGGCCTTTAATAAGAACCGTTCTCTGCAGAGCATAATGGATGCAACTTATTGGAGGAGCAAGTCAGTGTTTGCATCATTTTATCTTAAAGATGTCCAGTCTCTTTACGAGAACTGCTACACCCTGGGACCATTCGTAGCAGCGAGTGCAGTAGTAGGTGAGGGCTCAGCCACTACATTCCCTTAATCCCATAACCTTTTTTAACCTTTCTCTTGAATGCTTTTATTGTTGTTTTTATGGGTTGTTACGGTAGGCTAAGAAGCCTTCCGCATCCTTTTGATTTGGCGGGTGGTCAATTCATTCTTGAGAAGCGCCTGGGTTAGAGGTTGTGTAGAGGTCCTTTAGTAGGGGTTGCAGCCCTATATACTTTAGCACCTTAGAGTTGATTCAGCCTCCTAAGAGGAACGCTGCGCTCAGTAAGGAAGACGAACTTAATAAAGGCAGAGTAACGGTTCAAGTCGACTTCCTTACCAGGTACTTATTATTTCATTGTTATTTTGAGATAACTGATTATATGAAATACGGGATACTTAGCTATCCTTTAGTCATGTGCACTGGTTTTCACCCACCCCCCTGGGTGTGAATCAGCTACATGATTATCGGGTAAGTTTAATATTGAAAAATGTTATTTTCATTAGTAAAATAAATTTTTGAATATACTTACCCGATAATCATGATTTAATTGACCCTCCCTTCCTCCCCATAGAGAACCAGTGGACCGAGGAAAAATTGAGGCGGTGTCAACAAGAAGTACTGTAGTACCTGGCCACAGGTGGCGCTGGTGAGTACACCCCCTTCTAGTATAGTGATAGCTGGCGTATCCCTCCCGTAGAATTCTGTCGGGCAACGGAGTTGACAGCTACATGATTATCGGGTAAGTATATTCAAAAATTTATTTTACTAATGAAAATAACATATCAAACACATGTTTCTACCTTAACCTTTTATTATTAACATGGTCAATAAAATGAGAGCTATGATTATACTATTAGTGTTTTTCTGAACTACTGAGTGGAAGGAAGCTCTTATAATATGTGCTATGATGACAAAACAAACAAAACAGGTTTATTTCATTAAAATCTTTAAATTTATTAATAGAGGTTTCCACCAATAGTAGCCTGTAAGGTATTCAAAATACAGTATAGTGGAACCTCTACATACGATTGTCTTTACATACGATTGTTCCAACATCCGAAGTAAAATTCCATCAAATTTTTGTCTCGACACCCGAAGTCATGCTCCAACATCCGATGTAGATCTTGTTTACGCCGGTAGATGGCAGCACGTAAGAGGGACGCCATTGAGCGTCGAGTGCTCTGTTCTCTGTTCTTGTGTGTATCGTGTGGTTGTGCTCTGTTCGGTCTGTTATTAACAGTGCTTATTTTCTTCCTTTTTCACATTTCCTTTTTGATTTTACCTAGAATCATGGTGCCTAAGAAGCCAAGTTTCAGTACAGGTAGTGGTGAGAAAAGGAAGAAGGCAATTCTTTCATTAGAATTGAAGCAAGAAATTATAGAAAAACATGAGAACAGTGTGCATGTGAGTGATATGGCTAAACAATATGGCCGGAAAAGGCCTACGATCTCGACGATCATCAAGCAGAAGGCAGCCATTAAAGCAGTCAAACCATCGAAGGGGAACACCATTATTACAAGACATTGTAGCAATACCCTGGAAGAGATAGAATGACTTTTGTTGATTGGGATAAAGGACAAAGAGATTGTTGGCAACGATCGTTTGTGAGAAGGGCCAGCGTGATGAACAGAAAGAAAGAAAAAAGTGAAGCAAAGAAAGCTAAGATAGCATTAACAAGCTCTTTTAAAAAAGTCCTCTCTCTTTTTCTGTTTCTCTCTAAATATAGCATTAACATGTTCTTTAGATAAAATCTCTCTCTCTCTCTTTCTCTCTCTTTCTTCTTCACTGTTTGAGTGTTAGAGACGTCTATTATTTTTTTTTCCGAGAGAGAGAGAGAGAGAGAGAGAGAGAGAGAGAGAGAGAGAGAGAGAGAGAGAGAGAGAGATTAAACAAAAATGTGTTTAGAGTACGTATGATTTTTAACAGCGTCAACGAGTTGAAAGACAATTAAATGTAACTAAGAAAGTAATAACAGCGAATCTGAATTCCTTCATTAACTAAAACAAATTTGTTCTGTAACTGACATACAAACCACGCTTTGTTCCGTAACCGAAATACAAACCACGCTATTTACATTGGGTTTACCTTTTAGCGCAGCTGAAATGGCGAGCCATTAGAATTTAACGAGGGTGTATTACCCCCGCACTAGTTAGCGGGGGGGGGGGGGTAGGGGAGTGGTAGCTAGCTACCCCTCCCCCCTCTCACACACAGATGAATGCTCACTTTAACTTTTGGCTCGGACTGTGACAGACATCTCTGTCTTGGTCCTCTCTTGGCAGCCATTGTTTGTTTTGTCTTTACTTGATCGCTTACTTTTCTTTTACTCAATATATATGTAAACATGTTTTCATGTTTGTATATATATTTGAGTATAGAAATCAGTTAAGTTTCCTTTTCAGAGTTGTGTGTGTAGTGTTCGATATCTACGTGGAGTCCTCGGCAGTTAGGCCTCCACGGCGTAATTTTATGGGTGGCGATCGAGTTTGACTTTGCTCTCTCTCTCTCTCTCTCTCTCTCTCTCTCTCTCTCTCTCTCTCTCTCGAGGTCGTTCACCCTTTTACTACGTGTTACTACGCCCTTGTAGCTTCCTTTCCGTGTGGGGGGGTTGCTACGCCGTACGTTTGTCTCAATTAGTTTATGAATCTAATTGTAGTTGTTAATTTTTCAGCTTGTAGAACGATTCCTTTCGAGGTTTTTGTTCTTTCTTTAGTGTTCATTCATTTTTAAATTACATAATTACATAGTTTCATAATTATAATTGTTATTTTTGGGCTCAAGCCATGGCGTCCTGATGGAAGGTTCCTTTTTGGTAGCTTCCTTGGGTATAAGACTACTAAGATATTCCCAGAGAATTTAACCACAGGTTATCACAGAATTCTAACTTCTGGAGCGAGTATCTCAAAGGTTTCCCTTTAAGACATCGTATATCAACAGGGGACGCATGTCTGAACGCGCCACATAGCTATCTTCACCCCGAACAGAGTTAATGCTTCGGTGTGTAAGGGCTGAGAATAGCTGGGAGCCGCTCCACAGCCAATCTCACTCGTGGCTACTACTGATACTCGAGACGTAAACAAACGGACGCCATTGCTCAAATGACGTCACGCCCGTCTTCATCCTTTGTTTAGTAGCTGCCCTACTTAGACGGATTTTCCCTGTGTTAACTTTATCATTTTGCATCTTCGTTATGTCGTTACCTTCAGCCTCGCCTTCTTCTGGAAAGTTGAGTACAAGGTTCCAGTATTGTTTAATTAAGCTCTGGCCGTAAAGTAAATATTACTTTCCGAGATAATTGCTGTGTTGTGGCAGAGCTGTGCCTCTACCGGACCCGCCATTTTATGGCGTCGTTGTTGTTATGCATGCCTTATTTAGTTAGCCACAACAACGTTTTCCGGCCTTATTTACTAATCGATTACATTAGTTTATTTAGTCTTCATAGCTAGGAACTTTTATATCGTGTTTAGACGCTTTTTATCGGTCATCGATTGACCTCATACCAGTCGGCTACTATAGCCCCCAGGCCAGGAGCCTACATACAAGTGTTCATGCATGATTTATTAGTGATCCTAGGCTAAGTTATGAAGATAGTGGCATTATTTTACAATACTTTTGACAGTGATGCAAATGTTTTCGCCTTCAGGGACCATATAGGGGATAGGCTAGTCAGTGACTCTTTCTAGCCTAACCTACTGGTAGGACCCCTATATGCTTCCTTCATCCCCTGCCTTGGCATTCCCTCTATTAGCCTTGATTCCTTTTCTGAGTAAAGGGATCAATTGTCTAATAGAGTATATATCGCCTCTCTGTCCTCCCTAAGGGAATGAACCTCCCTTAGGGTTGCGTCCGAGAGTGAGGTTAGGCTAGCCCTACCTCTATGGCTAGGATCGTCTATGACTTTCTTGCGATAGCGATATGTCTTCTTCCTTTCCTAGTTCAGGACTTTTAGCCCTGCTCTAGGTTGGGTTAGGAAGGTTTCTCTGTTCCATGCTGAAACTGTACTCATGCACCGTTTTAGCCGATCTGCCTGATCTTAGGTTAGGGAGTGTCCTCCCTTTCCCTAGTGGCCGCTCTGGTACAGAAACCCTTCCTTGGAAGACTTCTCTCTTCTCCCTCCCCACCTATCTCTTGTATAGCCTAGCCTATGCTTAGGTTAGTCTATACCCATCTGTCCCCTGTCCTACAACTCCTCCCTAGGGTGGAATAGTAGGGCTACCCGAGCTTCCATGTGCAGTCCGCTCTGGTACATATACCTTCATAGTGTCCTATGGGGTTAGTTGCTAGAATAGTTCTGCATATGGGAGTCTCCCCCCCCTTTGGGTGTCCCCTAGCCCTCCCTTGGGCTACCTTGCTCCCGGTCCTCAGTGACCCCTGCTCCTGGATGTTAGAGCCTGCCTCTATCATGGGTACACCCTCTCAGGGGAGGGGGGGATGTCCGGAGTCCATGACGGTACTTCCTGCATTCCTTCCCTCCCCTCTGTCTCTCTCCCTATCCGGGTGCCGGTCTCTTGCCGCCTCTATTGTCGGCAATACCTGCCTCCTACCTTGGTGACTCTCCCTAACCTTGCCGCCAGCCCCCCGTGTACCGAGGGACTGCCGGCTGCCGCCGGCTACTACCGGTGGCTCTCCTCCTCCTAGCTTGTCGTCCGCTCGCCGGTCGGCCGCCGGAATGCCGGCATCTACTGCCGGAAACCCGGTACAGCTTTAACCATCCTTATCCCAGTCACCAATCCGGCATCCTCCGACTGCCGGAGCCGCCGCTCCCTGCCGGCGTGCCGCCGTTGTGCCGGCGGCCGCCAACCTGGTTTATGACTGACTTTAAACATTGTCTGTCCTAATGCCAGAATCTCTGCTGGAGCGAACTCCGGCATGCCGGCGGCTTTCCGGATACCCCCGGAGGCGTCAAGAATACTTGCACCCCCTTCTTATAGCTATCATATGACAATGATAGCCCTATATCGCAAACAGATAGACTGTTTCTACTATTAAGATCAGTACCTTGGTACTGTTCTGTTAGTGATCATGCTGTCTCTTTGCATTCTTCTAAATTCCAGCATGCTGCGTGCATCTTAGCACGGCTGGTTGCCAGAAGCAGTTACCTTAAAAAGAGGACTTCTAGCCCCTAGCTTGGGACCGAATGATCTCGGTCCCAATCTTGCCCTTGGGTTTTTTCCACGGAATTCCAATATACTATGGAACTCTAAGGAATTATATCCGGTGCCTTCGGTCACTCGGATTATCCAGGGACCAAGCTTATGGTAACCAGCCGGGCGAGATGCATGGAGTATGTTCTCCTTTACTATTTCAATCTCTATGCATCACACCCTTCATTAAGTTAAAATTAATATTTAATATTAACTTAGTTTAAGAGCCATTCTTATGACTCCCCCATACTCATTTTCTCTTTCTTCCACAGGAGGAGCAGATGAAGTGTGATTTCGCCTTCTGCGCTGTGAAACGCCCGCAGTTTTACGGGCATACGGCTTGCAGGACTCACGCCCCTTGTGCAGACAAGAAAGGGGATTTGAAGTTTTGGAATCCACTGAACTGTACGGTCTGTCAGGCTCACCTAGTTGAAGCCTTCCATAACCCTCCCTCAGCGGAGATCAGAGACATTTCTCGTGAAAAGCTGCGCAAGTGGGTGCGTGGCTTCCAGAAAAATGCTACCGGACCTTACCTGGCCACCGAAGAACTGAGGTCACTTTTGTTCCCTAAGGCCTCCCCTGATTCAGTGGTACCCAAAGACGTGATCCCCACTGTCCAAATTACGGTGGAACCTGATGTAGTCATGGCTCAGTCCATGCACGAGTGCCGTTTGGATTCCGAATATGACGAACAGATTTCGGATGTCTCGGAAGACACGGAGAAAACGCTTATGGCTCAAGGAGCCGAAGATGACGAAGACAAGGTGGAATACGCCGAGTCGGAGCAAGAGGTCGCTCCTCCGTCCATCCCCCCTCCTACTCCTACACCGACGGAAGTGTCTATTCCGTCTACCTCCTCGACCCCGGATCCTTCTTCTTCCACTCTAGAATTGATCCGACTGATTAGAGCCGTCATGGACGACAGGCTGAAGGAGAACCAGGAGTCCATCAGGTCTATGATAGGATCCAGAGAACCGAAGAGGATTTCGGTCAAGGATCTCCCCGCTTGCTCACATGCCAACCCGTGGAGGTATGCTGAGCATATGGTTATCGCGACCGGCAGGATCTTCGTCAGTGATAAGATCGGCACGGTCCCTTTGGAAGACGTGGAGTTCTTCCCAAACTTTGAGGCCTACCCGGACTGTTACGTCCGGCTTCGTTCCGAACCTGTCTCGAAGGAAGAGACCGAACCTAAGAAAGAGATAGTGTTCGATCTCGCAAAGGCCCAGGCTATGCTAGCCGCCGCATTCAAGAGTAGAGGCTTTACCTGCTCTAAGCTTCCGGCCCTGAGCAAGAAGCACCCTACTTATGTTGCACCTGAAACTGCGGTTCTTCCATTCTTGGAAAAGGCCTTAGCTGCATGCATTAAAGCTGCGGATGAAGGGAAACCCTGCCCTGCATTGGAGGAGTGCAGACCCTTCTCCATAGTGACCCCCCCTGACGCTCGACACTGGAAAGATGTCCAACATACTTTCGTCGTGGGAAGGCTCGATCCTGACGTCGCCGGACGTCAGTTTAATGAAGACCTCCCTAAGCTCAACGATCACCTCCTTCGTCGGGAACAAGATACGAAGGAGAGGCTTGCAGCATCCCTATCTCATCAAGTCCAACTCGAAGTTATGGCCTGTGACACCAGAGTACCAGACCACTACATGGTACTCTCCAAATCCCACTTGTTAACCGTAATGAAGGACTTGTACCACTTCATAAAGGCTCGAAGAGCCTGTCGTGAATTCGTGTTTGCTGGTGCCACCGTAAAACACGAACCCCGGAGGCTGATTTCCTCCAACATCTGGGGAAAACACCTCTTTCCTTCTGACCTTGTGAAGGAAATCACTGACAGAGCCGCCACGGAGAATAGGAACCTTCTCCACAAGTGGGGCATGTCCAGAAAAAGGAAACCCTCTCAGGACGACGGACCTCAACCTAAGAGGAAATCCCAAAAGCCAAAACCCCAGCAACGTCAGCAAAGACGTCAGTTTCCGGGACCCGCTACCTCCCAAGTGGTTGCCCAACCACAACAGACCTTTCAATTGGTCCCCCAACCGGTGTTGTCACAGTCACCGGTCTTCACCCCTGCCTTTGAGCAACAGTCAACTACCTTTCGTGCCAAAGGTAGAGGCTCATTCAGGGGTGCAAGCAAAGACGCCTCTCGCCGTCCCTCCAGAGGTAGAGGAGGAAAGGGAGCTAGCGGCCGAGGCAGCAAGCCCTCGGGACACCAGAAGCAATGAAGTGCTTCCGGTGGGAGGAAGACTCCGCCAATTCCAGGATCGTTGGACCTTCGATCCCTGGGCGCACAGCATCGTCAAGAAGGGTCTAGGCTGGAGTTGGACTCAACCACCCCCAATCTTCCAGCAATTCTTCCAACAATCAACCCCCCTTCTGGAAGAATATGTTCTAGACCTCTTGAACAAGAAGGTGATAAGGAAGGTAAAGTCCACCAGGTTCCAAGGGAGACTGTTTTGTGTCCCCAAGAAGGACTCAGACAAACTCAGAGTCATTCTGGACTTATCCCCCCTCAACAAGTTCATAGCGAACGACAAATTCAAGATGCTGACGCTTCAACAAATAAGGACCCTTCTGCCTCGAGGTTCCTACACGGTCTCCATAGACCTGGCGGATGCCTACTGGCATGTTCCAATGAACCATCACGCTTCCTCCTACCTAGGATTTCGACTCCAAAGGAAAAGCTACGCCTTCCGGGCCATGCCCTTCGGCCTCAACGTGGCCCCTCGGATCTTCACAAAACTGGCGGATGCCATAGTACAACAACTCCGCCTCCGAAACGTCCAGGTGATGGCCTACCTCGACGACTGGCTAGTCTGGGCTCCATCGCCCGAAGAGTGTGCAAAATCTTGCAACGAAGTTACCCAGTACCTAGAACACCTGGGATTCAAGATCAACAAGAAAAAATCTCGCCTCTCTCCAGCTCAGAAGTTTCAGTGGTTGGGAATCCACTGGAACCTTCAGTCACACCGCCTTTCCATCCCCCAGAAGAAAAGGAAGGAAATAGCAGGGTCTGTCAAGCGACTACTGAAATCCAAACGCATTTCAAGACGACAGCAGGAACGAGTTCTAGGCTCTCTACAATTCGCCTCAGTGACAAACCCAGTGCTTCGCGCACAGCTAAAGGATGCCGCGGGAGTCTGGAGACGTTCGGCATCCATCGCTCGAAGAGACCTCAAGAGACGGCTTCCAAACAGACTGCGACGTCTCCTAAAGCCGTGGTCGGAAGAAAAGGCCCTGAAAAGGTCCATTCCTCTCCAACACCCTCCTCCATCACTCAACATCCACACGGATGCTTCACTGGAAGGTTGGGGAGGTCACTCCCACCAAAAACAGGCTCAAGGCACCTGGTCTCCCCTGTTCAAGACGTTCCACATAAACATCTTGGAGGCCATGGCGGTCCTTCTAACACTGAAGAAGTTATCCCCGCCGCCCTCGATCCACATCCGTCTAACCCTAGACAACTCGGTGGTAGTTCGTTGTCTCAATCGCCAAGGCTCAAGATCGCCCCAGATAAATCAGGTGCTTCTCCCAATCTTCCGTCTGGCAGAGAAGAAGAAGTGGCACCTGTCTGCAGTTCACCTACAAGGATTCCGCAATGTGACAGCGGATGCTCTATCTCGGACAAACCCGATAGAGTCGGAATGGTCTCTAGACGCAAGATCGTTCTCCTTCATCTCTCACCAAGTCCCAGAACTTCAGATAGATCTCTTTGCAACGAGCGACAACAATCAACTTCCTCTGTATGTGGCCCCGTACGAGGACCCCAAAGCAGAAGCAGTGGATGCCATGTCACTGGACTGGAACAGATGGTCCAAGATCTACCTGTTCCCCCCCACCAACCTTCTGTTGAAAGTCCTCTCCAAACTGAGAACCTTCAAAGGGACAGCGGCCCTAGTGGCTCCCAAGTGGCCCCGGAGCAACTGGTACCCCCCTGGTCCTGGAGCTGCAGCCCAAGCTGATCCCTCTCCCGGGCCCAGTTCTCTCTCAACAAGTACAGAAGTCGACTGTCTTCGCTTCATCATCGAAAATCAAGGACCTTCATCTCATGATTTTCTCTCCCTAGCCGCAAAGAAGAGGTTTGGGATCTCGAAGAAAAGTCTGGACTTCCTAGAGGAATACAAGACCGAATCCACGAGACGGCAATATGAATCATCCTGGAGGAAATGGGTCTCCTTTGTCAAGACAAAAAATCCTAAAGAAATCACGATTGATTTCTGCATATCCTTCTTTATTCACCTTCATGGACAGGGATTAGCAGCCAATACGATATCAACCTGCAAATCAGCCTTGACTAGACCAATTCTATATGCTTTCCAAATTGATCTGTCCAACGACTTCTTCAACAAACTACCGAAAGCATGTGCTCGCCTACGCCCAGCACCCCCACCGAAACCGATCTCCTGGTCACTAGACAAGGTACTCCATTTCGCCTCCAACTTGGACAATGATTTATGGCCTCTCAAGGATCTGACTCAGAAAGTTATATTTCTATTTGCTCTCGCTTCAGGAGCTCTAGTCAGCGAAATAGTGGCATTATCAAGAGAAGAGGGACACATCCTGTTTACCGATACAGGAGAAGTTACCCTCTCCCCTGATCCGACGTTTCTCGCCAAAAATGAATTACCCACCAAAAGATGGGGCCCTTGGAGAATATGCCCCCTGAAGGAGGATGCCCCTCTATGTCCAGTAGAGAGCCTCAAGGTCTATCTTCGCAGAACTTCAAACTTTGGAGGAGGCCAACTCTTCAAAGGAGAAACATCGGGCAGCGACCTGTCACTGAAACAATTAAGAGCGAAAATCACCTACTTCATTCGCAGAGCGGATCCGAACAGTACACCCGCTGGTCATGATCCTAGAAAAGTGGCATCATCTCTGAATTTCTTTCAGAGCATGGACTTTGAAAGCCTTAAAAACTTCACGGGCTGGAAGTCCTCGCGAGTTTTCTTTAAACATGCGAAACAAGTGCACGAAGTCAAACATTTTGTGGTAGCTGCAGGTAGTGTTATGAAACCTGCACCTAACTCTGCGTAGAACAGTGAGTTACTTGGGACTCTAACTCTTCGGGTGCCTATGTTGACCCTCGAGCGATTCATAGTGATGTCGAAAAACACTTAGTGCTTTTATAACTGTTCTTATCCCAGGTGAAATGTCATAGTGTCACACAAGTGCCGCATGCCCTGAGCATGATGTGTTTTTAATCAAAGACTTGCGTTCCTCGAGAACGAGTACCTACTAATAATCTTGAAATTCCTTTTCAGATTCAAGAGCAAGCCTTTATTTCTATGTACATTATAATTACTGTAAATGAACTTTACTTATTGCTGTAAATTAATCAATTTCTGCATTTGTGAAATAAAATTTCTATTTTATTACTTGTGCGTCTCAATCAGCTCCTACTTACTATGAAATACATACCTGTCATAGTTTTATTTATTCCCCCTTTCCTTATGGTTATGAAGAAATTAGGATGCTTAATCTTAAATTATATTCACTCTGATTAAGTAAGGTTCCAACACGAATACTTACTTTTGATACCCGGGAGATGAACTCAATACACAGTGCCCAACCACCACTGGTCTAATCTCAGAATGTTCCTATACAAATACCAAACATTCAGCTTCATCTCTAAGTTCTTCAAGTTCTTCTATCAGAATGAATAGCCCTTCAATACCACTTTGACGTTGGCATAGCCCATGGGAACTTCACTGCCAAGGGGGGCAGGATACTTCTTCCCTATGGTTCTTATCAAAGATTACTATGCTGTTTTGTCAATGCCTTGGCACTTAATACTAGGGGAAAATCTACCACGATACATTGATTCTCTGGTACTCTTCCATCAGGACGCCATGGCTTGAGCCCAAAAAACGGATTTTGAGCGAAGCGAAAAATCTATTTTTGGGTGAGATAGCCATGGCGTCCTGATGGACCCTCCCTACTACTTCGTCCAGTTTTGTTCCCACCCTGTGCTACTGTATCATGGTGATGGGCAGCAACTGGCTTCAGGATGAAGACGGGCGTGACGTCATTTGAGCAATGGCGTCCGTTTGTTTACGTCTCGAGTATCAGTAGTAGCCACGAGTGAGATTTGCTGTGGAGCGGCTCCCAGCTATTCTCAGCCCTTACACACCGAAGCATTAACTCTGTTCGGGGTGAAGATAGCTATGTGGCGCGTTCAGACATGCGTCCCCTGTTGATATACGATGTCTTAAAGGGAAACCTTTGAGATACTCGCTCCAGAAGTTAGAATTCTGTGATAACCTGTGGTTAAATTCTCTGGGAATATCTTAGTAGTCTTATACCCAAGGAAGCTACCAAAAAGGAACCTTCCATCAGGACGCCATGGCTATCTCACCCAAAAATAGATTTTTCGCTTCGCTCAAAATCCGTTAATTCTGTTTTGGTTACAGCTCTCCTTCTGTGAGTGTGAGTGGTTGTGAGGGCACGTGCCTGTTGTGTAATTCTTGTTTCCTTTCCCTCGGGATTCCTCTTCGGAGCCTTCCCGGGGGAATGAATGTGTACTAATGATTTTTGTTTTTTTTTACAGTTACCGATCTAGTTCGTTTCTGTGATATGGCAACGGTGTGAGCTGTCTGGTTGAGGCCTGGGGATTCGGCTGTTGCTGCCTCCCCCCTTGGATTTTCGTCAGGGGCGTGTCTCCTTCTACTGGAAGTACTCCCGTGACGACGGACAGCTCTCCAGTTCATTTTAGAACTCTCAGGAGGCTTGCCTCCTTGGGCGGGTAACTTTCCTTTCGAGGGAAGTTTTTTTCCTGTCCAGGCTTGAGTTTTTCTCCTTTTGGGGGTTCTTCTCTTGCCTTTTTTTCGTGCGACTATGCTCTTGGTGCTGAGCGGTCACACCTGCAGTTTCGCTCAAGGGGCTGGGCAACTGCAGGAGCCCCTCTTCGGAGGATTGCTCCTTTTAGGTCACTGGCTGACCAGTCTCTTCTACGAAGTGTTTCTCTTTCGTTCGCGAGAGAGTACACTCACAGAGACTCCTCTTCGGAGGATTCTTCTGCTGCTGTTGCTGTTGGCCTCCTTCGCCGTAAGGCCCACCGTCCGCCTCATCGTAAGGGCCTCTCATCTCCCTATAAGGGTGCTAAGAGGTGCCTTTTTGAATCTCCGTTTGCAGCCTACAACTACTTCTTGATCTTCCGCTTTGGTGCAGATGGACAGCAGTCTGATCTCGTCTTCCGACGGGCAACGGTCTTCCCGATGGACAACGGTCTTCCAACGGACATCAGTCTCCCGGCGGACAGGCAACGGTCTAATGATGGACATCTGTCTCCCGACGGACAACGTTCCCTTCGGGGCAAAGGGTTGCCTCCCACAGGGGTTCTTCCCTTGCGTGTCAGGGTTCCCCTGCGCGCCCTTCTGCTGTGTTCTCTCCTGCTCCTGCTCAGTGTTGGCGCACAGGCGCTCTCCTGCTCATCAGCGCTTCCTGATCGCTAGCGCTCTCCTTTCGCCAGCTCTCTCCTGTTCGTCAGCGCTCTCATGATGATCATCCTTGCTGTTCCTGTTGGTTCCTGTTACGCGCCCTGTACGCCCACGTTCGCCCTCGCATTCTAGAACTTCGGTTCAGGCCTGGGTCAAGGACTCTTCTTCTATGCGCAGGCTTCCACGCGTTGCCTTCTGCTCGTCAGCGATCATCAGCTCGCCAGCGATCACCAGCTCGCCAGCGATCACCTGCTCGCCCGCGTTCACCTGCTCGCCAGCGCGCACAGGCGATTTTAGTATCGCCTATTCAACATCGTTCTACACGTCAGCGATCACCTGTCTCTCGGCGATCTCCGGATCGCCCGCGTGTGTTACAGCCGGCACGCCAACGTTCTCCAACGCTTCTGAAGGAACATGGTTCGCCAGCTACTATACTCTATCGGATCCTTTAAGGCGAACAAGGCTGGGTTTGGGCCGGGAGCGGCGATGCCATATCAAATATTACCATCACGTTGTATGGTGTATGGAGGCAGCATAAGTTAAAAAAATGTAAATATAATTAATTAATAATAAATATTCGCGATTATTAAATGCCCTCGTAATTTCTTTACTTTTAATAACAATAAAATTACACGTTTCTTCTTAAACGTGGCAGAAAAATTTTACAGCGCTGCCACATCCTTCTCAGGCGTTAAGCTGACCTCAGGGTATGAATATGTCAAACAGCGTGTGTCTCCATAAAGACGGCTCAACCAAAACAGTCAGTCATTAAGGAGTCTGTCGCCCTACCAAGAACATGGAAGGAAGTCCTCGTTATACAGATAAAAAAATTTTACATATTTATAATATAAAAGATGTGCAGAAATAAATCTCTATAATCCTGGCATTCTTGTGTATCGTTATCAGTATAACATTCATGACTCAAAACTATCATCTATTTGTTTTGATAAATCCTTACAAAGACTATGAAACACAAATTGATATTTTCATCAGGTATGACACTCAAGCAAAAGTATTTTATATTTTAAAGATAAAAACGTGCCAAACCTAAAACAAAACATTCAAAGTAAATTACAAAGCTAGAACAAAGTCCATAGAAAGAAGGCATGAGAATATAAAAAGAAAGTGTATGGGATACTCTTAACGAAGATAATTGGGCGTCTATACTACGTATAGATAATATATTTAATTGTTGTCGATAATTCTGTGTAACCCATGTATCTTTATGACACTACTTCAGTTTACCTGCCTAAATTTACACAGGATCTCTCTCTCTCTCTCTCTCTCTCTCTCTCTCTCTCTCTCTCTCTCTCTCTCTCTCTCACACACACACACACACACACACACACACACACACACACACACACACACACACACACACATATATATATATATATATATATATATATATATATATATATATATATATATATATATATATATATATATATATATATATATAAAACAAATGGTAGAGCCTCCACGAGATGGAATTTGTGAGTGTAGGTAGATAAATTCACACATACGAGTTGATTAGAGAATGCGGAAACTCAGTAGTATGGGATAATCCCTAGAAAGGTCCAGTATATTGCCCCAGGAGACATTCGAGCGCAGGGATTAAAAGGGTAAACAGGAGCGGTAGGCCTTTAAACACTCCAGAGAAGGACATTTGGCAACGTAGGAGACAACGCCCGGATTGCCATGAAGGAGCCGATAGAGTATAGCTCGCCATCGCACGATCGCCCACCGGGGCATGCTGCTCGCCATCGCGCGATCGCCCACCTGCGCATGCTGCTCGCTATCGCGCGATCGCCCACCTGCGCATGCTGCTCGCTATCGCGCGATCGCCCACCTGCGCATGCTGCTCGCCATCGCGCGACCGCCCACCTGCGCATGCTGCTCGCCATCGCGCGACCGCCCACCTGCGCATGCTGCTCGCCATCGCGCGACCGCCCACCTGCGCATGCTGCTCGCCATCGCGCGACCGCCCACCTGCGCATGCTGCTCGCCATCGCGCGACCGCCCACCTGCGCATGCTGCTCGCCATCGCGCGACCGCCCACCTGCGCATGCTGCTCGCCATCGCGCGACCGCCCACCTGCGCATGCTGCTCGCCATCGCGCGACCGCCCACCTGCGCATGCTGCTCGCCATCGCGCGACCGCCCACCTGCGCATGCTGCTCGCCATCGCGCGACCGCCCACCTGCGCATGCTGCTCGCCATCGCGCGACCGCCCACCTGCGCATGCTGCTCGCCATCGCGCGACCGCCCACCTGCGCATGCTGCTCGCCATCGCGCGACCGCCCACCTGCGCATGCTGCTCGCCATCGCGCGACCGCCCACCTGCGCATGCTGCTCGCCATCGCGCGACCGCCCACCTGCGCATGCTGCCCGCCATCGCGCGACCGCCCACCTGCGCATGCTGCTCGCCATCGCGCGACCGCCCACCTGCGCATGCTGCCCGCCATCGCGCGACCGCCCACCTGCGCATGCTGCTCGCCATCGCGCGACCGCCCTCCTGCGCATGCTGCCCGCCATCGCGCGATCGCCCACCTGCGCATGCTGCTCGCCATCGCGCGATCGCCCACCTGCGCATGCTGCCCGCCATCGCGCGATCGCCCAGCTGCGCATGCTGCTCGCCATCGCGCGATCGCCCACCTGCGCATGCTGCTCACCATCGCTCGCCAACGCGTCGACATGTCACAACGTGCCATCGCCAACCTGCGCGTTAGCGCTCACCAGCTCACCACCGATCGCCTGTTGATCCATATCGCCAGCGGTCTTCCTCGCCTACGTGGCAGCGCGTTTCCTTGCCATCGCACTAACGCTTGCGTTCACCGCCTCGGACTCGCGCTCATTCACCTACCCACCCTCGCGACCGCTCGCCTGCCCACCCTCGCGACCGCTCGGCCGCGCGACCGTTCGCCCGCGCGACCGTTCGCCCGCATGACTGCGCGACTGCTTGCCTGCGCGATCATTCGCCCGCGCCCCCACACGCCCATGTGCCTGCACGTAAACGCTCATGCGCGTCCGCGCACATGCTCTCCTATGTTCGCCCGCGTGCGGACGGACGGTATTCCGTCGCGCGAACCGACGGTGTTCCGTCGCGCGAACCGACGGTGTTCCGTCGCGCGAACCGACGGTGTTCCGTCGCGCGAACCGACGGTGTTCCGTCGCGCGAACCGACGGTGTTCCGTCGCGCGAACCGACGGTGTTCCGTCGCGCGAACCGACGGTGTTCCGTCGCGCGAACCGACGGTGTTCCGTCGCGCGAACCGACGGTGTTCCGTCGCGCGAACCGACGGTGTTCCGTCGCGCGAACCGACGGTGTTCCGTCGCGCGAACCGACGGTGTTCCGTCGCGCGAACCGACGGTGTTCCGTCGCGCGAACCGACGGTGTTCCGTCGCGCGAACCGACGGTGTTCCGTCGCGCGAACCGACGGTGTTCCGTCGCGCGAACCGACGGGGTTCCGTCGCGCGAACCGACGGGGTTCCGTCGCGCGAACCGACGGGGTTCCGTCGCGCGAACCGACGGGGTTCCGTCGCGCGAACCGACGGGGTTCCGTCGCGCGAACCGACGGGGTTCCGTCGCGCGAACCGACGGGGTTCCGTCGCGCGAACCGACGGGGTTCCGTCGCGCGAACCGACGGGGTTCCGTCGCGCGAACCGACGGGGTTCCGTCGCGCGAACCGACGGGGTTCCGTCGCGCGAACCGACGGGGTTCCGTCGCGCGAACCGACGGGGTTCCGTCGCGCGAACCGACGGGGTTCCGTCGCGCGAACCGACGGGGTTCCGTCGCGCGAACCGACGGGGTTCCGTCGCGCGAACCGACGGGGTTCCGTCGCGCGAACCGACGGGGTTCCGTCGCGCGAACCGACGGGGTTCCGTCGCGCGAACCGACGGGGTTCCGTCGCGCGAACCGACGGGGTTCCGTCGCGCGAACCGACGGGGTTCCGTCGCGCGAACCGACGGGGTTCCGTCGCGCGAACCGACGGGGTTCCGTCGCGCGAACCGACGGGGTTCCGTCGCGCGAACCGACGGGGTTCCGTCGCGCGAACCGACGGGGTTCCGTCGCGCGAACCGACGGGGTTCCGTCGCGCGAACCGACGGGGTTCCGTCGCGCGAACCGACGGGGTTCCGTCGCGCGAACCGACGGGGTTCCGTCGCGCGAACCGACGGGGTTCCGTCCCGCGAACCGACGGGGTTCCGTCCCGCGAACCGACGGGGTTCCGTCCCGCGAACCGACGGGGTTCCGTCCCGCGAACCGACGGGGTTCCGTCGCGCGAACCGACGGGGTTCCGTCGCGCGAACCGACGGGGTTCCGTCGCGCGAACCGACGGGGTTCCGTCGCGCGAACCGACGGGGTTCCGTCGCGCGAACCGACGGGGTTCCGTCGCGCGAACCGACGGGGTTCCGTCGCGCGAACCGACGGGGTTCCGTCGCGCGAACCGACGGGGTTCCGTCGCGCGAACCGACGGGGTTCCGTCGCGCGAACCGACGGGGTTCCGTCGCGCGAACCGACGGGGTTCCGTCGCGCGAACCGACGGGGTTCCGTCGCGCGAACCGACGGGGTTCCGTCGCGCGAACCGACGGGGTTCCGTCGCGCGAACCGACGGGGTTCCGTCGCGCGAACCGACGGGGTTCCGTCGCGCGAACCGACGGGGTTCCGTCGCGCGAACCGACGGGGTTCCGTCGCGCGAACCGACGGGGTTCCGTCGCGCGAACCGACGGGGTTCCGTCGCGCGAACCGACGGGGTTCCGTCGCGCGAACCGACGGGGTTCCGTCGCGCGAACCGACGGGGTTCCGTCGCGCGAACCGACGGGGTTCCGTCGCGCGAACCGACGGGGTTCCGTCGCGCGAACCGACGGGGTTCCGTCGCGCGAACCGACGGGGTTCCGTCGCGCGAACCGACGGGGTTCCGTCGCGCGAACCGACAGTGTTTCTTCGCACAAACGTCGGCTTAATTCTTGCAGTATCCATTGCTCGTCTATGGGTTATCGCTCGCCGACCACCAGCTCTCGCCCTTCCTACCACGCTCGCCCTCCTTCTGCGCTCCTTCGCTCACCTTCGTTTGCGCTCCTGCGTGACCGCGCATGGGCGCTTCCACGTTCGCCCACACGCAAATCTTTGAATTACCATCGCGCTAGCTCCAGGGCGATTGCGACCACGATTCCCATTGGGGTTTTCGCAGCATGGCCAGCCTGGCGAGTCCTTCTGGAGCGTATTTCCAGAACACGGCCTCACCCCGTAAACGCAGAGCATGACCCTTGCAAGAATAGGAAGAAACTTCAGGGAGGTCTGAGCAACACTCCTCTTTCCAGAACCTGGGTTAGCCCTTCCCCGTCATTCCCTGGAAGGATTTTTGGCGGGCGGCTTTCTGCTCGAGATTTCTCCATCGGCCAAGGAGTGACTGCTTACCCCTTCCTCTGGGGCTTTACCAGGTCCTTTCCCTCCTCGGTTACGGCCCGAGGTTTGGTTCAAGGAAGCTACAGGAAGATCATGGGTATTTTCCTCCTCTCGGGCTCAGGCACCTTGGCCTTTCGTCGTTAAGTATCTAACTTTGCTACAAGCTCGATGTTGTACCATCGGGACGCGCTGACTGAGGGCTTCCTTCGGGTGTCTCATCTGTGGAGGTCGTCAACCTCAGACACCCTTCCATCCTTGAGAAGAGTTTGTTTGTGGCTAAGGACAGAGACTTAGACAGCGGCTGTGCGGAGGAAATCGACTTCCGTTTTCACTCCTCCAAGGCGCTTTCTTCCAGACTCTGCAGGGCTCCAGCGCCCTTTTCTTTCAACCACGTCGGCCTAAGTTATCAGCTACGACAACTGGGACAAGGTGTCCAATTGCAGTTTCCTCCTGTCAGGAACAGATGGCACCGGAGCCTCCCCCGGGGGGGCATAGTCCTAAAAGGAGCGGCAGAATTCACTAACTCTAGGATTGCAGGTTTCTCGCTGGGAGGATGCTTAAGGTTACTCATCCGGATGACAGCTTCCCGATGCCCATTCCCGCACAATCTCTGTGATCAGCCAAGGATATCGCGCCTGCCGTCTCTGTCAGCGAATTCAGTGTCTCTGAACCTCTATGCCATAGCGTCGGCAAGAGTTGCCCGGTTGGGCAGAATGATCCATACCTTAGGCGAAGGTCCTCCATAGGATCATCGACGGCTTCACCCCCGGCCTCTTCAGTCAATCCTTTCTTGTAAGGAAGGATCTGAGAGGGGAGTTCCGTAGTCGACCTCTCAGCCCTGATCAAGTTTGTCGAACAACGTCGGCCAGCGTAGAACAGCAGAATCGATCAGACTGGTAACGAGGCGACAGGACTCCTTAAACCCTGAATCGGAAGGACGGGTACTTTCAGTTTCCATTCCATCCATCTTCCAGGGAGCTCGTCGAATTCAGCCTAGACTGCAAGTATTCCTGCTTATGATGCAGTGTGGCTATCCCGCCGTGGCATAGCAGGTTTTCTTCCCCAGAGAACTCTCCCTGCTTTCCTCATGGCCGCTCAGGTGCAGGCTTCAGCCTCCTCTGCTTTTTGGAGGGCTGGTCAACTCCGGTAGGCTCGGGTTCGACCTTCTTCAGCGCCGGGACAAGCTTCCGGATGCTTACCATGAGTGTGGGTTCATGGTATTTTGCTTGGAGCCTTCTCTTCTTCTGCCTCAACATCTGGAGTATCTGGCCATGATATTGAGTCAACGGCCTTACCACGTTGGAAACCCCGCTTCTCGTCCGTCCAGCGAGGTTAAGCAACGTCGGTTCTGGTCGGTACTTGGATGGGTGACCACCTGGGGACGCCAGATTCTGTTGCGACATCCTCCGAGCCTTCCTTTCAGTTGACTGTGGCAAGACTGAGGAGAGTCGCAGTACCTGTTCTCAGTCAAGCAGAGCTTTCAGCCCTACCTTGGAACGTTTCCTAGTTCTCCTTTCCTCATTGACCCGTCTATAGTCCGAACGGTTGCCTCAGGATAAGTTCCATGTGGGGCGGTCCAAGTTCCGGTGGCTTCAGGCAACGTTTAACCGGACTTCCTGGCCCCTATGGGACCAGCGGAAGTATTAGACCTGCAATGGGTGTTGACCTATGGAACCTCTTGATGTTAGTGGATATTCTCGTTCTTTACCCACATTCCTGATGCTGTTCTCGGACTCATCAAAGGAAAGGGGGGGGTGGGGGGCATGTTCCGGTCCAGGCCTATGGTCAAGACCTGAAGGATACCTCTCCATCATTCAGGCAGACTTAGGGGCTGTGGTGTGGCCCCTCTACAGATCCTACAGCTCCTGCCGAGTCGCCCCGTGCGCGTCGACTTATGATTCTGGCGTGTTCTAACCAGCAGGGGACGCATTTTCACACCTTCATATCTTGCAGTAGAGATACCGGGATGATTGAGATTCTCTCAATACCACCATCGGCTCGCTCATTCCAGGCAGAGGAATGTTCTCTCCGACTATCCGAGCAGAGCCTCTTAGAGAGAGTGTACCTGGGGGTCTTTGACCTTGAGTAACCAGCGAGTCCTGGTCTAGGGGACCTGATCGCGACAGCTTGGAACCTCAAGCTTCCGCTGTTCTTCCCCCCAGTCTCAGACCCCGAGACTCTGGCAAGATGCATTCCGGTGATGGTGGGACAACTTCGACGCCTGCGTCTTCCCTCCTTTTTGTCTGTGGACAATGGGTCTCGACAAGACCAGGTTGTCTGTCAACCTTTCAATGGGAGAGCTCCACTGGGACTATGCGCAGAACGATTTCTGGACCCTCTGCTTCCCCTAACAGAACTCCCGGGAGAGCTTCTACCACGGCGCAGACTACTCAAACAACCACACTGCGACATCTCTCCCGAACCGGGGCGTCGCTTCGGCTTCATGCCTGGAGACATTACGCCTCCTCCTCAAGAAGAGACAACCTGCTACAGTCGCGGTACGGAGGTCGTGTCATCTGCGATAGTCATCCGCAGGGGTCTTCCAGGCAAAGTGAAGAGTCTTCGGTGGTTGGTGCCGTGGGAGATATACCTCTTCCCTTGAGGCCTCTTCGCCAGCAATAACGGTCTTATTGCCTTTCGGGGGGAGGAAACTCCTTTCCACTCTCGGCAATGAAGCCTGTCGCTCGGCCTTTCCCTGACCTTCAGGCTTAAAGGAATAACTTTTTCCTGGCCGCTGGATCTTTCCTCGCTCATGCGAAGCTACGATCGTCCCTGCCCTAGTCGGAGGAAGACTTCCAACTTGGAGCATGGCTCGGACTTTTAGTCCTTTAAGAGATCTTCTCAAGACCCTTTACGACAGGCCTCGGATTGTATTCCGCCTTGGGTCTCCTGCTCACTCTGGCCACGGCCAGTGTGTAAGCAATCTTCTTGGTCTCGTACGACTCCGCCCTTTCTTAGGAAGAGGAGAAGGCAACATTCAGGTTCGCTCCTGAGTTGTTGGCCAGACTCAGAATCTGGGGGTCCCGGCCCTTCGGTCCAATTCCTTCAAGATTTCGAGTCTCCATTCTGTATCTGATGTCCCAAGACCTTCTCTTTCTTGCCAGTAAAGGAATCGAGAGGTTAGCTTTGGGAACAGCTGCAGTTTGTCCTCAGTTGCAGCCGATTTGGGAGCACAAGGAGGACACGGGAGAGAGTCACCAGTGTATACCTCTTCAGCCCGGACTCAAGGACATTCATCTCGACCTGTCTCCAGACCCTCCCCCGTCACGTCGCCCTAAAGCACGATGTTGGATGCATCGCAACGTCCATCGGCTTCGAGTAATACTACTCTTGTGACGCAGTTGCTACAAGCTGGAGTCTGGAAGCGTCTAATGACCTTCGCAGCCCGCTTCCTGCAGGGCGTGACCCACAAGAGTCTCGATACGTTTTCTATCGCTCTGTGGTGGCTACACAACAGCTGGTCTAACCTCAGGCTCCTTTTTGGACAGGTAGCAGAAGGTTGAGGGCATTGTTATCAGGTTTTAGTCTGCATGAACGAAAGAAGTATGTCTGGCCCTTATTTCTTTCTTCATCATCCCCTCTATGGGGAAGCAGCATCCTGGTCTCTGCATAGCTGACCTCGAACCTCTGCAGGTAAACCATGCTTCCTTGTGTTCCGAGTATTGAGTCAATACTGTCGCGTCCCCCATACCCTGACGAGGTGGTATTGGGAACGTCCTAACCCAGAGTTCCTTCTGGAACTCCAGGTCAACTGCCTAGGACGGGTCACACTTCTTCCTTCACACACAAGCTTATGTAGGCCACACGGTTCCTTGCGGAGCAAGGAACTTGTGAGGTGCAGGGACTCCTTTTCTCGAGTGCGACTCACTCGGATTCTGAGTCCCCGGGTAAAGCCAAAGCCATTATGGCTGGGGACTTTCCACCCTACCTAATGGGTAAGTCACCCAATGTAAATAGCGTGGTTTGTATTTCGGTTACGGAACAAATGACAAATTCGAAGATAATTTGTATTTTTCCTAACCATACAAACCTTAGCTATTTAGACATATTTGCCCGCCAGCCCTGTCCCCCAAGACAAGTCCTACCTCTAAGTAAAAGTGAGCATTCATCTGTTTGTGAGAGGGGGGAGGGGTAGCCAGCTACCACTCCCCTACTCCCCCTGCTAAGCTAGCTACCACTCCCCTACTCCCCCCCGCTAACTAGCGCGGGGGTAATACACCCTCGTTAAATTCTAATGGCTCGCCATTTCAGCTGCGCTAAAAGGTAAACCCAATGTAAGTAGCTAAGGTTTGTATGGTTAGGAAAAATACAAATTATCTTTGAATTTGTCATATTTAATAGGGGTATTACTTTCGGCGTAGCTGAAATGACGAGCCATTAAAATTTAACGAGGATTTACTACCCACACCGCTAGTTAGCGGGGGTAGGGGAGGGTAGCTTGCTACCCCCTCCCCCCCCTCACAGACACCTGTGCTTGAGCTCACTTTGCTCTCGGCTCGGATGGTAGACGGATGTGTCCTCTCTCATCCTCGCCTCTCTCTTGGCAGCCATTAATGCTTTTTTGCTTTTTCTTTGACAGGTTTGTGTGTGAAGTTGGCCTCTGCGATTATGCGCACCTGTCCTAGATTACCCGATCGCCCGTGCGGAACATTCATGTCGGCGGTCGAGACAGACCTTCACACCGTTGGCCTCTACAAACCCTAACACCCTTTGGCCTTACTGTAGAGGCCAACGGTGTGATAGTAATAATAAGTGTGGTGAGTGTAGGGAGTGATCTACCTCCCAGTGGGAGAGGTTTTCTCGGCGACGTAAGAAGAAGTCCAGGTGGGATATTTCTCCTTCGAAGGTTTCTTTGAAAGGAGAAAAACCCAATGACTCTTCTTCCGTTGCACAAACCTCCTCCGAAGCTCCCACTCGATCGGTCTCTTTCGAGAGATAGTCGAGTGGTAGCGTAGACCGTGGTTCTCTTTTCCAAACTCGGGGTTCGAGAGATGGCGTTGCCTCCCCTAGCGAGGCAGCTCCACCTCTCCCCCCGGGGAGGATGTGTCATTAACCGATTTATTTCAGCTTTGGTCTTCCTTGGGGCTCAAGGGTTCGCCCTCCAAGGAAGCTCTCCTTGACATCATCCGATTGGGTGCCGCTGTTAAGCAATCGCCGACTTTGGCAGAGGTTGATCCTCTGTCAGTTGTCGACATTATGGTGTCAGAGGTATCCAATGCGGTATCTCCTAATACCTCTGCCTCTTCACATCCCGCAGTAGCTGAAGGCTTAGTTTCTCCCGTTCCTGCTCAACTAACGAGGGAGAAACTAAGTCCAACAGTCTCTCCTGCCGGTGTTTCTCCCCCTCGGGGGAGTTCACTTGCAGAGACTCCTCTTCGGAGGACTGCAGAAGGTCAGCTTGCTGATCCAGCGGCCCCCAGAGGGCGCATTCGTCGCAAGGCTCGCCTTCCTTCACCTTTTAAAGTGGTGAGGAAGCGCCTCTTTGGTTCATCGTCGTTGTTGCAGTCCGCCGTAGAGGAGCCTCGTCAATGTTCACCGACTGTTCCTGCTATGGTCCTGGACTTCTCAGCGTATCGTTTGCGATCCCCTTTGGTGGAAGGTCGTCCTTTCAAAGGACGCGTCGACCTTCCGTTCGACAGACCTGCTGACCTGCCGTCACCGTTCCTGAGAGCTGATGCGCTTTACGCGCCCACGAAACCTGACTACCATGCTCGTCAGGCACCGAACCCTGTTTCATGGCATCAAGGGCGTAAGCGCCATCGTGCGCATACTTCCCCTACGCGCTATGATGGACATGCGCGCCAGCACTCATCTGTGCGCCAATGCTCACCTGCTCGCCAGCGCTCACCTGCTCGCCAGCGCGCCACTGCGTGCCATCAACCTCCTGTGTGCCAACAACCTCCTGCGCACCAGCGCTCTCCTACGTGCCAGCACTCTCCCTTCCATCAGCGCTCGCCAACGCGCCAGCGCTCTCCCGCGCGCCAATGCCCATGCGCAGGCGTCTCTCCTGCACGCCCACGATCTTCGGGATCTGGGCGAGGATACGCGAGCGCGCCCTGCACGCCCACGCACACAGGCTTCAACTGCGCGCGCCCTACGACATCTTCTGGGGCGCGCAAACTCTCGCCCGCATGCCCACGTGTCCGACAACCTGATAATGCGCTCCCACGCGCGTGCAATCAGTCTCCTGCACAAGCTCCTGTGAGCCCACAGTCTCCCGCGCTCGCTCCTATGCGCCATTACTCTCCTGCGCGCCCTCGCGTGCCCTTGCAATCGCCCGGCGCATCGGCAGTCTCCCGCGAGCGACCCTGGGTATTCTCCATTGCACGAGCACCATTACGCGCCTCCGTGTGAGCGTCAATACCCTCCTGCGCGCGAGGCTGCTGGACAGCGCACGGCAAGGTCGCCATCGCCGCATTCCCCTCCCCGCAAGCGTAGAACAGCGCGCCCTGTGGCGGAAGGGAAGCATCCAAAAAGGTCCAGGATCCCTGTTTCTTCTTTTCAGGCAAACCCCCCTATGGAAACTCCTCCCAGGGATCCGTCGATCTCTGTCCCTCCAGAGGGAGTGTCTGACAGCGCAGCTATCAGTCAACAGCCATGGTTTGGTGCGCTAATCAGAGCAGTTACACAGGCTGTCAAGTCTGCTCTCTCTGAATTGGGGCACAGATCCTTGGCTGTCTCTACCCCTCTGAAGAGAAAAAGAGGAGTTTTGGACGCAGTGACTTCTCCAAGAGCTAAGTTGTCTCCTCGTAAGCCTTCGAGGCGAGGCCCCCCCCCCCCCCCCTGTCGGACAAGGATTTCCTGTCCTCGGGGGAATCATGTGGAGTGGGACATTCCCCCATCGCACCAATGAGGGAAACCCCACCTCCCATTGAAAAGTCTTCCCGGGTAGTGGCGGAGAAGAACTTGCCTCCGTCCATGTTAGAGTCCTACTTCCTTCCCAGGAAGGAGTCGAAGGACACAAAGACAGTGCCAAAATCCTCGTCAAGGCTTAGAACGGAGCCAGCTACTCTCTCGAAGAATGTCCGCGAATCTCCCCAAGAAGAGCCTTTTGGGACAGGAGACTTTGCTGCAAGTCCAACATCCGGAGGAGAACTACAGGAGTCAGAGCATGCATTCTGGAGGGTCCTGAATCTTATGAGGGCTCTCACTGGGTTTGCCGACCCAGAGATGCCCCTTCGAGAGGGCAAGACACGGTCTTGGACCGCGTATTTGGCACTCAAAAACCTTCTAAGGCAAGTGCTGCTCTGTCCTGGTCTCAGGGGGTTAAGAGTACCAGGGAAAAGATCGCTGTCCAGCTCTCTGAGTTGGCCTACTCCAACCGTTCCAGTGCCGGCAACAAGCTTCTCCCAGGGGAGTCCCTCTTGAGAGACTCTCCAACCGGCAGGTCTCGTGGCAACCGAGATCCTTAACCAGGAGAAGGTTGGGAAGTGTGCTATGCAAGCCACGAATATCTGGTTAGGGACCTTAGGTATCCTGATACGCTCTGAGGACTTCTCCAAAGAACATACCAGGAAAGCTATGGAGACGTTCCTCCTCTCAGGCACTCGCACCATCGAGTTTCTGGCCCACCAAGTCTCGAACTTGTGGGCGAATACCATCCTGAAACGTCGGGATGCGGTGGCTGAGAGGTTCCATCAGAAGGTCCCTAGCACCGAGATAAATAGGCTTAGGCATTCTTCCTTGGAAGGATCGAACTTGTTTGAGCTTAAGGATGTGGAACAGGCTGTTGAGAGGTGGAGGAAGTCCCACCAAGACTTCCTCCTGCATAGGGCTTTGACATCCAAGCCCTATAAACCTCCAGCACCCCAGCAGTCCCATCCTACTAAGACCACGAAACCGACAGTACCAGCGAAGACAGTGGTGTCTAAGCCCTTTCCTGTCAAGGACAGGAAAGGCAAAAAGTCCTCCAGGGGAGGTAAAAATCCTAGAGGGAGCAGCCGAGGCTGCAAGCGCTAGGATTGGCAGTCCCCCTGCATGTCCACCAGTGGGGGGATGCCTACAAAGTTGCGCAAACAGGTGGCAGCAACTCGGGGCCGATTCCTGGACAATTTCCGTAATCAGTCAGGGATATCGCGTCCCGCTCACAACTCTACCTCCCCTGACAACAAATTCAGTGTTGTTGAGCTCCCTTGCCATGGGATCAGCAAGGGGCAAGCCCTTCGGGCAGAAGTCCAGACCATGTTGAAGAAGGGTGCTCTCCAAGAGGTCCTCGACGGCTCCCCAGGCTTTTTCAGTCGACTCTTTATTGTAAAGAAGGCGTCTGGAGCCTGGAGACCAGTCATCAACCTCTCGGCTCTGAACAAGTTTGTCAAACAAACTTCGTTTAGCATGGAGACAGCAGACACGGTCAGACTAGCATTGAGACGTCAAGACTTCATGTGTACACTGGACCTGAAGGACGCGTACTTCCAGATTCCATATCCCAGTCCATCCGTCTTCAAGGAAGTACTTAAGATTCAGCCTAGACAACAAGGAGTAACAGTTCAAAGTGCTGTGTTTTGGTCTCTCCACAGCACCGTAGGTTTTCACCAGTGTTCACCGTAATATCTTCGTGGGCACACAGGATCGGCATCCGTCTCCTCCGTTATCTGGACGACTGGCTGATCCTAGCAGACTCGGTGTCATCCCTTCTTCAACACCGGGTCAAGCTTCTGGGACTTTGCCAGGATCTGGGCATCATGGTAAATCTCGAGAAGTCCTCTCTGCTTCCTACCCAAAGACTGTTATACCTGGGCATGATCATAGATACCAATCTCCACAAAGCCTTCCCATCAGACGACAGGATAGCAAGGCTGAGGAAGGTCGCAAGCCTTTTTCTCAGACGAGAAGAACTTCCAGCCCAATTGTGGTTACGTCTCCTCGGTCACCTTTCATCTTTGGCTCGTCTAGTTCGCCTCAGGATGAGATCCCTCCAGTGGCGACTCAAGTCCCGGTGGAATCAAGGTTACGATTCCCGGACGTCACGGTCCCTACGGGACCTGCGGAATGGACGGACCTCCAGTGGTGGGTGACAGACGAGAACCTACAAAGAGGAGTGGATCTTCTCGTCCTCCCCCCGGATTTGATGCTGTTTTCAGACGCCTCAAAGAAAGGGTGGGGGGCCCCTGTACTGCACCACACGACCTCAGGCCTGTGGTCAGAATCAGAAAAGTGCCTCCATATAAATCTTCTAGAAATGAAGGCCGTCTTTTTGGCCCTTCAACAGTTCCAACGATACCTGGCGGGTCACTCTGTGGTGGTGATGAGCGACAACACCACAGTAGTGGCTTACATCAACAAACAAGGAGGTACCTTTTCAAAGCAGCTATCCCATCTTGCAGTAGAGATACTGAGATGGACCGAAGTCCACTCGATTCCGCTATCGGAACGTTTCATTCCAGGCAAGAGGAATGTGCTCGCCATCAATCTGAGCAGAGCGTCTCAGATAGTGAGTACCGAGTGGTCTTTGGATCGTCTAGTAGCCAGCAAAGTCCTGACTTTGTGGGGTTCTCCGACTGTGGATCTGTTTGCAACAGCTCTGAACTTCAAGCTTCCGCTGTACTGCTCCCCAGTCCCGGATCCCAAGGCTCTCTGGCAAGATGCCTTCCAACAACGATGGGACAACATCGACGTTTACGCTTTTCCCCCGTTCTGTCTGTGAGAGAGGTTTTTCACACCAAGTTGCGATCAGGATGTCGGACATCTGCGAAAGTCACGCACAGCTGTCTACCAGGCAAAGTGGAAAGTCGTCTGTGGTTGGTGTCGTGGAAGGGATATCTTTCCACTCGATGCCCCTATTCCAGCAATAGTGGAGTTCCTCGTGTATTTGCGGGAAGGAATGCGCCTTTCAGTCTCGGCAGTGAAAGGCTATAGCTCAGCCTTAAGTCTAGCCTTCAGGCTAAAAGGAATGGACATTTCGTCTTCGCTGGAACTTTCCCTACTCATATGAAGTTATGAACTTAACTGCCCTCAGTCGGAAGTGAGACCTCCTCCATGGAATGTGGTTCGAGTTCTCAGGTCTCTTAAGAGACCTCCCTATAAACCATTTTGCCAGTCTTCAGATCGCCACCTAACTTGGAAGACGGTGTTCCTACTAGTTTTGGCTTCAGCCAAGCATGTTAGCAAACTTCATGGTCTCTCGTATGACATCGCCCATTCAAAGGGATGGGGGGATGTAACATTCAGATTCGTCTCTGATTTTATTGCTAAGACTCAGAATCCGGGAGTATCGGACCCTCGCTTCGACTCCTTCCAGGTTTCTAGTCTCCGTTCTGTAACAGATGACCCAGACCATTTCCTACTATGCCCAGTAAGGAGCTTGAAGCTATATCTTAAAAGAATGGCTGCAGTCCGTCCTCATGAGCCAGCTTTATTCGTTAGCACAGGGAGAAATAAGAGGAGGGTCACTAAGAACACCATCTCAGCATGGATTCGTAGGGTGATTCATCTGTCCCTGAATCCAGACCCTCCTCCGTCACGTCGCCCAGAGCACATGATGTCAGGGGCATAGCTACGTCCCTGGCCTTCAAAAAGAATTTTTCAGTGACGCAGGTCCTTCAAGCTGGGGTGTGGAAGCGGCAGACAACCTTCACAGCCAACTACCTGCAAGACGTGACCCACAGGAGCCTCGATAGGTTCTCTATCGGCCCTGTGGTGGCTGCACAACAGCTGGTTTAAAACCTCAAGCTCCTTATTGGACAAGTAGCAGAAGGTCGAGGCCATTGTTACCCGGTTTTAGTCTGCATGAATGAAAAGGTTTGACTGGCCCTTATTCTTTTCTTCATCATCCCCTCTCTTGGGGAAAGCAGCATTCTGGGTTCTCTGCATAGCTGACCTCAAACCACTGCAGGTAAACCATGTTCCCTTGTGTTCCTAGTATAAGTTAATACTGTTACGTCCCCATACCCTGACGAGGTGGTATTGGGAGAGTCCTAGTCTAAGTTTCCATCTAAGGAACTTCAGGTCAACTTCCTAGGACGAGTCACAGTTCATTATACCTTCACACACAGCTTGCGTAGGCTGCAGTCCTTGCGTAGCAAGGTTCTAGCGAGGTGCAGGGACTCTTTATTTCTTGGGTGCTGACACACTCAAATAACGAGCCCCCGGGCAAAGCCAGAAAGCCAGTACTGGCCGGGACATCCACCCTTCCTAATGGGTGAGTCACCCCTATTAAATAGCATGGTTTGTATGTCAGTTACGGAACAAATGACAAATTTGTATATAATTTGTATTTTTCCTAACTATACAAACCTTAGCAATTTAATCAAACATGCCCGCCAGCCCTATCCCCCTGGAAGTCCTACCTCCAAGCAAAGTGAGCTCAAGCACAGGTGTGTGTGAGGGGGGTGGGGGAGTAGCAAGCTACCCTCCCCTACCCCCGCTAACTAGCGGTGTGGGTAGTAAACCCTTGTTAAATTTTAACGGCTCGTCATTTCAGCTACGCCGAAAGTAATACCCCTATTAAATAGCTTAGGTTTGTAAAGTTAGGAAAAATACAAATTATCTACGTTGTCATATTAATACAAACACACACGTGTGCGTATGCACAAACACACACATACAGGTGTAGGAATTGCTACGCAGTAGGAGACAGACGGTCGGGGAGGAGGTAGAGATGGTGTTTTAGTTAATAAAGGAATTCAGATTCGCTGATATTGTTTTTTTAGTTACATTTAATTGTCTTTCAACTCGTTTACGCTGTTAAAAATCATATGTACACAACGCATTTTGGTTTAATCTCTCTCTCTCTCTCTCTCTCTCTCTCTCTCTCTCTCTCTCTCTCTCTCTCTCTCTCTCTCTCTCTCTCTCTCTCTCTCTCTCTCTCTCTCTCTCTCTCTCTCAGAAAAAATTAATAGACGTCTCCAACACTAACAGTGAAGAAGAACGAGAGAGAGAGAGAGAGAGAGAGAGAGAGAGAGAGAGAGAGAGAGAGAGAGAGAGAGAGAGAGAGAGCAATTCCTACACCTGAATTGGCCTGTCTCTAAGGTAAAGTGACAATGAAGACACATTATTTATTTATTATTTCTTTATAATTATCTGTTTTAAACCCTTCTTTCATATACGCAATTATGTTATTGTTATGTGTAATTATATGTAGTAATTTATTAAGGAGTTAGTATAGGTTTTTGGGCTGTGGAACGAATTATACAAATTACAGTGTATCCTTATGGCAATATTTGCTCCAACATACGATTGTTTAAAACATACGAAGCAGTTTCTGGAATGAATTAAGATCGTATGTAGAGGTTCCTCTGTAGTGTATTTGCAAAGATGTCAATTATGCGAGTTTCAATGTCCTAACTAATATTGCACCATTCCATAATAGAACCCATTGAATACATCTCTTCATCCACTATTTTGAACTTAATAACATAGTCAGTAGGTACTTATAACCTTCATACAGTACTTATTTTTGAAAAAAATTTCCTCTCTATACATCTTATACTAATTTTTGTTTATTCCATAACTGGAATACAAACCAACGCTATTTATAGGGGTATAGTATTTATTTCGGCGAAGCTGAAAGGACGAGCCATTAGAAATTAGCGAGGGTTAACTACTTATTCCGTTAGTTAGCGGGGTATAGGGGGGTAAGCTAGCTACCCCTCTCACTCACACACTTGTGACTGTGCCCACTTTGCTTTTGGCTTAGATGGAGAACGGTTGTTGCTGCTCTATCTTCCTCCATTATTTTGGACTGCCATTAATCTGTTTATGAATTTATTTTTCAGTGTATGTGTGCCGAGTTCTTCCTGCCGGCCATGTGTACCTGCCCTGGTCCAGAGGGCCGCACGTGCGGTACCTTCATGTCTACGGTAGAAACTGATCCTCACCGCCTTTCTACGGTCTACAGGGGACAGCGTTGAGATTAATCTAATAAGTGTAATGAATGTCGGGAGTGGTTTGCTTCCCAGTGGGAAAGGTATGGGCGTCGTCAGAAGAAGAAGCCCAAACGGGATTGTTCTTTAAAGGTTCCTTCGAAGCAGAAGAAAGCCAAGGCTTCCTCTTCTGCTTCCCAGCCTTCCTCTGAAGCTCCTACTTGAACAGTTTCCTCCGAGAAACCATTGAGTTGTAGCATACGCTGCTTAACCCCCGGTCAATCTTGGTCCTCGAGAGATGGTGTTGCCTCCCCTAGTGAGGTGGCCAGCTCTCCCCCCGAGGGAGGCCGTCTCTCTTTCTCCCTTATTACAGGTTTGGCCGTCTCTGGGTTTACCCGGCCCTCCCTCCAAGGAGGCTCTGCTGCAGATGCCTCACTGGGGTGCTGAGCTGCAGTGATCGTCAGCTTCGGAGGTCGACCCCTTGACCTTGGTCGATGCGGTGATATTGGATGTCTTGTCTGCTGCCCTGCGTGCAGATGCTGTTAATGCTTTATCTGTTTCTTCCACTGCTGCCGCCGAGGACTGCGCTTTTTCCCCTGATGAACATCCTTCGGGGGTGAGCAAAGTCCAAGGCATGTCTCTCCTGCGAGAGTTCCTCTTTCTCATTCGTGTGAAGGGGCACTCACAGAGACTCCTCTTCGGAGGCCTGCTACCGATCAGCTTGCTGATCCTCATGTTGCTGAGGGACATCGTCATTATGGCTGTAGACCTCGCTTAGCTCATCCACCTCTTTGCCTTCGGGGTGCGTCTTCACCTCCAGCAAAGAGACACCTTTTCGGCTCTTCGTCACCACAGCTTTCCTCTTTGGAAGAACCTTCTCGTGCCTCTTCTGGTTCTTGACCTTCACCTGTTTCAACGGACTCTCCTTCTCACCAACAAACTTCGGTTCGTATCTCGCCTGTGAGGGATCGTTTGCAATCTTCTTCTAAGGATGTGCACCCTTCCGAAGGACACATTTCTCTTTCAGAGCATCCTGCAACTGTTAAGGACCATCTGCGTATTGTTTTCCTGTTCGCGGAGCTGCTACTAAGCGTTCTCCGTCTCATCAGGCTTCTGCTCAGCCTTCTCCTGCTCGTCAGGTTCCAGCCCATCGTCCTGCTGCAAGAGAAAGTTGCAAAGTACGTAATGCAGGCTATTTCGTGGCTGGATCTTTGGTTGGGATTTGTGGGAATCCTGGTATGGACCGAAGACCTCTCTAAGGAAAGTATCTTCTCTCAGGTACCCGTTCCATTGAGTTTCTGGCCCACTAGGTGGTGAACTTGTGAGCCAACACCATCTTGAAACGCAGGGATGCGATGGCTGAGAGATTCCATCAGCAGATCCCAAATGTTCTGGAACTCCTCTCTGGAGAGGGTTCCTTATTTTTCAAGCCTAAGGACGTTGAGCAGGCTGCGGAGAGGTGGAAGAAGTCTAACTAAGACTCCCTCCTCCATAGGGCCTTGACATCTCGGCTCTACAGACCACCAGCCCCTCTGAAACCCAGTCAATCCAAACTGTTGACTAGTAAAACGGCAGCGAAAGACAAAACGGTGTCGGCCGAAGTCATAAACGCTATGATAGGCGATTCCCCTGCTTGCTCCACACGACCTCAGGCCTCTGGACAGAGTCCGAAAGTACCTTCACTTAAATCTCTTAAGAAATGAAGGCCAACTTTCTCATCCTTCAACAGCCTCATCAGTTACTGATTGGCCACTCAGTGTGATGAGCGATAACACCACATAGTGGCTCACATCAACAAGCAAGAAGGAACTTGCTTGCTGCCTCTTCCCATCTAACAGTATAAATACTAAGATGGGCCGAAGTCCGCTCAGTATCGCTATCAGCCCGCTTCATTCCAGACTAGAGGAATGTGCTCTCTGGCAATTTGAACATAGCATCTCAGAAAAGGTGTACCGAATGATCTTTGGATCACCTTGTAGCCTACTAAGTTCTGACTTTATGGGGTTCTCCAACTGGGATCTGTACACAACGCCCCTGAACCTCAGGCTTCCGCTGCTCCCCAGTCCTAGACCCCAAGGCTCTGTGGCAAGAGGCGTGCCAACAACGGTGGGTACAACAAAAAGGTTATGTCTCGTCCCCGTTTTGTCTGATGAGAAGGGTATTCAACAAGGCTAGAACATCAGTCAGCCTCTCAAGGTCTCTCATAGCTCTGCTATGGTATTACTAGGAATGGTTTCCGAACCTTATGCAGCTCCTGATGGAGCCTCTAAGAGAACCCTCTCCACGTCACAGACCACCACACTTCGACATATACAACCTGCTCACCAGGTGACACAATTGATAGCTTTTAATTCGAATTACTCTTATTGAGTCAATATCGTGCTCAAATAAAATGGGATCAATCCCTAGCCCTTCAAATGGAAGGCCAGATCGCTTCCAACCATGCCACCAGCGGCTCAAGAGAAGTCGAAATCTAACTGCGAACTGCATCAGGATTTACCTGGCGAGACATCAGTCTCTTACCAGCGAGTTTTCATTGACTTCCTGACCCACCAGGTGACACAATTGATAGCTTTTAATTGGAATTACCCTTAGTGAGTCAATGTGGATGAAAATCAACACGATATCGTGCTCAAATAGAAATAAATTACTACTGTATCTCATACTGGAATCAAACCCTAGCTCCTTCAAAAGAAGGGGCAGGTCGCGTCCAACCATACCACTATGCTGACTGCAATTCAGGATTTACCTGGCGAGACATCAGGCTCTTACCAGCGAGTTTTCCCCGACTTCCCTGCCCTTCAGGCAACACAATTGATAGCTTTTAATGGTAATTACCTTTAATGAGTTAATATTGATGAAAATCAACACAATATCATGCTCAAATAGAAATAAATTTCTATCTCATACAGAGATTGAACCCTGGCTCTTTCAATTGAAAGGGCTGTTTTCTTCCAACCATGCTACCAGAGGCTCAAAAGAAGTTGGAACCGAACTGCAATTCAGGATTTATCTGGCGAGACATGTCTCTTATAAGTGAGTTTTCCCCAACTTGGTGGCCCACCAGGTGACACAATTTATAGCTTTTAATTTGAATTACCCCCAATGAGTCAATGTGGATGAAAATCAACACAATATCCTGCTCAAATAGAAGTAAATTTCTATCTCGTACTGGGATCAAACCTTGTCCTTTCAAATGAAAGGCCAAGTTGCTTCCAACCACGTCACCAGAGGCTCAAAAAAAGTCGGGCCCTATCTGCTAACTGCAATTCATGATTTACCTCCCGAGACATCAGTCTCTTACCAGCGAGTTTTCCCTGACTTCGTGGTCCACCAAGTGACACAATTGATAGCTTTGAATTTGAATTACCCTTAATGAGTCAGTGTGTATGAAAACACAATACAGGTATCATGCTCAAATAAAAATAGATTTCTATCTCATACTGGGATAAAAACCTAGCCCCTTCAAATGAAAGGCCAGTTCACTTCCAATTATTCCACCAAAGGCTCAAGAGAAGTCAGAACCTAACTGCTAACTGCAATTCTGGACTTGCCTGGCTTGAAATACATAACCAAGACTTATAATATTGGGCATCTTGTTGACTGTCGACGTCAGCCATGGTTGAGATAAACCTACCATAGCAGATGGGCCTACTCACGACTTGAGCTTGACCTGAACTAACTACTCTTGGCTTCCCAGCTGTTCTTATTGCGCACACATTGCTGGGGGTGTATGAGGGCTTGCCTTGCCTCTGGCTTGCAGCGACAGGTGATGCAACAGCATCTAGCCGGTTCTCGCCTCCTTTACGTCCTCTCTCCCCGACGTACCTGTTGACATGGAAACAGATTCAGTATACGTGTGCTTGTGTCGGCAGGTATCTAATAATGACAGGAAATTGGTTTAAACTGATTTCTACACTACCCAGAAATGTGGAGATGAGGTCACAGGTCAGCATGCGCCTCCCTACTTCCAGCGCACTTACCTAACCCAGTGCTATCAAGAATTTGTCTAAACACCCATTAATATTTTTACTTTAATACCCCTATATTGTGACAGATAAGAATAAGCTGTCTCTAAACACTGTTTCTTTATGCTGTGGCTGTGACCAAGAGTGTCAGTGAATTGCAAGCTCTATTCAGAAATATGGGATTTGTGCATGATAAGGAAATTACTTCCATATTTACTCACAAATTATTTTAAATCTAAAGCTTTGCCTAAGTATTGTAAGGTAAAATCAATGTTAAACCTAGTGGTTAACCATTCTGAAGGTAATTTTTTTTGTCCAAAATGGGAAGATAAACTTACAGTTTTTGCATAAAACAAGCTCTCTTCAAAGTGAATTGAATAATGTAACTCATTTTGTGGCATTAGGTATCCTTATAGATCTATGTCATTAAGAATTCTGTCTTTCATCAAGATATAATAGGAGATGTTACTACTTGGAATGTTATGGAAGGGATAAGATGGTTATAAAGCGGCTCAGGGGTGTGCAAAATCTTTATTCCGGACAAACTATTTACATAAGGATGTAAGTTTTTATTTTAGGTCCTGTATTTTTGGAGGGGGACATTATTTGTTAAAGTTTTTGTGTCTAAAATTTGGTCTTTTGGATATATTGTATGATTATTTCATCCTTTAGAATAGGGATATGTATTCAGTGCTATCGAATTGTTAACGAATTACCGGTAGTTGGAAAAAAATAGGTGGTGTGAAAATGAATCCCTATACTTCTGTGCGTCACAGAAGTCACTTTTTTCTCTTGGGACGCAAGGTCCTGGTTATTGGGTCTTTTCTTACGTTCCCTTTCGTTCCTACGCTACAAACCCTCATCCTTTAATTAGGTAAATTGTTTCATTCGTTAGCTGGAAATTCTCATTAAGTCTTGGATAACGAACAGTTATCTAGCTGTTGAGTGGGCTGGCAAGGAGCCCCGCCCACTTTATCCAGCTAGAGTTACCATGTTAAAGATTCAGTGGCTTGTGCTAAATTAGAGGACTAGGGTTTGTTTAGTTAAGAAAAATACAAATTACTGTACAATAATATAAAATGTTATGATCTTAGTGTCATTTTATTTCATAATTTTTGTGTGTTTTCCAGGCAAGTTGCATTAGGGGAGAGATGCCGTTTTCTGTTCTTGACCTTGGTGCTGGAAGACTACCCACTTCTAAATTTCAGGACTTCCATCTTCAGTTTGCTGTTCAAGATGTCAAAAACAATAAACTCAAAAATCTTCGTAATTCAATCAAGACACTTTTCGTGGATGAGAAAGTACTGTTTCAA
>NC_090761.1:33403753-33508724 GCF_036898095.1 Palaemon carinicauda
ATACTGAGATGAGCAGTCCACTCATCAAGCTGCTGCGAGTGTGGACAAAACAATAGCGACATGGGGCCAAGCAATGGGCAGTAAGAGTCCTATGGGATGGCTATTTATGGCCCTACAAGGAACAATGGCCACTCCTGATCAGAGACTTAGCTCATAACCTCCAAAATCACAGAAAACTCTTAATTGGGTCGAAATTGGTTTGTTTCTACAGTCGATTTTTCCAGGTGAAATTACCTGGGGGTCTAAATGCCTGTCATCAGCCTATCGTCACTGAACAGGTCTGTTCGTCAAACCTCGTTCAGCTTGGAAACAAAATATTCCATTTGTTCAGCCATCAGAGAGGACTTATTGCTTTCAGTGAATCTAAAGGATGCATTTTTCCAAATATCCCTCCATCAGTCCTCTAGAAAGTACTTTGACTACTGTACTACTTCCTTGACATAGTGGTGGTATATCAGTTCAGGACCCTGTGTTTCAGATTTTCCACTGCTCCTCAGGTGTTCTCTCATGTTTTATTTTACTCTGATTTCAGCTTGCGCAAACATGCAGTGAATACATCTTTTTCAATATTAAACTTACCCGATGATCATATAGCTGTCAGCTCTGCTGCCCGACAGAAAAACCTACGGGCGGAATACGCCAGCGATCGCTATACAGGTGGGGGTGTACATCAACAGCGCCATCTGTCAAGTAGGTACTCAAGTACTCGATGTCAACACAGAACCAATTTTCTCTCTGTCGTGCCACTGGCAAGACCTACTAAATACGCTGTTACTAACTGGATTTGTTTTCACAACTATTTGGTGAAGTACACTATTCCAGTTTTGAGCTTTCGCTATGCAGGGGTTTTATCTTCATTTCAAAACTTGAACTCGTTTTGGATAGATTTAATTATGGTGACAAAGAGAGTATGGACTCTCTTTCACTTTTAAATGGCCGACCCTTCCCTTAGACGGAAGTGTGTTTAGGTTTTTAGTAATTTTGCTTAACACGTTATAGATCTATATATTTTATATCTCTCCGCCTTTATTAGGCCTCTTCTATTAACTTTCCATTTATTATAAACATATAAAAATAAATTTTTATGTTTTGTTTATATGCGACCTTTCCTGATAGTAGGCGGTCCTAACTTGGAACCGAAGTTAATTAACGTTGAGCCCGTTATATCGTATTTAACCTTTAAAGAATTTAAAACTTTTTAGATTTTAATGTTTTATGAAAGAATTTCCTTGATAGTCTCGTACTGTTTTCAAAGATGAACTAACGTTTAGTTTTTTAGTCTACGCAGTTGTTGACGTTCAGGACGTTCAACATGCGCTCTATCGTTACGATAGAGAGAGAGTGTATCACGGTTTCACTTTGCAGTAAGAGTAAACCGATTCTGGCGTTTCGTTCATTCTTTCTTAGCTTAAATGGTTTAAATTCTAAATTAAAGGAACTTTTTATTTGGAAAACCTTTCAGTTTTTTCCTTTAGCCAAATAACATGTTTTGACGATATATAATTGGGCTCTTCTCTCAGGTGCGAAATCAAGAGAGAAAGAGAGAGAGAGATAGAGACGGAGGGAGAGAGAGGAGAAAAAACGTTCCGTTCAAGCGGGTAACGTTGTTCTCGTGTTACTCTCCTCCCTAGTCGCTGTACGGGGAAGAAGGTAAAACGTTTCTAGGGTTTTATTCTTGTTCCCAGGCTATGTGCGGTGAGAGATTGTAAATGTAGTTTATTTGAACTAGTGTTTAGTCTCTTTCCCAGCCACTGAATTCTTTATCTTTATATTTGTTTTCTGTTGCATTATACGACTGTTTTCGTAATTACTACCTTTTAATGAAGGGTAGGATTGCATGTTTCAGGTAGAAATCAGTAAAAGTTTCGATTTCAGTGAAATAAGTGCAAAACAGAAAATCGAAGTGATAAAGTGATATGCGCAAAGTGTTACAGTGTTGCGTCCGAGGGTTCGTCTGTTCGTGCCTGTCGTTCACCTAGTCCGGGACCTCTTGCAAGCTCCCAAGCCCAGGGGAGAAGTAATGTCGAACGACTTATGGGTTCGTCAGGCCTTGATCAACAAACAGACGTTTTTCCCTCCGTGGTTTCGGGCGTATCTACCCAAGATCGCCCCACCCACACAAAGACGAGAGAGCCCATTTACTTCTCGTCTGCGGAAGAGGTTTCTCGTAAGAAACCTTGGACCAAGGTCTCGCAGCTTATTAAGTGCAAGTCGGTCCCTTCCGCGCAAGTCCAACGGCCCAGGTGTAGCCACTGGGTCAGTTCGGACTCGCTGCAGTCTTCCGATGACTGCACACCTCCTAAGAGAGGCAAAGTGGTACCGCAACAGGCAGTAACTCCGTCTGTTGCCGCACCCGCTGTTGTAGACCCTAAGTCACAACAGGCAGTAGCTCCGTCTATTGCCGTACCCGCTGTTGTAGACCCTAAGTGGTCTTTGCTGCAGTCTATGCAGACTCAGTTAGCTGCTGTTATGCAGGAGTTTCGTGCGGAGAAGGTTGACGCTGCACCCGTTAGCCTACAACCTACCACTGTTGTGTGCCCAGCAGACGCTGTGGCTGCCTGCTCCCACACTCCAGCTGTGAGAGCTCCTCCACCCATGCGCAGTCGACCCTGCCAGACGCATGCTGACGTTCACAGACGCACGGAACCCTCCGTTGACGTGCGTGTGCTACCACAACAACAGGAGGGTGGAGTTAAGCTGCTGTGTTTTGACACGATGCGTCAGCCTCCGCAACCCACTGTGGTTACCGCCACTCGCCCGCAGCAGACTAGTCAGTCAGGAGTTGAGGCTTCCCCACACAGCTTTGGTTGTTGCCAGCTCACAGACTTGTCAAGCAGTTACATGCCGTTGCCTTCTGGTCTGCTACTAATGCACCAGTGCTGTATGTCCTCACGCACCTGTTGTGGTTGACAGTTCAGTTTTTTGACAGTTCACAGACTGTCAAGCAGTTACATAACGTTGCCTTCTGGTCTGCTGCTAATGCACCAGTGCTGTATGTCCTCACGCACCTGTTGTGGTTGACAGTTCAGTTTTTGACAGTTCACAGACTGTCAAGCAGTTACATAACGTTGCCTTCTGGTCTGCTGCTAATGCACCAGTGAGACCCTCACTGAGATAACCTAGCTTTTCTCGGACAAGGTTCCTGTAGATGAGAAAGTGCTGTTCTCCCTCCTACTGATATTCCTTTGAGGACTCTGTCATTTGGAGAGGAGCCTTAAGCTGCTTAGCCTCCTATGGACTTTAATTAAATCATGATGATTTTTTAAGGATCTTCGTCCGGATCTTGTAACTGCTGCTCCTCGTTCGCCTCACGTCAGAACTTACACTAGGCCTAGCTACTTCGAAGCCGTTGTTGTTAATCTAGTGCTCTCTCGCTCTCCTAGAGAGCGTTACGTCGGCTAGGCGACTGGTTTTTGCACCAGGAGGAGTTTTAGGGATACAGCCTTTTGATTTCCCTTCTTTTTATCTGGCTTATAGAGCGAGAGTCTGATAGGACACGAGAGAAGTTCTCAGCTTGGGAGTTCATGCCTCTGCCCAGGTAGACTTCTCACTTCTGGTAGACTCGGCCAGGCGCATAGCCAGGAGACGCTCCAGTTGTTTACAGGTCAACTTCTCAACTTTTGTCGAGCCTTTGAAGTTTTGCTGTACTATTATGTCACACATAACAAGGCTTCCAGGGATGGTAAATGGTTCCGCTTCAGTCGCTAACCCCGTCTGTTGCCACACCTGCTCCCGTAGACCCTAAATGGGCTTTGCTGCAAGACATGCAGTCCAAGCTTGTGTCCTTGATAGAGGACTTAATACGGAGAAGAACCTTCTGGCCAACAACCTTCCTACCGGTTGGTTGTGTGCCCTGTTGGCGCTGAGGTATCCTACTCGCGTCCGCCAGTTGAGGTGGTTCCTCCACCGATGCGACCCAGTGTGGGTTGCCAGTCGCACGTTGACGTTAAGCGACGCTCGGAGGTGGTTGTTGACGTTCAGTGTGTCACTAGGAAGAAGTTCAACAACCAGCAGAGGTGACTTGTTGTGACGCAGTGCGTCAACCTCAGCAACCCGGTACGGTGTTGACTGCACAACCCAGACAGTCTAGACAGTTTCGGGTTGACGCTGTACTTCCTCGCGTCCCCATGGTTGTTGACAGTTCACAGACTGTGCAGCAGTACCATGATTTTGCGTCCGGCTCCGTCACGCATCCTCCAGTGCGACCGGATTCAGCGAGTCAGACGTTGCCCACTCCGTTGCCGTTTCCTCATCAGTTTCGGATGAGGAACCCTCTGATGAGGACGTTGCTGAACAAGACGATCAACCCCCAGCCCTGCTATCCATCCAGAAGATGCTGAAGAAGGAACGCTGCCCTGTCAGGCTGTGGATGAGTCTGGTAAGGACACTGTCATCCGTGGTTCATTTGTGTCACTAGGAAGACTACACCTCCGTCCTCTTCTATACCATCTAGCTTTTCACTGGAAAAGGACAAGACGCTAGAAGCGGTCTCGATCCCGGTTTCCGGAAAGATAAAGTCTGGTCTGACTTGGTGAAAGGACTATATCAACCTTAGAAAGGGTCTTCCCCTGACTGTTCAGACTCCCAACCACGTTCTCTTCTCGGACGCATCGGACGTAGGCTGGGGTGCGACATTAGACGGTAGGGAATGCTCGGGATTATGGAACTCGAGTCAAAGGACAATGCATTTCAACTGCAAGAAGCTACTGGCAGTACGTCTGACCTGGAAAAGCTTCAGGTCTCTCCTTCAAGGCAAAGTGGTGGAGGTGAACTCAGACAACACACGGCTTTGACGTACATCTCCAAGCAAGGAGGGACCTACTCTCAGTCGGAAGGGACAAATAATTCCAACAGAATGGACCCTCCACAAGGATGTATGCAAGAGACTTTGGGCCACCTGGGGCCAGCCAACCATAGATCTCTTCGCAACCTCGATGACCAAGAGGCTCCCAATAGTTTGCTCACCTATCCCGGACCCAGCAGTAGTTCATATAGATGCCTTTCTACTAGATTGGTCACATCTAGATCTATATGCATTCCCTCCGTTCAAGATTGTCAACAAGGTACTGCAGAAGTTCGCCTCTCACGAAGGGACAAGGTTGACGCTAGTTGCTTCCCTCTGGCCCGCGAGAGAATGACTCACCGAGGTACTTCGATGGCTAGTAGACGTTCCCAGAACACTTCCCCTAAGGGTGGACCTTCTACGTCAGCCACGCGTGAAGAAGGTACACCAAGGCCTCCACGCTCTTCGTCTGACTGCCTTCAGACTATCGAAAGACTCTCGAGAGCTAGAGGCTTTTCGAAGGAGGCAACCAGAGCGTCTGCTAGAGCAAGGAGAACATCCACCCTTAGAATCTACCAATCGAAGTGGGAAATCTTCCGAAACTGGTGCAAGTCAGTATCCGTATCCTCGACCAGTACCTCTGTAACTCAAATAGCTGACTTTCTCTTATATCTGAGGAAAGAACGATCTCTTTCAGCTCCCACTATCAAGGGTTACAGAAGCATGTTGGTATCAGTCTTCCGTCACAGAGGCTTAGATCTTTCCAAACATAAAGATCTACAGGACCTCCTTAAGTCTTTTGAGACCACGAAGGAGCGTCGTTTGGTTACACCTGGTTGGAATTTAGACGTGGTACTAAGATTCCTTATGTCAGACAGGTTCGAACCGCTTCAATCAGCCTCCCTGAAAGATCTCACCTTTAAGACTCTTTTCCTGATATGCTTAACCACAGCTAAAAGAGTCAGTGAGATTCATGCCTTCAGCAAGAACATCGGATTCTCATCCGAAACGGCTACATGTTCTACAACTTGGTTTTCTAGCCAAACACGAGCTGCCTTCTCGGCCTTGACCAATATCGTTCGATATTCCAAACTTATCGTATGGCTGGAAATGAACTAGAAAGATTATTATGTCCCGTAAGAGCTCTTAAGTTCTATTTAAAAACCTTTACGAGGCCCGTCTGAAGCTTTATGGTGTTCAGTTAAGAATCCATCTTTGCCTATGTCAGAGAATGCTTTATCCTATTTTATCAGACTGTTAATACGAGAAGCTCATTCCCATCTGAATGAGGAAGACCAAGCTTTGCTGAAGGTAAGGACACACGAAGTTAGAGCTGTCGCAACTTCCGTGGCCTTTAAACAAAATAGATCTCTGCAAGTATATTCGACGCAACCTATTGGAAAAGCAAATCAGTGTTCGCGTCTTTTATCTTAAGAATGTCCAGTCTCTTTACGAGAACTGCTACACTCTGGGACCATTCGTAGCAACGAGTGCAGTAGTGGTGAGGGCTCGACCACTACAATTCCCTAATTCCATAACCTTTTTTAATCTTTCTCTTGAAATGTTTTATTATTGTTTTTGGGTTGTCCGGAAGGCTAAGAAGCCTTTCGCATCCTACTTGATTTGGCGGGTGGTCAAAGTCATTTCTTGAGAAGCGCCTAGATTAGAGGTTTTGATGAGGACCTTTAGTATGGGTTGCAACCCTTCATACTTCAGCTCCTAGGAGTCGCTCGGCATCCTATGAGGATCGCGAGGCTCAGTAAGGAAGACGTACTTAAAAAGGCAGAGTAATTGTTCAAGTCGACTTCCTTACCAGGTACTTATTTATTTTATGTTTGTTATTTTGAATAACTGCTAAAATGAAATACGGAATACTTAGCTCATAATAATGTCAACATGTAATGCTGGTCTCTACCCACCCCCCTGGGTGTGAATCAGCTATATGATCATCGGGTAAGTTTAATATTGAAAAATGTTGTTTTCATTAGTAAAATAAATTTTTGAATATACTTACCCGATGATCATAAATTAAAGGACCCACCCGTCCTCCCCAATAGAGACCCAGTGGACCGAGGAGAAAATTGGTTCTGTGTTGACATCGAGTACTTGAGTACCTACTTGACAGATGGCGCTGTTGATGTACACCCCCACCTGTATAGCGATCGCTGGCGTATTACGCCCGTAGGTTTTTCTGTCGGGCAGCAGAGCTGACAGCTATATGATCATCGGGTAAGTATATTCAAAAATTTATTTTACTAATGAAAACAACATATTAAGATATTTTAACATTTGACACTTCAGGATAGATATTAGCTACTCTCCTTTTGTCACCATTTTGGGATGAAAACAAATGGGAAAGGTTGATTCTCTTTACAAGCATAATAAAAAGTACAGTAAGTATCAGGACATGCTGCTAGATATGAAAACAGTGGCAGTCTCCTTCACACGTATCCATTGTCAGGCTCAGAGATGCCGCGCAACTGTTCTTGAACAAGAAAGAGCTTCCTGCTCTGCTGTGGCAGCATCCTCTGGGGATGCTCCTGTGGTATTCAATGGATGTGAAACACATTGTAAAAGAACATTTTCTTCAAGAAAGAATAAAATAATTAAGAATAAAAGGACTAAAGAGTAACTTACAAGTCCCTGTATCGCAGCAGAAATTCATGGGGAATTCATAAAACTTCTGTTTAGCAAACATTGTATACTGCAGACATATCTGACTAAATATTGCAGGAGATTACCACAAAACATGAAGAAAATAAAATTCTGCAGGAGGTTTAGTCAGTTTTGATAAACCAGTTAGCTTTTCCATAACAGGCATAGGAATATTCCTCTTGTGTTGGTAAAAGGCCTGTTCTATAAATAAAGGCCCGTAATTTCACTGATGTATTTCGTTATGGAAAAACTTATGGGAATAGCTTCTAAAAGTATTGTACAATAAGAAATGAGACATACAATTGAGGAAATTTGTAAATATTGTAAAGAACTTAGTTCAAGGTACATTACATTCTTCCTGGAAATTTTCAAACCAATTATTGGAATCCAGGTTTTAGTAATTTTGTTAGCTTACTAGTGGGAATTATAATATGCTCTATTAGTCAGGCAAATTTTTGAAAGGGAAAAATACAAGTAATGAATATGACTTTAGCTTTCCACAGAAAAAAATATCACGCTACAAAAATTTTATATAGATGACACTACTGAAACTCTAAACTGAATCCTTGATAGTGTTAGAGAATGGATGTCAATTAAACAACTAAAATTAAATGAGAACAAAACCGAGTTCAAGGTGGTGGGAAAAAGAAACACTTAGAAGCCTGGGTGATATTCAAATGAACATAAATAATGACTCAGTGCCAATCAACTCTATTTATTACAATTTACCAAAAGTACAACTTAAGAAATTACCAAACATAATATACAGAGGAGCAAGACTGATAAAAGGTGTCCCACATAGAGATAGGATCACCCCAATACTAATTGATTTACACTGGCTGCCAATGAAAAAGAGAATTGAATTTATAATATATACAATAACCCACCAAGTTATCAGAACCAGTTGTCCAAAATATTCAAGGGAATTGCTACATATTGCGCAGCCAACAAACCGTGTTGACACGAGAATAGTTACAGATGGTTTCAAACTATTGGAACGTAGATACATGTCTACTGCAGGCCCTAGAGCCTTTAAATATGCTGCCCCAAGACTATGCAATAAGCTCCAGCGAAACATTAAGGCTTTCAAGAGGAAACTGAAGACTTTTTTATTCTGTGAGTCGTTTGACAGTGACGATTTAACAGTAAATGAACAATACGTGATATAAAAAGGTTGAATACTCTGAACGAACAAGATAAAACGACAGTGGAGGTCCTCTAGAGAGTGGGGTTCCCCTGCTGTATGGGACAGGAAAAGCAGCCGTTAAAGTAAGTTCAGTTGTAGAGGAACTTCTACCTGCCAATAAGTGACTCCCTATTTTAAAGAAAGAAAGGTTGTATGTGAAGGAACAAATAAAAAATTTCATAAGTAAAAGTTATAGCTACCAGTATACCTGGCATTACAGTGAGGACATATGAACTTGTAAACAACACTTGAAGATAAGCTTAAAGGGAGGGAGTAAGATACAATTGTGAATTAACCCTTTTACCCCCAAAGGACGTACTGGTACGTTTCACAAAAGCCATCCCTTTACCCCCATGGATGTACCGGTACGTCCTTGCAAAAAAATGCTATAAAAATTATTTTTTTCATATTTTTGATGATTTTTTGAGAAACTTCAGACATTTTCCAAGAGAATGAGACCAACCTGACATCTCTATGACAAAAATTAAGGCTGTTAGAGCAATTTAAAAGAAATATACACCAAAATGTGCTGGGAAAAAAGTAACCCCTTGGGGGTTAAGGGTTGGAAATTTCCAAAAAGCCTGGGGGTAAAAGGGTTAATAGGTAAGGACAACTTGAACTGTATCTGGAGATAGGAATTTCTTAGTATTATATAAGGGGCTTTTTTTTGGGGGGGGGGGGATTCAAGGTTAAGATTTCCCAAATATGGTAGCTTTTTATAAAGTATCTGATGTCCTTTTTGATACAGTAAAATTGTTTCATAACTATTTGAAATAATTATACCAGAATTTAATAATTTTGTAAGCACTGAATTGACTGATCAGATATGATGGTACTAGAACTAATACTAAATAGATATATAGGAAAATCATAAGAAATTGAGTAAACTTAGAATAGTGATGACAAGGATGGAAGTTTGCTATTATTTTCAATTTTGCACGTAAATTTCTTATTTGGATGTTTTTTATTTAAATATTTAGGTGTGTTCAACTTCTATGAAAATTAGTAATGTGAAGTCTACATATCCTCTATAAAAGTTTAAACATAGTATTCAGATGCATATCACATCCAAATATTAATTGTTCCGTAACCGAAATACAAACCACGCTATTTACAAAGGGTTACCTTTTAGCGTAGCTGAAATGGCGAGCCATTAGAATTTAACGAGGGTGTATTACCCCTGCGCTAGTTAGCGGGGGGGTAGGGGAGTGGTAGCTAGCTACCCCTCCTCCCCCTCACACACAGGTGAATACTCACTTTCACTTTTGGCTCGGACTGTGACAGACGTCTCTGTCTTGGTCCTCTCTTGGCAGCCATTGTTTGTTTTGTCTTTACTTAATCGCTTACTTTTCATTTACTCTATATATATGTAAACATGTTTTCATGTTTGTATATATATTTGAGTATAGAAATAAGTAAGTTTCCTTTTCAGATTTGTGTGTGTAGTGTACGATATCTACGTGCAGGCCTCGGCAGTTAGGCCACCACGGCGTAATTTTATGGGTGGCGATCGAGTTTGACTTATGTCTTTCTCTCTCTCTCTCGAGGTCGTTCACCCTTTTACTACGTGTTACTACGCCCTTGTAGCTTCCTTTCCATGTGGGGCGTTGCTACTCCGTACGTTTGTCTCAATTAGTTATGAATCTAATTGTAGTTGTTTTTTGTTTTTCAGCTTGTAGAACGATTCCTTTCGGGGTTTTCGTTCTTTCTTTAGTGTTCATTCATTTTTAAATTACATAATTACATAGTTACATAATTATAATTGTTATAATTCTGTTTTGGTTACAGCTCTCCTTCCGCGAGTGTAAGTGGTTGTGAGGGCACGTGCCTGTTGTGTAATTCTTGTTCCTTTCCTTCGGGATTCCTCTTCGGAGCCTTCCCGGGGGAATGAATGTGTACTAATATTATTTGTTTTATTTTTTTACAGTTACCAATCTAGTTCGTTTCTGTAATATGGCAACGGTGTGAGCTGTCTGGTTGAGTCCTGGGGATTCGGCTGTTGCTGCCTCCCCCCTTGTATTTTCGTCAGGGGCGTGTCTCCTTCTACTGGAAGTACTCCCGTGACGACGGACAGCTCTCCAGTTCATTTTAGAACTCTCAGGAGGCTTGCCTCCTTGGGTGGGTAACTTCCCTTCCGAGGGAAGTTTTTCCTGTCCAGGCTTGAGTTTTTCCCCTTTTGGGGGGTTCTTCTCTTGCCTTTTTTTCGTGCGACTATGCTCTTGGTGCTGAGCGGTCGCACCTGCAGTTTCGCTCAAGGGGCTGGGCAACTGCAGGAGCTCCTCTTCGGAGGATTGCTCCTTTTAGGTCACTGGCTGACCAGTCTCTTCCACGAAGTGTTTCTCTTTCGTTCGCGAGAGAGTACACTCATAGAGACTCCTCTTCAGAGGTTTCTTCTGTTGCTGTTGCTGTTGGCCTCCCTCGCCGTAAGGCCCACCGTCCGCCTCGTCGTAAGGGCCTCTCATCTCCCTATAAGGGTGCTTGAGGCGCCTTTTTGGATCTCCGTTTGCAGCCTACAACTCCTTTTTCTCGATCTTCCGCCTTGGTGCAGATGGACAGCAGTCTGATCTCGTCTTCCGAAGGGCAACAGTCTTCCCGACGGACAGCGGTTTTCCGACGGACATCAGTCTCCCGGCGGATAACGATCCCTTCGGGGCAAAGGGTTGCCCCCACGGGGGTTCTTCCCTTGCGTGGTGTCAGGGTTTCCCTGCGCGCCCTTCTGCTGTGTTCTCTCCTGCTCCTGCTCAGTGTTAGCACACAGGCGCTCTTCTGCTCATCAGCGCTCTCCTGTTCGTCAGCGCTTTCAAGATGATCATCCCTGCGGTTCCTGTTGGTTCCTGTTACGCGCCCTGTGCGCCCACGTTCGCCCTCGCGATCTAGAACTTCGGTTCAGGTCGGGGTCAAGGACTCTTCTTCTTTGCGCAGGCTTCCACGCGTAGCCTTCTGCTCGTCAGCGATCATCAGCTCGCCAGCGATCATCAGCTCGCCAGCAATCATCAGCTCACCAGCGATCATCAGCTCGCCAGCGATCATCAGCTCGCCAGCGATCACCTGTCTCTCGGCGATCTCCGGATCGCCCGCGTGTGTTACAGCCGGCACGCCAACGTTCTCCAACACTTCTGAAGGAACATGGTTCGCCAGCTACTAGCTCACCTGCGCATGCTGATCGCCATCGCGCGACCCTCAACTGCGGATGCTGATCGCCATCGCGCGACCCTCAACTGCGGATGCTGATCGCCATTGCGCGACCCTCAACTGCGGATGCTGATCGCCATCGCGCGACCGCACACCTGCGGATGCTGATCGCCATCGTGCGACCGCACACCTGCGCATGCTGATCGCCATCGCGCGACCGCACACCTGCGCATGCTGATCGCCATCGTGCGACCGCACACCTGCGCATGCTGATCGCCATCGCGCGACCGCACACCTGCGCATGCTGATCGCCATCGCGCGACCGCACACCTGCGCATGCTGATCGCCATCGCGCGACCGCACACCTGCGCATGCTGATCGCCATCGCGCGACCGCACACCTGCGGATGCTGATCGCCATCGCGCGACCGCACACCTGCGCATGCTGATCGCCATCGCGCATCCCTCAACTGCGTATGCTGTTCGCCATCGCGCGATCGCCCACCTTCAACTGCGTATGCTGTTCGCCATCGCGCGATCGCCCACCTGCAGATGGTGCTCGCCATCGCGCGACCGCCGACCTGCACATGCTGATCACCATCGCGCGACCCGGCGCATGCTGATCACCATCGCGCGATCGCCCTCCTGCACAGGCTGCTCACGATCGCTGACCTTCGCATACTGCTCGCCAACGCAGGATCGTTCACCTGCGCATACTGCTCGACCATCGCGTCGGCATAACACAAGGCGCCATCGCCAACCTGCGCATTAGCGCTCACCAGCTCACCACCGATCGCTTGTTGATCCATATCGCCAGCGGTCTTCCTCGCCCACGCGGCAGCGCGTTTCCTCGCAATCGCGCTAACGCTTGCGTTCGCCGCCTCGGACTCGCTCTCATCCACCTGCCCACCCTCACGACCGCTCGCCCGCGCGATCGCCCACCTGCAGATAGTGCTCGCCATCGCGCGACCGCCGACCTGCGCATGCTGATCGCCATCGCGCGACCGCCGACCTGCGCATGCTGATCGCCATCGCGCGACCGCCGACCTGCGCATGCTGATCGCCATCGCGCGACCGCCGACCTGCGCATGCTGATCGCCATCGCGCGACCGCCGACCTGCGCATGCTGATCGCCATCGCGCGACCGCCGACCTGCGCATGCTGATCGCCATCGCGCGACCGCCGACCTGCGCATGCTGATCGCCATCCCGCGACCGCCGACCTGCGCATGCTGATCGCCATCGCGCGACCCTGCGCATGCTGATCGCCATCGCATGCTGATCGCCATCGCGCGACCCTGCGCATGCTGATCGCCATCGCGCGACCCGGTGCATGCTGATCGCCATCGCGCGACCCGGCGCATGCTGATCGCCATCGCGCGACCCGGCGCATGCTGATCGCCATCGCGCGACCCGGCGCATGCTGATCGCCATCGCGCGACCCGGCGCATGCTGATCGCCATCGCGCGACCCGGCGCATGCTGATCGCCATCGCGCGACCCGGCGCATGCTGATCGCCATCGCGCGACCCGGCGCATGCTGATCGCCATCGCGCGACCCGGCGCATGCTGATCGCCATCGCGCGATCGCCCTCCTGCACAGGCTGCTCGCGATCTCTCACCTTCGCATACTGCTCGCTAACGCAGGATCGTTCACCTGCGCATACTGCTCGACCATCGCGTCGGCATAACACAACGCGCCATCGCCAACCTGCGCATTAGCGCTCACCAGCTCACCACCGATCGCTTGTTGATCCATATCGCCAGCGGTCTTCCTCGCCCACGCGGCAGCGCGTTTCCTCGCCATCGCGCTAACGCTTGCGTTCGCCGCCTCGGACTCGCTCTCATCCACCTGCCCACCCTCACGACTGCTCGCCTGCGCGACCGCTCGCCCGCTCGACCGTGCGCCCGCACGTCTACGCTCGTACTCTCCAATGTTCGCCCACGCACGAACCAACGGTTTTTCCATCGCGCGGACGGATGGTGTTCCGTCGCGCGAACCTACAGTGTTTCTTCGCACAAATGTCGGCTTATTTCTTGCAGTATCCATTGCTCGTCTATGGGTTATCGCTTGCCGACCACCAGCTCTCGCCCTTCCTACCACGCTCGCCTTCCTTTTGCGGTCCTTCGCTCACCTTCGTTTGCGTTACCGCGCATGGGCGTTTCCACGTTCGCCCACACGAAAATCTTTGATTTTCCGTCGCGCGAGCTCCAGGGCGATTGCGACCACGATTCCCAATGGGGTTTCGCAGCATGACCAGCCTGGCGAGTTCTTCTGGAGCGTATTTCCAGAACACGGCCTCACCCCGTAAACGCAGAGCATGACCCTTGCAAGAATAGGAGAAACTTAAGGGAGATCTGAGCAACACTCCTCTTTCCTGAACCTGGGTTAGCCCTTCCCCGTCATTCCCTGGAAGGATTTTTGGCGGGGGGGGCTTTCCGTTCGAGATTTCTCCATCGGACAAGGGGTGACTGCTTACCTCTTCCTCTGGGAGCTTACCAGGTTCTTTCCCTCCTCGGTTACGGCCCGAGGTTTGGTTCAAGGAAGCTACAGGAAGATCAAGGGTACTTTCCTCCTCTCGAGCTTATGCACCTTGGCCTTTCGTCGTTAAGTATCTAACTTGCGGACAAGCTCGATGTTGTACCATCTGGACGCGCTGACTGAGGGCTTCCTTCGGGTGTCTCATCGGTGGAGGTCGACGACCTCAGACACCCTTCCATCCTTAAGAAGAGTTTGTATGTGCCCAAGGACAGAGACTTAGACAGCTGCTGTGCGGAGGAAATCGACTTCCGGTTTCACTCCTCCAAGGCGCTTTCTTCCAGACTCTGCAGGGCTCCAGAGCCCTTTTCTTTCAACCACGTCGGCCTAAGTTATCGGCTACGACAACTGGGACAAGGTGTCCAATTGCAGTTTCCTCCTGTCAGGAACAGATGGCACGGGAGACTCCCCCGGGGGGGCATAGTCCTAAAAGGAGTTCACGAACTCTAGGATTGCAGGTTTTTTTCTGGGAGGATGCTTAAGGTTACTCGTCCGAATGACAGCTTCCCGATGCCCATTCCCGCACAATCTCTGTGATTAGCCAAGGATATCGCACCTGCTGTCTCTGTCAGCGAATTCAGTGTCTCTGAACCTCTATGCCATAGCGTCAGCAGAGTTGCCCGGTTGGGCAGAATGATCCATACCTTAGGCGAAGGTCTTCCTTAGGATCATCGACGGCTTCACCCCCGGCCCCCTCAGTCGATCCTTTCTTGTAAGGAAGGATCTGAGAGGGGATGTCCGTAGTCGACCTCTCAGCCCTCATCAAGTTTGTCGAACAAACTTCGGCCAGCGTAGACCAGCAGAATCGATCAGACTGGTAACGAGGCGACAGGACTCCTTAAACCCTGGATCGGAAGCACGGGTACTTTGTTTCCATTCCATCCATCTTCCAGGGTGCTCGTCGAATTCAGCCTAGACTGCAAGTATTCCTGCTTATGATGCAGTGTGGCTATCCCGCCGTGGCATAGCAGGTTTGTTTCCCCAGAGAACTCTCCCTGCCTTCCTCTTGGCCGCTCAGGTGCAGGCTTCCGCCTCCTCTGCTGTTTGGAGGGCTGGTCAACTCCGGTAGGCTCGGGTTCGACCTTCTTCAGCGCCGGGACAAGCTTCCGGATGCTTACCATGAGTGTGGGCTCATGGTATTTTGCTTGGAGCCTTCTCTTCCTCTGCCTCAACATCTGGAGTATCTGGCCATGATATTGAGTCAACGGCCTTACCACGTTGGAAACCCCGCTTCTCGTCCGTCCAGCGAGGTTAAGCAACGTCGGTACTTGGATGGGTGACCACCTGGGGACGCCAGATTCTGTTACCACATCCTCCGAGCCTTCCTTTCGGTTGACTGTGGCAAGACTGAGGAGAGTCGCAGTACCTGTTCTCAGTCAAGCAGAGCTTTCAGTCCTACCTTGGAACGTTTCCTAGTTTTCCTTTCCTCATTGACCCGTCTATAGTCCGAACGGTCGCCTCAGGATAAGTTCCATGTGGGGCGATCCAAGTTCCGGTGGCTTCAGGCAATGTTTAACCGGACTCCCTGGCCCTAGGAGACCAGCGGAACTATTAGACCTGCAATGGGTGTTGACCTATGGAGCCTCTTGATGGTAGTGGATATTCTCGTCCTTTCCCCACATTCTTGATGCTGTTCTCGGACTCGTCAAAGGAAAGGGGGGGGGGGGCATGTTCCAGTCCAGGCCTATGGTCAAGACCTGAAGGATACCTCTCCATCATTCAGGCAGGCTTAGGGGCCTTAGTCTGGCCCCTCTTCAGATCCTACAGCTCCTGCCGAGTCGCCCCGTTGCGCGTCGACTTCATTCTAACCAGCAGGGGACGCATTTTCACACCTTCACATCTTGCAGTAGAGATACCGGGATGATTGAGATTCTCTCAATACCACCATCGGCTCTCTCATTCCAGGCAGGGGAATGTTTCTCTCAGACTATCCGAGCAGAGCCTCGTAGAGGGAGTGTACCTGGGGGTCTTTGACCTTGGGTAACCAGCAAGTGCTGGTCTGAGGGACCTGATCGCGACAGCTTGGAACCTCAAGCTTCCGCTATTCTTCCCCCCAGTCTCAGACCCCGAGACTCTGGCAAGATGCATTCCGGTGATGGTGGGACATCTTCGACGCCTGCGTCTTCCCTCCTTTTTGTCTGTGGACAATGGGTCTCAACAAGACCAGGTTGTCTGTCAACCTTTCAATGGGAGAGCTTCACTGGGACTATGCGCAGAACGGTCTCTGGACCCTCTGCTTCCCCTGACGGTACTCCCGGGAGAGCTTCTCCCACGGCGCAGACTACTCAAGCATCCACACTGCGACATCTCTCCCGAACCGGGGCGTCGCTTCGGCTTCATGCCTGGAGACACTACGCTTCCTCCTCAAGAAGAGACAACCCGCTACAGTCGCGGTACGGAGGTCGCGTCATCTGCGATAGTCATCCACAGGGGTCTCCCAGGCAAAGTGAAGAGTCTAAGGTGGTTGGTGCCGTGGGAGATATACCTCTTCCCTTGAGGCCTCTTCTCCAGTATAACGGTCTTATTGCCTTTCGGCGGGAGGAAACTCCTTTCAGCTCTCGGCAATGAAGCCTGTCGCTCAGCCTTTCCCTGACCTTCTGGCTTAAAGGAATAACTTTTTCCTGCCCGCTGGATCTATCCTCGCTCATGCGAAGCTACGATCGTCCCTGCCCTAGTCGGAGGAAGACCTCCAACTTGGAGCATGGCTCGGACTTTTAGTCCTTTAAGAGATCTTCTCAAGACCCTTTACGACAGGCCTCGGATTGTATTCCGCCTTGGGTCTTCTGCTCACTCTGGCCACGGCCAGTGTGTAAGCAATCTTCTTGGTCTCTTACTACTCCCCCCCTTTCTAAGGAAGAGGGGAAGGCAACATTCAGGCTCGCTCCTGAGTTGTTGGCTAGACTCAGAATCTGAGGGTCCCGGCCCTTCGGTCCGATTCATTCAAGATTTCGAGTCTCCATTCTGTATCTGATGTCCCAAGACCTTCTCTTTCTTGCCAGTAAAGGAATCGAGAGGTTAGCGCTGGGAACAGCTGCAGTTTGTCCTCAGTTCCAGCCGATTTGGGAGCACACGGAGGACATGGGGGGAGAGTCACCAGTATACCTCTTCAGCCTGGACTCAAGGACATTCATCTCGACCTGTCTCCAGACCCTCCCCCGTCACGTCGCCCTACAGCACGATGTTGGATACATCGCAACGTCCCTCGCCTTCGAGTAATACTACTCTGTGACGCAGGTGCTACAAGCTGGAGTCTGGAAGCGTCTAATGACCTTCGCAGCCCGCTTCCTGCAGGGCGTGACCCACAGGAGTCTCGATACGTTTTCTATCGCTCTGTGGTGGCTACACAACAGCTGGTCTAACCTCAGGCTCCTTTTTGGACAGGTAGCAGAAGGTTGAGGGCATTGTTATCAGGTTTTAGTCTGCATGAACGAAAAAAGTATGTCTGGCCCTTACTTTTTTCTTCATCATCCCCTCTACGGGGAAGCAGCATCCTGGTCTCTGCATAGCTGACCTCGAACCTCTGCAGGTAAACCATGCTTCCTTGTGTTCCGAGTATTGAGTCAATACTGTCGCGTCCCCCATACCCCATACTTCTTCCTTCACACACAAGCTTACGTAGGCTACATGGTTCCTTGCGGAGCAAGGAACTTGTGAGGTGCAGGGACTCCTTTTCTCGAGTGCGACTCACTCGGATTCTGAGTCCCCGGGTAAAGCCAAAGCCAGTATGGCTGGGACTTTCCACCCATCCTAAGGGATAAGTCACCCTTTGTAAATAGCGTGGTTTGTATTTCGGTTACGGAACAAATGACAAATTCGAAGATAATTTGTATTTTTCCTAACCATACAAACCTTAGCTATTTACACATATTTGCCCGCCAGCCCTGTCCCCCAAGACAAGTCCTACCACTAAGTGAAAGTGAGTATTCACCTGTGTGTGAGGGGGAGGAGGGGTAGCTAGCTACCACTCCCCTCCCCCCCCGCTAACTAGCGCGGGGGGGTAATACACCCTCGTTAAATTCTAATGGCTCGCCATTTCAGCTACGCTAAAAGGTAACCCTTTGTAAATAGCTAAGGTTTGTATGGTTAGGAAAAATACAATTTATTTTGAATTTGTCATATTTACATATGAAATAGAAGATAGTTGTAAACTTCCATTCTTTAAAATTTTTTTTTTATAGGTTTTCTGTTTAATGCAATGTGTATCAAGTCTGCATTACCACTATAAATTTTCATCTTTTTCAGGATCCCAAGTGGAATTACTTGAAGCATTTGGCAACTGATGAAGCACGTTACCAGTTTTCAAGAAGCAGGTGGAAGTCTTTAGTAGTTCCAGATCCTAATAAGAATTTCACCCTGTTTTCATACAGATGTCGTCAGAAAACACGCAAGTATTCTCTGTACTCTTTTGGGAATTTGTATAAAGGTTTTGTTATAGTTCAGTTAAATTTTCACATTATCTTGAGGTAAAAAATACTGTAGGAATTCTATTTCATTTTCTCATAAATTGAAGGTGTTTACAAGCAATCAAATTTTTCAACACCAAAGAAACGTTAGTTATATAAGTTATTTGCAGATAATTTTTATGAGGTATGTTCCATTATTTTAGTGATTCTTACTCGGAGCTCATTGCTATTCTTTGAATAAAAGGAAAAAACGATTAAATTATGTAATGCTTCACTATACAAAATTAATTGATTCTGTAGTGGCTTTCATATCGTGATTTTTTCGCATCGTCTCCTTTTACATGTAAATAGCCTAACACCACATTAAATTTTTATGATGGCCTAAACTCCATTGAACACCATGAAATACAATCATTTGGATCATTCAATAATAACCATTAATAAGCTGTAAAGTTAATGTATAATTAGAACAGACAGTATAGCAATGCAATAATAAATGGAAAATTTAGTAACAAAAATGTGGAAACTTACCTTTGGAGTGAGGTGATGTCTGAAAGCAAAGTGGCGGGACGGCAAAGGAGGATGACAGATGACAGAAAATATTAACAAGTGGCAGAAAACATAAACACTTACCCGAACAGATCACATTAATAAATGGCACAAAACATTAAACTTAACTACATGAAAGCAATCAACAAATGACTGAAAATATTATCACTTAACTTTATGAAAAACTTAAAATTGATTTGTTCCGTAACCGAAATACAAACCATGCTATTTACATTGGGTTTCCCTTTCGGCGTAGCTGAAATGGCGAGCCATTAGAATTTAACGAGGGTGTATTACCCCCGCGCTAGTTAGCAGGGGGTTAGGGGAGTGGTAGCTAGCTACCCCTCCCCCCTCACACACCGGTGAACTGTTTCACTTCACTTTTGGCTAGGACAATGGACTGACGTCTCTGTCTTTGTCCTCGCTTGGCAGCCATTGTTTGTTTTGTCTTTACTTAATCACTTACTTTTCTTTTACTCAATATGTATGTAAACATTTGTTCGTGTTTATGTATATATTTGAGTATAGAAATCAGTAAGTTTCCTTTTCAGAGTTTGTGCTTGTGTGTGTAGTGTACGATATCTCCGTGGAGCCCTCGGCAGTTAGGCCACCATGGTGTAATTTCATGGGTCGTGATCGAGTTTGACTACGGTCTTTCTCTCTCTCTCTCTCTCTTTGAGGTCGTTCACCCCTTTTACTACGTTACTTTTACTACGTCTGAGTAGCTTCCTTCCCGTGTGGGTGGGGTTGCTACGCCGTACGTTTTGTCTCAATTAGTTTATGAATCTAATTGTATTTGTTGTTTTTTCAGCTTTTGTAGAACGATTCCTTTCGGGATTTTCGTTCTTTCTTTAGTGTTAATTTTAAATTACATAATTACATAGTTACATAATTATAATTGTTATAATTCTGTGTTGGTTACAACTCTCCTTCCGTGAGTGTAAGTGGTTGTGAGGGCACGTGCCTGTTGTGTAATTCTTGTGTTCCTTTCCCTCGGGATTCCTCGTCGGAGCCTTCCTGGGGGAATGAATGTTAACTAATGATTTTGGTTTTTATCTTTCACAGTTACCGATCTAGTTTGTTTCTGTAATGTGACAACGGAGTGAGCTGTCTTGTTGAGGCCTGGGGATTCAGCTGTTGCTGCCTCCCCTATAGATCTTCGTCAGGGGCGTGTCTCCTTCCCCTGGAAGTACTCCCGTGACGATTGACAGCTCTCCAGTTCATTTTAGAACACTCAGGAGGCTCGCCTCCTTGGGTGGGTAACTTTCCTTCCGAGGGAAGTTTTCCTGTCCAGGCTTGAGTTTTTCTCCTTTGGGGGGTTCTTCTCTTGCCTTTTTTTCGTGCGACTATGCTCTTGGTGCTGAGCGGTCGCACCTGCAGTTACGCTCAAGGGGCTGGGCAACTGCAGGAGCCCCTCTTCGGAGGATTGCTCTTTTTAGGTCACTGGCTGACCCGTCTCTTCTACGAAGTGTTTCTCTTTCGTTCGCGAGAGAGTACATTCATAGAGACTCCTCTTCGGAGGACTCTTCTGCTGTGTTGCTGTTGGCCTCCTTAGCCGTAAGGCTCACCGTCCGCTACGTCGTAAGGGCCTCCCATCTCCCTATAAGGGTGCTAAGAGGCGCCTTTTTGAATCTCCATATGCAGCTCCTACCTCCTTAGATCTCTCCGGGGATCGATCTCCAACGCCTTCTTGACCTTCCGCCCCTGGTGCAGCTGGACAGCAGTCTGACTTGTCATCCGACGGGCAACGGTCCCTTCGGGGCAAAGGGTTGCCTCCCACGGGGGGTCTTCCCTTGCGTGTCAGGGTTCCCCTGCACGCCCTTCTGCAGTGTTAGCGCACAGGCGCTCTCCTCAGTGTTAGCGCACAGGTGCTCTCCTGCTCGTCAGCGTTCTCCTGATCGCTAGCGCTCTCCTGTTCGCCAGCGCTCTCCTGTTCTCCAGCGCTCTCCTGTTCGCCAGCGCTCTCCTGTTCGTCAGCGCTCTCCTGATGATCATCGCCCACTGCTGTTGTTCCTGTTGTTCCTGATTCGCGCCCTTTGTGCCCACGTTCGCCCGTGCGACCTAGAACTTCGGTTCAGGTCTTGGGCAAGTACTCTCCTTCTCCTCGCCCTCACTTCTAAGCTACTGTTTGCTCAGGATTCCACGTTTCGCCCTTCTGTTCGTCAGCGATCTCCAGCTCGCCAGCGACCACAGACGCGTCAACGTTCGCCTGCTCGTCAGCGATCTCCTGCGCGTCAATGATCGCCATCGATCTTCCACGCGTTACAGGTCCCCCGGACACCATCAGTAGCGATCTAGCGCTCGCCTGCTATGAACGATCTCCGGTAGCTGAGTCTTGCCGTAGATCTTCCTCCTGCTTGCCAGCGCTCACCTTTACTTCTGTCCTTCTGTGCGCCCTTTCCTGCCACGCACCAATGGGCGCCAACGGTTTTTCCTGACCGTCCAGGATCGCCTGATTGACAGCTCGCTTCAGCGCTCCCCTTCCTGATGCACCTGCGTTCCTTTTGTTTAGCGCGATGCTCGCTAACCATCCCTAGTCTCTTACGCATCAGCGATCGCCTACGCGCCTGCGCGCTAGCGTTTTGTTAATGCACCACCGCTCGCCAACGCGCCGTCGCTTGCCAACGCGCCATCGCTTGCCGACGCGCCATCGCTTGCCAACGCGCCTTCACTCGCCTACGGGCCATCGCTCGTCAAAGCGCCATCGGCCGCCTACGCGCCATCGGTCTCCCGATCGCCTGCGCTCACCCGCCCGCCTGCGCGACCACACGCCCACGTGCCCGCGCGACCGCACGCCCATGTGGCCGCGCACATGCGCTCCAATGTTCGCCCGCGCACATGTGCTCCAATGTTCGCCCACGCTCGAACCAACGGTATTCTATCGCGCGGACTAACGGTGTTCCGTCGCGCGAACCGACGGTGTTCCATCGCGCGAACCGACGGTGTTCCATCGCGCGAACGCCGGCTCGATTCCTGCAGTATCCATTGCTCGCCTACGGGTCATCGCTCGCCTGTGAACTTTCAGATTCCGACCACTAGCTCTCGCCCTTCCTACCACGCTCGCCCTCCTTCTGCGCTCCCTCGCTCACTTTCATCTGCGCTCCTGCGTGCCCGCGCATGGGCGCTTCCACATTCGGCCACGCGCAAACCATTGATTTACCATTGCGCAAGCGCCAGGGCGATTGCGACCGCGATTCCCGTCGGGGTTTCGCAACATGGCCAGCCTGGCGAGTCTTCTGGAGCGTATTTCCAGAACACGGTCTTCACCCCGTAAACGCAGAGCATGGCACATGCAAGAGCAGGAAGAATCTTCAGGGAGGTCTGAGCAACATTATTCTTTCCAGAACCTGGGTTAGCCCTTCCTCGTCATTCCCTGGAAGGTCTTGCCAGGGAGCTTTCCGTTCAAGATTTCTCAGTCGGACAAGGGGTGACTGGTTTAGCCCTTCCTTTTCTCCATCTCGTGGAAGGGGCTTACCAGGTTCTTTCCCTCCTCGGTTGCGACCCGAGGTTTTGTACAAGGAAGCTCCAGGAAGATCATGGGTACTTTCCTCCTCTCGGGCTCAAGCCCCTTGGCGTTTCGTTGCCAAGTTTCGAACTTGCGGGTAAACTCGATGTTGGACCATCTACAGTAGACGCAGTGACCGTGGGCTTCCTCTCGGGTGTTTCATCCGTGGATGTTGACAAGCTCAGACACTCTTCCATCCTTGGGAAGAGCTTGTTTGTGCCCAAGGTCGGAGACATGGACAGCGGTTGTGTGAAGGAAGTCGACTTCCGTTTTCACTCCTCCAAGGCGCTTTCTTCCAGACCCTGCAGGCCTCCAGTGCCTCCCTATGCCACACTATCGAGTGAACACCAGACCATCTAAATTTTTCAAACCACCCGCAAGAAGTCTTGAAATCTGGAGTTGCCCGCTTCAATGTTGTTTCTTTTGCGTTGTCCTTGGCCTGAGCAGGCTTGAGATCAGCAGAAATGGCGGTGGCCTGAGTCTCCAGCGATTTCCTTGTAGTGAACCCTCGCTACTTCGCGGTTCGACAATCGCGGATTCACCACTTCGCGGGGTTTTCCCATAACCCATATATATATACATATCGCGGATTTTCTGGAAAATTCGAAAATACCGCGAAATCTGAAGACAACCAAATACGATATTTTGTTACCTGTAATTCCATTAATACTGTAATTAGTAATATTTGTTCTTACTGATTGTTCATTGCATTACATATGATATATAATTCAGCACAGAAAGAAATAAAACACGAAAAGAGAATGTGATCATACGATAATTCAGTACTGTATACAGTACGTAGTAAAATTAAATCGAGCATGAAACGCAAATCAGATGCAGTCATACCATATTAGAATGGTGTACTGTAATGGATGTGCTTCTTTTCCATGAATCTTTTGTATGTATACGTACGTAGTACTGCATCCAATAATATTCTTTGTTGCAAAAATCACATTTCGAATAAGCGTACGAGAGAGAGAGAGAGAGAGAGAGAGAGAGAGAGAGAGAGAGAGAGAGAGAGAGAGAGAGAGAGAGAGAGAGAGAGGGAGGCGTAAATTAGCATACGTATAGCTGTATTATTATTATTGTTATTATTATTATTATTGTTGTTGTTAATAAAATTATTATTGTTATTATTATCATTATTATTATTATTATTATTACTGTACAGTATTATTATCATTATTTATTATTATTACGGTATTTACTTAATCTACGTACGTTCGGTATGCGCGGGGCATCTTCTATGAGTAGGTAACCTACGCATCATAGTACTGTAAGACGGGTTGTGATTGGTTCAAGCGCTGATAGATGACGAATCAGAACTCAAGTTTTGTTACCTAGCCTGTGATTGGTGTTTTGCCTGCATCTCCTACCCGCAGCATCTAAGTTCTCGCGGGGCTGGATCGTCCACTCTCTGTTACCGCGTATCGCTGAGTAGACGTTCTTAAGTGTGTGAATCTGTGCTGTGTGCGACTTTTTTAAGTTGAACTTTTTGTTACTGTAAATCCTACTGTAATGGCTCCCAAGCGTTCTGCTTCTCTTAAGGCTGGTAGTGAGCCTAAACGCCACCGAAGGATGATGACGATAGCTGAGAAGGTTACGCTTCTCGACATGTTAAAAGATGGTAGAAGTTACGCGTCCGCTGGCCGCCATTTTGGCATCAACGAATCTACTGTTCGCTATATCAAGAAGGACGAGGCGAACATTAGAAAGACGGCTGCAATCACCTTTAGCAGATCAGCGAAGCGAGTCGTTACAACGCGTAATAAAACGATCGTACGCATGGAAGGTGCTTTAGCTGTGTGGATTGCCGACTGCCGGACGAAGAACATAGCGTTGGATACGACACCATCCAAACAAAGGCTTTGAGCTTATATGAGAATTTTGCTGCAAAGGAACCTAAAGACGACGATGGCAACTATGCTGAAGATGATGATGATGCAGATGATCCTCAACCAGGGACATCCACTGATTCCCAGCCTCAGAAACGTTTTTCTGCCAGTAAAGGATGGTTCGCGAAGTTTCAGAAACGCTTCGCCCTGAAAAGCGTTTCCCTGCATGGGGAGTCTGCTTCCGCTGACACTGTCGCTGCTGAAACTTACGTGAACCAGACGTTCAAGAATATTATCGCCGAAGGTGGATACAAGCCGGAACAAGTCTTTAATATGGATGAGACCGGCTTGTTTTGGAAGAGAATGCCGTCGCAAACTTTCCTGTTCAAAGAGGAAGCCAAAGCCTCTGGCTTTAAAGCATTCAAGGATCGCGTTACCCTCGTGATGTGTGGCAATGCTGCTGGATTTTTGTTAAAGCCGGGGCTTATTTATAAGTCGAAAAATCCTAGCGCTTTGAAAAATAAAAATAAGAATCTCCTTCCCGTGTACTGGATGCATAATCAAAAAGCATGGATTACGAAGATGCTGACCTCCAACTGGTTCCATTAGTGTTTTATCCCGCAAGTCAGCAAATATCTCTTAGAGAAGGGCTTGCCATTCAAGATCCTTCTCCTTATGGATAACGCTGGTGGACACGCAACTGACCTGTCGCATGAGGGCATTCAGGTTGAGTTCCTGCCACCCAACACCACGTCATTAATTCAACCGATGGACCAGGTTGTTATCAGGGCGTTCAAGGCCCTCTACACGAAGAACACCTTGGCGGACCTCGTTGCGTGTGTGGATGCTGCCCAAGATGACGAGGATGAAGATTTTAACTTGAAGGCGTACTGGCGGCAGTACACCATAGCCACGTGCCTGCAGAATATTCAGAAGGCACTTCAAGAGATGAAACCTGCAACCGTGAATGCGAGCTGGAAGAAGTTGTGGCCCGATATTGTTTACGACGACAAGGGATTTACTCCGTCGGAAATCCAACACTCTGCAATACAGTACGCAAATCTGTGCAGTTGGCTGCCATAATTGGAGGTGACGGGTTTGGCGACATGACGACTGAAGACGTCGACGAGTTGTTGGACTGCCATTCCCAGCCCCTAACTGACGCAGACCTCGAAGACCTGACGAAATCGGCAAGTGAAGAAGAGAGTGATACCCAGGAAGAGACCCAAGAAAATGTCGAAGAAACGGGCTTAACATTAGAACGGCTTGCCAAGGCCTGCAACCATGCGAAGGAGTTGAAAGAAATGTTGCAAGAGTGGGACGAGGATATGGTTCGCTCGATGCAATTCTGCAACAAGATCGATGAAGACATGACTCCCTACAAAATGCTCTTGGATCGAAAAAAGAAGCAGCGGCAACAACTTCCGATCACAATGTTCTTCCAGCCTCGCAAAAAAGAGCCAGTTTCTCCTGCTAGTACGCCTTCGGAAGAAATTGAAGAAGTTTCCCAGGAAGAAGTTGAAGAGGTGTCCCAGGAAAAGACACCTCCGTCTGAAGAGACGTAAAATACTACCTGGCTGCACAGTAGAACACATCATCAGCTTCATCATCATCATTTCTACTGTGCAGCAAATTCATCGCCATCATCATTCAAGTTTTTCTTCAACTTCTTTCGTGGTGAGTACAGTAACAATCTTTATTTTTTACTTTAATATTCTTACTGTACATTCTAAAACTGTATTTGTGCCTATTTTATAGTTTAGTACTGTACGTACTGAATGCATTAAGTTAAAGGGAAGGTTTTAAAAGTCTACATGTTGTAACCTATCATATTTTTTTTGTTTAAAATTTACATTTACGTACGTAAAACAATCTCTCTCTCTCTCTCTCTCTCTCTCTCTCTCTCTCTCTCTCTCTCTCTCTCTCTCTCTCTCTCTCTCTCTCTCGTAAATTGTTTTCCTGCTTTGCTACGTACAATACTGTATAAATTATATTTGTAAGGTAACATATTTTGTAAATGCTTTTACTGTAAATACTGTATGTACTGTATCATTATTTATCACTATCATCATGCGCGTTAAATGCCTTGTTTGTTCTGAGCGTGGTTGTTTACTGAGCGTACACGCCGTCGTTTCAGGCGGCGTCATAAAGAAAAAAATTTCATTTGGAAGTCCTAAGAAAAATACGTAAACTAAAACATTGATAATAAAAAAATCAACATACAGTACTGTATAATCAATATAATCGATGCAAAAACTAACCTATACATACAGTATATGTGTACACTAAATGAGTTTGTTTCTTCATTATGATCAGAGATGAACGTAAACAAAACATTGGTTGCCATTTTTTATCGTACTTTTTAGGTGTTTAGGAAACGCATGATATAAAATCGCCTTTAATATTTGTGCCTGTTTTAATTTAGGGTGCTGTAGTACATGCATTAAGTGTTCTGTACATTAAAGGGTGGTTTGTTAACAGTACTACGTACAAGGGAAGGTTTTAAAAGTCCGAATATACATGTTAAATAAATAGGTAAATATGATGTCACTACTTCGCGGATTTTCACCTATCGCGCCCGCGTCTGGAACCTATCTACCGCGATAAACGAGGGTTCACTGTAATCCAAATAAGCAGCAGTCTCTCCATCTCATCATGGACGTGCTAGAGAAAACAGTCACACCCTTAGAAGATGCACTACTGTTTTTATGGCTTCATTTTGTTTTAGGATGGTTCCAATTGTAGACGGATTTCGGCCATATTCCTTAGCGATCACACTTACTCGCATGCCAGGCTCATACTTCTTGATTATTTCAATCTTTGTCTCCATAGAAAGCATCCTCCTCTTCTTTCCCTGCACATGAGTAACTTTCTTTGGACCCATGACTAATAACGTATGAGTTGAATAACGCAATACAATACAGTTCAGTATGTAAAAGCATGTAAGCAAAATTACAAACACAAATCCAATCTGAACCATAGCATTGCCGAAATGAAATGAGCAAAAGACGCCACTACGCAGATGCATGATAGGATAGATGCCAACCAATAGGTGAGCAGGATCATATGGTGGTAACTAACATACGATTAGGGAGATAACCAATGGGAGCGTGGGAGGATGGCGAGTTTACAGGTGGCGGCACTTGAATTTTAAAATCAGTCTCAGAAGCGGGCGGAGGTCTTGTACCATACCTCGTTTCATAGCATGAAACATTTTTCGCAATGTGAGTTGGAAAAATCTGTGCATCTCGTTTCACAGCATGAAAATTTCGTTAGCTGGAGTTTTCATGTTGAGAGGTATCACTAGAAAATTTACTCTTCCTAAGCAGGATAGAGCCAAGATAGTGATCCAACCGCACCTGCCTCAGCCACTTCGTATGCAACCAAAGTGTTGTTTTTTTAGTCGCGTGATTTGATTGGACACATTTAAACGGATTTTGAACGAAGCGAAAAATCTATTTTTAGGCTCAAGCCATGACGTCCTGATGGAAGATTCTTTCAGTAGCTTCCTGAGGGTATATATGACTACAGTAGATATTCCCAGAGAATTAAACTAAAGGTTTCACAGAATTCTAACTTCTGGCGCGAGTACCCTAAAGGTTTCCCTTTAGGATATCGTATATCAACAGGGGACGTATGCTTGACACGCCACATGGCTATATGCATCCCACATAGCGGTTACGCTTCGAGGGGGATAAGGTGGCAAGTTATAGGAGGAGCCGTTGCAAAGTTATCCTCCTGCATTACTGTTACTGTACCTCGTGACGTAAACAAACGACAGCCATAGCTATCCGCCATCTTGACTGACGTCACATCCGACCGCTTCATTCCTAATCTTGTAGCGTTTCCTGCCAGTTGTGTTTTTCCCAGTGTTCGCTATTTTCAGCATTATGTCGCAATCTTCAGCCTTGCCTTCCTCTAGAAAGTTGAGTACCATATTCTTGTCTTGTATAAATAAGCTCCAGCCGTAAAGTTTTGCAAAGGATTAATTTGGTTGGTACAGTAATTCACTCCCATTTGGTATAGAACCATACCGATATATTTTTAAAGATTTAAAACCCCAGTTTTGTCTAAGATGCTTGGTCAGTAGGTTATTGTCAGCTAAAACAGATCTACGCAGATATGATAAAGAATGCATTATAATGGAACAGTGCTCAGAATGTGAACTTTAGCTAGAGGCTCAATGACCCAATATATACACTTGGTAGAAGTTAGAGCTAAAGATAGGATGTGCCCTTGTAGCTCAGGCTTTTCTACTAGTGTTCAGGCTTTCCCTGCATCTGTGACCAGTTCCTTCTCCCTTCCGATTGAAATCTCTGAGGTAATTTCAGGTGAGTTTGAAGTAATGGAAATGCAAGCTTTTAATTAAGTGGTATTATGCAGAATTTTTCGTGGCTACTTATTGTTATCTTACAGTAGTTTCTAGTGTTATTTGAATTATCTAATGATCACGTATCGTATGTACTGTATTGCGAAAATTTAAGCCCCTCTAATGAACAAGTGCTGGACCCTTTAAGTATTGTTATCCTCATAAAAAATTATGTCAGTAGCTCATTCTGCACATTTATGTTTCTGAGCCTTTTAATTTTGGCATACACCAACATGACTACTCACTCTTTGCCTTAGGTTGAGTGGATGGGAGTGCCAAGTACCCATTCTAATTGTGTGTGTATGTAACCCAGTAACATTTGGGGTTGTAATATCCAATACGGAAACAACTACCATTGCTGTCTTAGAATAAGAGGAAGAGATTTTATTCCTCCTCTTTGGAAGAGAATGTCTATTTCTTTTCTAACTGTTTGCAGATCAGATTGTACATCACCAGATCTAGTAAGTCAGACAGCAGTATCTGAGTTTGGACCATCCCATATGTCTCTATTTGTTAGCACTATCTTTGTTAATTTGTTTGTGAATGTTGTAGTAGCATTATTTAGTTATGCCTACAATGATTCAGGAAAGGTGGTGTTAACACTTTGTCAGAAGCATACCATTCCTATAACAGTAGTTCCATAGTGTAATTTCTCACTTAGTCCTTCTGCATCATTCAAATCAAACTTAGACCTATCAGCTCATCTCAACCCAGTGCTTTACATGTTCCAGTTTCACAGCTGCTCAAGACACATGCTTTTTCAATATTAAACTTACCCGATAATCATGTAGCTGTCAACTCCGTTGCCCGACAGAATTCTATGGAGGGATACGCCAGCTATCACAATACTAGAAGGGGGTGTACTTACCAGCGCCACCTGTGGCCAGGTACTCAAGTACTTCTTGTTGACACCTCCTCAATTATTCCTCTGTCGTGCTTCCGGCAAGACGTTCTGGGATACGCTTATGGTCTTCGAGTTTATTCACGGATATTTGGTGAAGTATTCTCTCAGATTAACGGCTGTCGCTTTACTGGAAACCTTCTTATATTAGCTAGATAGCTTTTATATAGTCCTGATTAACGGTTAACGATTTTTTGCTTGTTTTTGGAACCCCCTTTGGCTAACTCTTTGGATTCAAGATGTCTGACATTTCGCAAGCCCCCTCCCATAGACGATGTAGGTCTTGCAATAGGCGTATTCCGAAGGCCTCGGTAGATCCTCACACCGCTTGTTCTGACTGTAGGGACAGGCCCTGTCAGTTAGAAAATCGATGTGAGGAATGCGCCGGACTTTCGGAATTGGAATTTGTCCGTCTTTTGAAATATTCAACTAAGTTAGAGAGAGGTAGAGTTAGGAGGAGTTCTTCTCACTCTTCACTGTTTTCCTCACCTCATGATCCCCTACCTTTTCCTACCCCTGTAGTGGCTACCCCCGAACCTACTGTGTGCCCTCCGCCTGATATGTCAGTTGTTTTGCGTGCTATTCAGGCTTTAGGCGATAAAGTAGAGTCAGTGGTAAGTGACCATAAGTCTCTGATGGCCGAGGTTAAAGAACTGAAGGTCAAGAGTGCAGTGGGTGGAGTTAGTGCCAGTGCTGTGACGAGTGCTAGTGTCAGTGCAGTGCCAAGTGCTAGTGTTAGTGCCAGTGTGGTGCGTGAGGATTTTTCTGTGCGAGCCAGTCGTCCTCCCAGTCCGGGACCTCTTGCAAGCTCCCAAGCCCAGGGGAGAAGCAATGTCGAAGGGCATAAGGGTTCGGCAGGCCTTGTTAGGCGCACAGAACTATCCTCGGTGGTTGCGGGCGTGTCTTCCAAAGACCGTCACTCCCACCTGCAGACGATTGAGCCCGTCTTTATCTCGTCCGCTGATCAACTGTCAGGGAAGAAACGTTGGTCTCAGGTCTCGAGACCGCTTAAACGTAGAGTCCAGTCCGCGAGTGCTCAGCCAGGTTGCAGTCATTGGCTCAGCTCTGACTCGCCTCAGTCATCTGTCGACTGTACTCCGCCCAAGAGGAGTAAGGTTCTGCCACAACAGAGCTCGACTGTTAAGGCTTTACCTCAGTCTACTATCGTTTCTGCCGATCCCAAGTGGACTCTGCTTCAGTCCATGCAAGCACAGCTTTCGGACTTGATGCGTGAGTGTCGGGCTGAGAGTGTTGCACCTCCGCCTCCGCCTACACTCCCTCCGCCTGTTCTCGCTCCGCCTGCGCTCGCCCCGCCTGCGCTCGCTCCGCCTGGTCGCAGCACCATCTGCCAGGCGTACGATGTTGAGCCTCTTTCTGAGTTCGCTGTTCCCAGTGGTGTTCAGCCTCAGCCTTCTTTAAGGCAACCTTTACTTTGGGATCAGGAGGATTATTCCACTCTTCCTCCGCCTCCCCTTGCTGCTCCACCAGTGGTGCAACTCTCGGTTGAGGTACAACAACCTCTCCCGTCCATGAGTCAGTCTGCTCAGCCATCGCTGCAGCGAGCTCAACCCTCCTCAAGGCAAGCTCCTCTACACCCTGGACTTGCGCCTCAGGAGCCTCAGCTTGCGAGAACTTTACCTTGTTCTGCGCAGCCTCAACCTCATCATGCTCCGCTCATATCACAGGAACAGGAACGTGCTACTCCGCCTCCGTCCTCCGCTCAGCAAGCGCAATCCTTGGGTTCAACCTCTCTTGCTAGGAGTCAACCTCCTCCACCCATGCGCCTTCCTTCTGCTTCGTATGTTGTTCAGCCTTTGCAGTCTGAGCCTCAGGTTTTCCCTCAACAGTTACTGGAAGAGGAAACCACTGTTATTGTTCCTACCCGTTCTGACTCTGCGGTTCAGCATTCTTGTCCGATCTCTTCGCTACACTCTGGTGATGAGGTGTCGGATGATGAGGAGGCACACCTTGATCCCTCATCAGACGTGGACGAATCCAAGCTGTCTCCACAGTCTATTGATTTTCGTAAGGTCTTGGCTCTACTCAGGGAGATTTACCCAGACCACTTTGTCTCTGCTATTCCCCGCTCTCCGCCATCTGAGTTTTCGCTGGGCGTACAACAAGCTAAGTCCACCTATACTAAGCTTGTCCTAGCTAGATCCTCTAAGAGGGCTTTAAGGATCTTAGGGGAGTGGCTGCAGTCTAAACAACACCTTGGCAAGACTTCCTTCATGTTCCCTCCAACGAAGCTCACTTCGAAAGCGAGCGTTTGGTATGCCACAGGGGAAGCACCAGGCTTGGGAGTACCTGCCTCTGCCCAGGCTGACTTCTCAAGTCTGGTAGACTCGCCTCGGAGAACTGCTATGAGGCGCTCGAAGGTTTGTTGGACCTTCTCAGACCTGGATCACTTACTGAAAGGGATGTTCAGAGCATTTGAAATGTTCAACTTTCTCGACTGGTGCCTGGGGGCCCTCAGCAAGAAAACCTCTCCTGCGGACAAAGATTCTGCCATGCTATTAATGTCCTGCATGGATAAGGCCATCAGAGATGGATCGGGCGAGCTAGCGTCGATGTTTGTATCAGGGGTGTTGAAGAAAAGGGAACAACTGTGTACCTTCCTTTCCGCCAGCATTACACCTTGCCAACGGTCACAACTCCTTTTTGCTCCGCTCTCGAAGTTCCTCTTTCCCGAAGAGCTAGTTAAGGACTTGTCTGCTGCCCTGATACAAAAGGATACGCACGATCTTGTAGCCTCATCGGCTCGTAAGTCTAAGGTTGCTACCTCAGTCCCCAAGACTTATCGCTCCCCAGTGGCTGATACCCCTGCTACGAGGTTCATACCGCCCTTTCGTGGTAGAGCCCCCAGCCGAGGAAGCTCCCGTCCAGACTCTCACAGGAGCAAATCTAGGAAAGGATCCAGGACATCTAAAGGAAAAAACTGACTCTCCGTTTCTCCAGACAACAGTAGGAGCCAGACTCAAGATCTTCTGGCGAGCCTGGGAGAAGAGAGGTGCAGACGCACAGTCTGTCAGTTGGCTGAGGAACGGTTACAGGATTCCATTCTGCCTCAAACCACCTCTGACCACATCGCCCATCAACCTCTCTCCCAACTACAAAGAAGAGGACAAGAGGCTAGCATTGCAACAGGAGGTGTCGCTTCTTGTGCAGAAGAAGGCAGTGGTTATAGTCCGGGACCATCAATCCCCGGGCTTCTACAACCGTCTCTTTCTTGTGGCCAAGAAGACAGGAGGTTGGAGACCGGTGCTGGACGTCAGCGCTCTCAACGAGTATGTCACCAAGCAGACGTTCACGATGGAGACGACCAAGTCGGTCTTAGCAGCGGTCAGACAGGAGGACTGGATGGTCTCGTTGGACTTGAAAGATGCATACTTTCACGTTCCTATTCATCCAGACTCCCAACCTTTCCTGAGATTCGTTTTCGGAAAGGTTGTCTATCAATTCCAAGCCCTGTGTTTTGGCCTAAGCACAGCTCCTATGGTCTTTACTCATCTGATGAGGAATGTAGCAAAATTCCTACACTTGTCGAACATCAGAGCCTCCCTCTACCTAGACGACTGGCTGTTGAGAGCCTCCACGAGTCGTCGTTGTCTGGAGAACCTCAATTGGACTTTAGACTTAATCAGAGACCTAGGTCTATTAGTCAATATAGAGAAGTCTCAACTCATTCCCTCCCAATCCATTGTGTACCTGGGAATGGAGATTCGGAGTCAGGATTTTCGGGCTTTTCCATCGGCCCCCAGGATAAGCCAAGCCCTAGAGTGCATCATGAGCATGCTGAAGAGGAGCAGTTGCTCAGTGAGACAGTGGATGAGTCTCACAGGGACCCTCTCATCACTGGCCCTGTTTGTCGAGCTAGGAAGACTCCACCTCCGCCCTCTTCAATTCCATCTTGCAGCTCATTGGGACAAGGGTTCGACTCTAGAAGCAGTCTCTATCCCTATCAACCAAGAGATGAAGACCACTCTCCTGTGGTGGAAGCACAACCTCCTTCTCAAGGAGGGTCTATCATTGGCCATTCAGACCCCCAATCTTCATCTCTTCTCAGATGCATCGGACTCGGGCTGGGGTGCAACCTTGGACGGACGGGAATGCTCGGGAATGTGGAACGAGGAACAAGGATTACTCCACATCAACTGCAAGGAGCTGCTAGCAGTTCATCTAGCCCTGTTGAACTTCAAGTCCCTCCTGCTAGGCAAAGTGGTGGAGGTGAACTCAGACAACACCACAGCCTTGGCTTACATCTCCAAGCAAGGAGGGACCCATTCGAGGAGCCTTTACGAGATCGCAAGGGACCTCCTCATTTGTTCAAGAGGTCTAAACCTCACTCTGGTCACGAGGTTCATCCAGGGCGATATGAACGTTTCAGCAGATCGCCTAAGCAGAAGGAATCAGGTCATTCCCACGGAATGGACCCTCCACAAGAGTGTGTGCAACAGACTTTGGACCTTGTGGGGTCAACCTACCATAGATCTGTTTGCCACCTCCATAACCAAGAGACTTCCGCTGTATTGTTCCCCTGTTCCAGACCCTGCAGCAGTTCATGTGGATGCTTTTCTACTGAACTGGTCCCATCTCGACCTGTACGCATTCCCTCCGTTCAAGATAATAAACAAAGTTCTGCAGAAATTCGTCTCGCACGAAGGGACACGGCTGACGCTGGTTGCTCCCCTTTGGCCTGCAAGAGAATGGTTCACAGAGGTACTTCAATGGCTAGTCGACTTCCCCAGGACTCTACCTCTAAGAGTGGACCTTCTACGTCAACCTCACGTAGACAGGTTGCACCCAAACCTCCACGCTCTTCGGCTGACTGCCTTCAGACTGTCGAAAGATTCGCTAGAGCTAGAGGCTTTTCGAAGGAGGCAGCCAGTGCGATTGCCAGAGCTAGAAGGGTTTCCACTCGTAGAGTCTACCAGTCTAAGTGGGAGGTCTTCCGAAGCTGGTGTAGAGCCAATTCAATATCCTCTACCAATACCTCTGTGATCCAAATAGCTGACTTCCTTCTACATCTTAGGAATGAGAGATCCCTTTCAGCACCTACGATTAAAGGATATAGGAGTATGTTGGCTTCAGTTCTCCGCCACAGAGGTTTGGACCTGTCTTCCAACAAGGACCTTCAAGACATTCTCAAGTCTTTTGAGACGTCTAAAGAACGTCGTCTTTCCACTCCAGGCTGGAATCTAGACGTAGTCTTAAGGTTCCTTATGACATCTAAGTTCGAACCTCTCCAGTCAGCTTCCTTCAAGGACCTTACCCTCAAGACTCTTTTTCTCGTTTGCCTTGCAACAGCTAAGAGAGTCAGTGAGGTTCATGCCTTCAGCAAGAACATTGGTTTCACAACTGAATCTGCAACATGTTCTTTTCAGCTTGGATTCCTAGCAAAGAACGAGCTTCCTTCACGTCCTTGGCCTAGATCGTTCGAAATACCTAGCCTCTCCAACATGGTAGGTAACGAACTAGAGAGAGTTCTTTGTCCTGTCAGAGCTCTCAAATATTATCTCAAGAGGTCTAAACCTATTCGAGGACAGTCAGAAGCCTTATGGTGTGCCATCAAGAAACCCTCGAGACCCATGTCCAAGAATGGGCTTTCGTATTATATAAGGCTTCTGATCAGAGAAGCACATTCTCACTTAAAGGAGGAAGACCTTGCATTGCTGAAGGTAAGGACCCACGAAGTAAGAGCCGTAGCTACTTCGATGGCCTTTAATAAAAACCGTTCTCTGCAGAGCATAATGGATGCAACCTATTGGAGGAGCAAGTCAGTGTTTGCATCATTTTATCTGAAAGATGTCCAGTCTCTTTACGAGAACTGCTACACCCTGGGACCATTCGTAGCAGCGAGTGCAGTAGTAGGTGAGGGCTCAGCCACTACATTCCCTTAATCCCATAACCTTTTTTAACCTTTCTCTTGAATACTTTTATTGTTGTTTTTATGGTTGTTACGGTAGGCTAAGAAGCCTTCCGCATCCTTGGATTTGGCGGGTGGTCTATTCATTCTTGAGAAGCGCCTGGGTTAAAGGTTTGGTAGAGGTCCTTTAGTAGGGGTTGCAACCCCGTGTACTTTGGCACCTTTGGGTTGATTCAGCCTCCAAGAGGAACGCTGCGCTCAGTAAGGAAGACGAACTTTAAATAAAGAGGCAGAGTAACGGTTCTATTCGACTTCCTTACCAGGTACTTATTATTTCATTGTTATTTGAGATAACTGTTATATGAAATATGGGATACTTAGCTATCCTTTAATCTTGTACACTGGTTTTCACCTACCTCCCTGGGTGTGAATCAGCTACATGATTATCGGGTAAGTTTAATATTGAAAAATGTTATTTTTATTAATAAAATAAATTTTTGAATATACTTACCCGATAATCATGATTTAATCGACCCTCCCTTCCTCCCCAGAGAGAACCAGTGGACCGAGGAATAATTGAGGAGGTGTCAACAAGAAGTACTTGAGTACCTGGCCACAGGTGGCGCTGGTAAGTACACCCCCTTCTAGTATTGTGATAGCTGGCGTATCCCTCCATAGAATTCTGTCGGGCAACGGAGTTGACAGCTACATGATTATCGGGTAAGTATATTCAAAAATTTATTTTATTAATAAAAATAACATTTTTCCAATGTTATCTTTCCCTTTCTGGATTAGACCATGATGACCGTAGTCTTCCCAAAACTTTGGTTCTTGACTTTGCTAAAGAGTTAAGGAAGAGTAAGATGAAATGTAAGCTTATGGAATACTATTCAATTAACCTATATGAATGGTAGATCTTCTCTGACCTCTTAAGTTATCAAATGTACTGTATATTAACCTATCATATGGGTCAATCACGCTCTTTTGAAGATTGGCGCACAACTTTTTCTTCTTTTGCACATTTATATAATTCTTTAGTATCTTTAGCTGTTAGGAATGAAGAGATTAGGCAAGTGTACTTTCATTTATTACTAAAGAAAAGGGAACAACTATGTTATCTTCTTGTGAAAGTGTTATGGGTAATCAAAAACATCAATGTATAGTCATAATTTAGCACTTTTGTTGGATAAAGAGCTTCTAAACCAATATCTGATTTGATTCTCAGGCTATCAGATCCTCTAAATCACTGGTTTTTTTTAGTGCATTTCCAGAGCATGACCCTTGTGGTCACTTGCTTCCTTTCAGCCATCAATAAACAGGATCTGGATAAGATTTTTTTTTTTTTTATTTAGAAGAGTACGTGCCTATAATAGAGAGAAACCTTGCCTTTTGGGCAAGTCAGATGAGATAAGTTCACTAGGTGACTTACCTTCATGCACAAGTGGGGACCAGGCTCGTTCTTTTCCATCTTGATCATTGAGACATGTTGGTTTTGAAGTAAGGAAACCTGCTATTGCTTCTTCTTATAGTAAACCCAGTGGCATTACAGGAAATTACAGCGCTTTCATTAAAGGCCTAGTCTTTACTGTAATAGAAGGCTATACAACAAGTTCAAGTAACCTCCCTCAATTTTTACAATCGCCGTTTTCTTATTATGAGGTCGGCAAGGGAATGGCATCCAGTTCCGGACGTATCAAGCATAAAAGTATCTTTTGATTATGTATGAAGTTCTCATGGAAACCTCCTTGATGATACTAGCTATCATTCTATGAATGTCCTTCAACAACCAAGCAGACCTATACCTGATGTTCCTATCCACCAGATTTTCTCAAATACTCAGGGTTCATCTAGGGGGGCAAGGTTTTCCATTTTATATGTCTATGCTTCAGTGTAGACACTACATCATAAGTATTTATAAAAATGGCTCTTATAGGAATTTTGACTTGTTGATATCTTCCCTCACTTGAGCTGGTACAAGAAAAGGCCATCCCTCAAGAGTTGGTTCTGATGCTGCCTAGGATGTCCATTGATTTTATAGCAGGGACAGTTTCATTAGCAAGAAGGGTCTTCTTCTTTCCCACCATTATTCCTTTATTAAGAGGCCAGTTGCTTGATCTGTCCTCTCCAATGCCTTTTATCAAAGGCATCCTCTTCCACCAAACCTTTTCTCTCTATATCATCCTTCACTTAATTCTCTGCCTCCCTCTCGATCTTCTCCCCCTAACAGGTTCTTTCCAAGCCCTCCTCACTTCCTCCCCACCATTCATCCTTAACATGTGACCACACCATCTTGGCCATGACACTCTTATCACCTCTGATGGCGTCAATGACCTTAGATGTCAGGATGCCAAAAACTTTTAATCAATCAATCAACTATCACCTCTGAATTCTTCACTATGCCTTCTATTCTTATTTCAGCATTTTCCAATCTTTCTAACTATGTAGTTAGGATGATTGTTCCAGGTCAAAGATCACTGTTCTTGGTCAAAATGGGCAATGTGGATATCTGTCTTTTGGAAACTTGTTGAATTGGGATTACAATCTCCCATAGAAACAATGTTTTTGGGGAGATCTCTCCCCCCCCCCCCCCGAGCTAAAAGGGCACCGCTGCGAGTTGGTGTAAATATGCCTCGCTAAAAGAAATGGACTATAGAGTTAGTTGCTGGTACAGTATATCTACACTATAACTTAAAGCTAGCTATTCTTACTCTTGTTACCAAAATAGCTGTCATATGAGGTAGAGGAAAAATTTGTAAATTTAAAATTGATTGTCAAATTTACCTTCTATAAAGGAATAGCAAGTGCATCTTGGGCAAGTGTTGAAATGATTAGTTGTATTTTGAGTATCATGCTTATACTATTTCGAATAATGTATTGGTAATTTTTTGTAGTATTATCTAACAGAATTTGAGAAGAAAATACTGTGTTAGAGGAAAGAACATTATGGATGACATTTAATCATTGATATTAGAGCCATGTAAAGTACTGTAGTGTGATTGGGAGAGTTATTCAATATACAAGATGTACTGATGGTGTAAAATTGTTTTCCCCCAGATGGTCCATGCAGCTGTTAAATAAAACTTGAAAGCTGGTTTTAGAATACATGAACTTTAATTTGCTAGGAAATTTCACCTCTCTAAATCTTGTTGATTCTCTAATTGAAACACTTGTTTTGCAATTATATATTTTTAATTTCAGGACCATAAATTGTTTTAGTACAATAACCTCCAGACTTTTCACTAATAGTTATAATGGTCTGTATTTATGCTTTCATACATTGTTTTGTTATTATTTAAGTTCTTTCTACAGATGCGGAAGCTCAAAAATCATCTAGAAAGAGAATGTTAAATATTAAAGAACAAAATGAAGGCAGACCTCCCAACAAACGTGTTTGCAGGCTGAATCATAATTTCAGTGACCATGTATTTGACGAAAGCATTGCATCTGTAAGATATGAATATTTCAATCATATTAAAAAGACGGCGCAAACCAGAAGAAAGCTTTATGAAAAGTTGCACATGCTAGAGGTTGCTAAGTCAGAGGTCAGTATGTTTGTGTTCTGTGTATTTGATACTGAAATATAGTTCTAGCTTTAAATTTTGGGTTTGGAAACAGTGTAGACACCTTTATTTTGATGAATCTTACTGGTAAGTCACATTGCTTATATGTGTGAACCATATGCTTTTAAATTTTAAAACCAAAAAAGGGATTTTGACAAAGGAAAAATCTATTTCTGGGCGAGAGACCTGTGCCGCCCAGTGAAATGCTCCTAATGCACCATTTCAAAGGAATATAACTGCTAATATTACCAGAGAAAAAATGTATAGGAATGCTAGGTTGAACTAGCTCGCTCACCTAATGGTGTTGGTATAAACTGGGGCGAAATACCAGAGGTCTCGTACCATTTAGACTTCTCCTCTTCGAAATCCCTCAATAGTGAGGTGCGGTTCAACCTCCCCTGCCGCGCAGATCAGTACTACTAACTCTACCCACGCTTGCCCATCACTCCTTACAGCACCCTTAAGTTTGGGGTCTGATCAGGGGGGGAGCAACTAGGGTGGGTTCACTGGGCGGCACAGGTCTCTCGCCCAGAAATAGATTTTTCCTTCATCAAAATCCCTTTTCTGGGCTCAATCCTGTGCCGGCCAGTGAAATAGTACCAGAGAAACGAACCCAAACTTCATTAACTATAAGGGAACGAATTAAAATCAACATAACAATTAGTGGTTTAATCAAGAGTTATCGTAGAAGACGGTCGTCTTTAATAACATCAGCATGATAAGGTATGATATCCCAGTAAGGGAAGACAAATGAATAGTAAACTTGAAATAAAACCAACTAAGGTCAAATACTAGAACATATTATAGAAACCTGGACATTAAAGAAATACAGTTCGTATGGTAAAAGTAAATTGATCAATGATAATAAAATAAGCAATGTTACGAAATGGGAACACCCATGGGTGTGATATAACAAACCGAACTCAGGTAGGAACTGTAAGTGAGGCAGGTAAGAGGAAGAGGGTGGAAGATATCGGATTCAGGAATTAGTTAGGAAGGAATTTGTCCGGGGGATACCACGCTCCCTGCGGCTACGGTAGCGAGTTGAAGGGCCTTTAGATGTTTAAGATAGTGCCACTTGAACACTGAGGGGGATTTCCATCCGGTATATTTAGAGAGAGATCTGTAAAGTTCGTGATGGAAAAAATTAATTGAGGTCGCTACCGCCTGAATGTGGTGGACGTGAGGAAAAGACCCTGGATTAGCCTGTTTAATGAAATACAAGATCTGTTGTCTGATCCCTTTCAAAGTTATAGTCCCTCCCCGCTCTCTGATGAACAAGGGTCCCGAGGTCTTATAGGAAGTCCTTGATAGAAAGGACTTGAGAGTGGTAACCGGGCATAGGGAGGGATCCTGAGGGAGAGGGATAATTTTCCAGGAGGACCATCTATTCTGAGGGTCTTCATTTTTGGCCAAGAAGACCTTGTCTGGGGAGATGAGGACCTCTCCTGACGGAAGGAACTCAATGCGGCCTGGGTCTCTTGATAAGGCAGCTAATTCCGAAATCCTGGCGCCAGATGCTAAACTCACGAGAAAGAGTGTGTTTCTGAGTAGAGGGATATACTCACATGAATCGTTGATGGTTTCTGACGCTAGTTTAAGAACATCATTGAGAAACCAGGAAATCGAGCTAGGACGAGGAGATGGTTTCAGTCTGGCACAGGCTCTTGGGATCGAAGCTAGCAATGAATCTGTTAGATCTATATTAAAGTCGATTAGGAAAATCTTCTTCAAGGCAGACTTGATGGTAGTAATAGTGTTAGCTGCTAAGCCCGACTCAAACAAGGTTCTAAAAAAGGTTACTGTTAGGTTTAATGTCATCAAGACAGTATTAGAATCCTTCAAAAACTTTGCTAGTTTTTTGACCGCTGAGTCATATTGACGAAGAGTGGAGTCTCTCTTGTCTGATTCTAAGAATAAAGTATTCTGGGGGTCTATGTTAGCCCCTTTGTGTGCCGCAAACTTCATGAAGTCCATAAAGTTAGGGTGTTCCGAATGTTTGAGGAAGCGAACACAGTGCACGTTTGTACTATCTGGGTCAAAGTTGGGTTGGGAATCTGGTGAGGGTGGAGATTCAGCTCCAGTAAAAGAGGGAACCAATTGCTCTTGGGCCAATTGGGGGCCACCAGGGCTACTTGACCTTTGAAGGTTCGAAGTTTGTCCAGCACCTTCATCAGTAGGTTCACCGGTGGGAAAAGGTAAATCCTTTCCCAGGTGTTCCAGTCCAGAGACATGGCATCCGTGGCGTAAGCCCGAGGGTCCAGGTTGGGGGCCACATAACATTTCATTTTGTGGTTGGACTCCGTCGCGAAGAGATCTACCTGGCGATCCGGCACTTGGGAGAGGATCCATTGAAAGGATTTGTGATCTAGTGACCATTCTGACTCCAACGGTGTCGTTCTGGAGAGTGCGTCTGCCACAACGTTCCGAACTCCAGCCAGATGGACAGCTGATAGGTGCCATTGGTTTGAGGCCGCCAGGGAGAAGATTGCTACCATCACATGATTGATGGGACCTGACTTGGAGCCCCCTCTGTTTAGACAACGGACTATGACTTCGTTGTCGAGAACTATCCTCAGATGTTGTTTCTTGGCCGGGGAAAGACGTTTCAAAGTTAGTAAGACCGCCATGGCCTCCAGGACGTTATGTGGAATTGTTGGAACATTGTGGACCAAAGGCCCTGAACCTTCCTGTGTTGGTAATAGCCTCCCCAACCTGATAGGGAGGCGTCCGTGTGGATGACTATCCTTGGAGGGGGGTACTGCAACGGAACAGACTTTGATAGGCTCTTGGCGGTTGTCCATGGGAGAAGCCTCTTCCGAAGAATGGGAGGAAGGCGTGTCTTCTTGTCTCGACATTTGCTGTTTGCTCTGGAGCGCCAAACCCAGTTGATGTCTTTCAGTTTCGCTTTCAGAAGGAGGTCTGTCACTGAAGCGAATTGTAGGGATCCTAGAATCTTCTCTTGGTTCCTTCTGGAAGTTATCTTTTCCCCGAGAAAGCGTTTGGTATTTTTCACAATCTCTATCCTCTTGGACCTGGGGAGACATAGAGTGTGAGAACGTAGGTCCCACCGCAATCCCAGCCACTGAAATCTGGTCTCTGGTGTAAGGCGAGACTTTCTGAAGTTTATTTGGAATCCCAGAAACTGAAGATACTGGATCACTTTGTTTGTTGCCTTGAGACAATCCTCGACGTTGTCTGACCAGATTAGCCAATCGTCCAGGTATGCGACGACTTGGATTCCGTGGGATCGGAGTTCCTGAATGACTGATTCCGCCAGTTTCGTGAAAATTCTGGGCGCGATGTTGAGCCCGAAAGGCATCACTTTGAACGTGTAAGCCTTGTTGTCCAGTCTGAATCCTAGGAATGGGCGGAAGTGTCTCGCTATTGGAACGTGATAGTAAGCATCGGTAAGATCGATGGAGGTGGTGACGGCCCCACGAGGAAGCAAGGTTTGCACCTGCGAGACGGTAAGCATGTGAAACCTGTCGCATTGAATGGACAAGTTTAGTCGGGACAAATCGAGGATGACCCTCCGGCTGTCGGAGTCTTTCTTCGGAACGCTTAATAAGCGACCTTGAAACTTTAGATGTTTCGTTTCCTTGATCGCGTTCTTGCGAAGAAGATCTTGGGTAAACAGAAGTAGGTCCGGTGTCGAGGGTGGATGGAATTTGTTCGGTGGAGGAGGCGCTTCTATCCAACTCCACCCCAGGCCCTTGGAGATTATGCTGAAGGCCCAAGGACTGAACCTCCAGCAATTCCGGAACGCATAAAGTCTCCCTCCTACCTGAAGATCTTCAGTAGTTGGAGGTTTTACCGCCTCGGCCACCACGTGACCCCTTTCCACGGGAGAAATATCTCCCTTTGCCTCTGTTCTGAAAAGAACCTCTCGAACCGAGGCCCTTGCCTCGTTGATATCCTTGGGAGGAAACCCGGGACTCATAGACCGGGTTATAAACAGGAGAGGTGAACGAGTTCGAGGCCACTTGGCTTTCAGGAACGAGGACATACTTCTCTTGGGGCTGAGACTTGGAGGTTGAGGGCTGGATGCCCTGAGTGACTGGGACCGACTGGACTACTTGAAGAGGTTGGCAGAATTGAGTAGAGCTATAAGGGCGCAGCCTCTTCCTGCCCCGGGAGTGAATGCTCGATTGTTCGAACTTCCGTTTGGGAGTGAGGCCCCAACGGACCTTAAGGTTCTGGTTTACTCTGGCAGCTTCGCTCAATACCGAGTTGACCATGTCCTCCGGGAACAGGTCCGGACCCCAAGCAGAGGCTTTAATGAGCTTATTCGGCTCATGGCGGATAGTAGCTTCAGATAAGACATGCCTACGGCAACGTCTTCTGGCCACCAAGAAGTCATAGCAATCTGCTAACAAAGATTGCAGGGTGGCTTTAGTCATAACCTTAAAGGCGTGTTCCTCGTCATAGGTAAGAGAAAACATCTCCGCCATAGTTGAGATGTTGAGGCTCCGGCTAAACCTAGACCGGGACTCAAACTCGAGTCGGATTAAGGTTTCAGGTAGTCTTGGGAGGCGTTCGCTGAATTGCGTCGATGCACAGTCAGCGGATAGCTTACCAGAAGTGAATGTTGATTGGATGTTAAGCCAACATTCATTATCTGATGGGAGCAGAAGAGATGTAGGATCTTTCTCCCGGAGTTGTGGCAAAGGTTTATCTTCGGCCACTGCCTGAAGGGCTAATTCAACCATTTTGGTGACGCAAGGGGTGGGGGTCTGTTCGTCCACAAGAAACATGGTGTAAGTACTCTTGTGGGAGGTCAGCATGGTGTTTGTACAACCCCACTCGTTTAAGGTTCTAACCCAAACAGACTGAGCCTGTTCCTTCGGAAAGATAACGGTCTCTTTAGGGACCTTATCTAGCCGGACAAGAGCCTCTTCCGTAAGCCGGGCGAAGCCGGGGAAAGGGAATTGAAGGCTGGGAGGGAAGAACTCAAAATCTTCAATGGGCCGGGTCCCAAAACCCTCAATGGTTGACATTCCGTCCGTGAAAGGACAGTGGAGCGCCATTTTCCACAGGTTGTTTTTCGTGAAAGGTGGGAGTTTTGAGGCGTCCGGGATGAGGAACTGCTGTTGCTGAGGCAGTCCTCCTTCCAGGGTGTCTAGTCTCCTGGTGACGGCAGAAAGCATAGAGCTAATCTGCTCTGAAACGACCCTCGTCATCATATTGGTGAGAGCCACCGGGTCGAGGTTGGTCGTGGTAACTAAGGGGGATGACTGCACTCCCAGGTCCTGAGACATAGGGGCGGTGCTAGCCGAGCCACTAGGGGCTCTGGGGAGGGGAGCCTTCTTGGGCTTAGATGATCTAGGTAGTGTGGGATTCTTACGAGTCCTCACTAAAGGTCTCTTCTGAGGTTTGACCTTGGGAGGAACCGGGTGCGATCTCAGAGAGGATTCGCGGTTCCCTTCAAAACCTAAAAAGGAAGAATTATTAGAAGTTGAAGAGAAAGAGGGGCTAAGAAGAGAGGTCTTAGCGCCAGACCCACCTGCCTCACTTACCACCTTACCTGTTTCTGATTCGTCTAAAACCATGGGATCTATGTCTAAGTTCAAAGCCGCAACATTGTCTTCAATGGGGTCCGGGTCGTCAGCGATGTCCGTATCCTGAACGAGATCGAGTTTCACAGTTTCTGCAATGTCGGCAATTATAAGGGCCGCCACTTCCTTAGGCACTGCTGCCGAAGATTTTGCGTTTGGGTAGATAAGATTACAATAATCTTCGGAGAGGACGTAGGGCTTCTTGGCCTTAACGTTACGGGCGAAGCCGCCTACCCACACTTTCAAAGTGGCTCTTGCTGAGGTCTTAGCCGCCTGGGAACTCTGAAAGGACGGGGATAAGGTTAGCATACCCGAGGGACAAACTGATGAATGAAACAGAAGATTCATGACAGAAGGCAAAGGGATGTAAATACAAAAACGACTGAAAGAGGCTCACCGAATCTGAAGAGAGGGTGGAGATAAGGTCATAACAGACAAGGCAGTTGTCAGGGTGCCATACAACAATATCGTCCATCTGAATCCCACAGTCAGCATGGGATCGACAGAACGCATGTCCGCAAGGTTGTTGAAGGACGGCCGCGCAGGCTGTCATCCGGCAACGGACCACCTGTAAAAGGAATAGTCTATGAGCATCTACTAGTTTCTCTATAATGGGTCCCGGAGGGTCCGGGACCTGCCAATAAAATAAAATGTATAGCCTTAGACTAAACATGCAGAGAACTGAGACTATTCCAAGAGAAACCCAGCAGAGGCGGGGATGAAAAAGGATGCAAAAAACAGTGATGAATAATGATCATCATAACTAGTTCGGGGCCCCAGGGGCCGGGGAACAGGGCTGGTAAAGTAAACTTAAAGTAAACTTAAAGTAACTTAAGTTACATCCTTAAAATACATAAATAGAGAACTCCAATTATGATCTAAAACTAATGTCTGTAATTGAATAGGGCTCCCGGAGGGAGGTTAGGAATCAAAAACTGTGTCAGTGTCAACAGATCCTGTAGTTAAGAGCCCGGAGGCTCCTATGTCTGATGACGGGAGGGCACAACAGGGGAGTGCTAGGGGAGCCAATGGAACCCCCACTACCCTACCGGAGGTACCGGGACGAAGGTAATGATCCATGTAGAATATAATATATATAATGATGTGGGATATAATAAGTCCTATGCGGACGATAATAGCAGGAGGTTACCATAGGTGGGGACACTCCTAATTAGAAGTGCTCATTCTTACAACCATAGCTAAAAGCAAAGGCTACACCAAGAAGGTGTAGGAATACCGACTAATCACGTGTGATAGTCCCCGGTGGTCCCGGCCCTCCCCCTCCCCCGACCGATGGCCAATCGGGGCGACGGGAGGGGGGGAAACGAAAACCGCCCGGTATGAATGAGACTAGGCCACACCCCGTGGGTACACTCAGTCCTCAATATGTCGGAACGTTGAGGGAAGACTGAGGAACAAGCATACTTGACCCGTATGTCATAACCAACAACCATCGAGTGAGAGGAAGGGTGAACACTGGAGGAGGGGGGGGGATTGGAATAGCCTCCCCAACCTGTGGGGGGGGGGTGTATGGTACCGGGGAATCACCAGTGCGGGTGGTGGTAGACAGGGGCACCAGCTGCCCGTTGAGATACTACCACTAGAGAGGTATTGGATCCTTTGACTGGCCAGACAGTAATGCATTGGATCCCTCTCTCTGGTCACGGCTTATTTTTTCTTTGCCTACACGTACACAGAATAGTTTGGCCTATTCTTTACATATTCTCGTCTTTCCTCATACATCTGACAACAATGAGATACTTAACACATCTTCACCCAAGGGGTTAATTACTGTACTGCAATTTGTTCAGTGTACTTTCCGCTTGGTAAGGGTAGAAGAGACTCTTTAGCTGTGGTAAGCAGCTCTTCTAGGAGAAGGACACTCCAAAATTAAACCACTGTTCTCTAGTCTTGGGTAGTGCCATAGCCTCTGTACCATGGTCTTCCACTGTCTTGGGTTGGAGTTCTCTTGCTTGAGGGTACACTCAGGCACACTATTCTATCTTATTTTTTTTTCTTCCTCTTGTTTTTTTGAAATGGTGTGTTGGGCAGGCTTAATAGAAGGGCCGTGGATGCCTGGTGGTTTATCAAGAGGTTGTCTTTTCCTTTTTCTGATTATTTTTCTTCTCAAAACCATCCTTACTGTCCTCCCTTCAGTTGAAGTGGCTATCCTGGAGGGTATTTAGCCTTGCATGGTGTATCGGCTCCTCCATGTTGACCAGTTTTTCCGACTTTTTACTATAGTCTATGGGTATCATCAATCACTTTGTTTATAATTCTGTACGTATTGTTTTTGTTATAATTCTTGTTAATCTAGTTTTTAAGTATGCTGTCTCTTTTTTATTTCTATTAATTCTTATGCTGTCTGGAGACATTGAGCGAAATCCGGGACCAGTACGTCCTAGATTTCGTCAATGTCGTCTTCTGTATTGCAATATTCGTGGTCTTCATGCAAATATCCAAGACCTTACAGTTGCGTCCAGACAGTATGATATTCTTTTGTGCTCAGAAACTTTGGTTTCTAATATGAGGCACTCATCTGAGCTCCTTATAACTGGTTTTAAGAAGCCAATAATGTTGAAACGTGATGCCATCCCTAGGGCCAGGGGAATGGCGGTGTATATTAGGACCGAGTACCCTGCTTCTCATAAGTCCTGCTATCAATGTGGATGTCATGAGATTCAGGTAATAAAAGTTTGTGGCAGGCATAACAACTTTTATTTATGTTCGATCTACCGGAATCCAGACATGGATGATTCTATCTTCGATTGTCTTCTTACCATTATGGCTAAGATACAAGAAGATGATAGAAAGGCTTCTTTTGTCTTTGTTGGTGATTTTAATGCTCACCATAGGGAGTGGTTAAGTTCTATCTCTCCTACCGATCGCCATGGCTTAAGAGCTTTAGACTTTGCCTCTGAATCAGGCTGTGAGCAAATCATAAATGAAGCTACTCACAGGTCTGGTAATTGCTTGGACCTTGTATACACTGACTCCCCTGGCGTTATAACTGGTAAGGTTGGTTCTCCAGTCGGGACATCTGATCATGCCTTGATTTCATTATTAGTGAAGACTGAGCAGCCTGTCCCTGATATATCATATTCTTGTAAAATTTATATGAAATCCCAAGCAGACTGGAATGGGATTTTACATGATCTTTTGTTCTTGAATTGGTCACAATTATATAATAGTGTAGATCCTGTTGTCCCTTTGAATGAGAATCTAGTCAACATAATTGATAGGCGTATCCCTTCTCGTGTGCTAAGGTACCGAGTGAAGGACAAACCGTGGTTCAATGATGATTGTAGACGTGCTTTTTTGGAGAAGCAGGAGGCCTATCAACTTTGGAAGGGTAACAGATCAGATTTGACCTGGAACAACTATACTCAGCTTCGAGCTTTTGCTCAGAGAGTTTATGCCTCAACTGAAAAGGAGTACAATTTAACCATAAAAGAAACCCTTTCTGGTACAACTCAGGAACATAAATGGTAGTCTACCCTTAAATCTGCACTCTTTGGTGTAGATGCAACAGTTCCTCCTTTACTTAAACCAGATGGCTCAGTCACTCACTGTCCAAAGGAAAAGGCAACCCTTTTGGCTGATGTTTTTGACAGTAAACAGAGTAATGAAAAACTTGAACTTCCTCATTCCTGTTTTCCTGAGGCTAAACTAACTAGTTTAGCTTTTCGATCTCGTGAGATTAAAGCTCTGTTGATGGACCTTGATGCTTATGGAGGTGTAGACCCAAATGGTATTTTTCCTTTGTTTTTTATAAAGACAGCAGATTTCTTAGCTCCAAAGTTGTCTGTTATTTTGCGCAAGTTAGCAAGAAGAGGAGCTTTTAGCACTAGTTGGAGAATTGGTAATGTTACTCCTCTATGTAAATGTGTTTGTGGTAGCTCAAGTCCCACTGATTACCACCCAATTTCCATAACTCCCATATTATCTAAAGTTTTTGAACGTCTTCTGGCAAAACGTCTTAATAGGTTTGCTGAAGGTAATCATCTCTTCCCTAGTTTGCAATTTGGTTTTCGTAAAGGCCTTGGAGCATGTGATGCCCTTCTTACAATCTCCAATGCTGTACAGAAATCCCTTGATTGTGGTCGGGAAGTTCGTATGATTGGCCTTGATTTTAGTGCTGCCTTTGACCGTGTTAATCATGAGGCCCTTTTTTTCAAACTGAAACAGTTGGGAGTGGGTGGGTTGTTTCTTTGAACAATTTATTGATTTTTTAAGTAATAGATCTCAAAGAGTTGTTGTTGATGGGCACCATAGTGATTATAGGAATGTGATATCCGGTGTTCCACAGGGTAGTGTTCTTGGCCCATTACTTTTCATACTATATGCACATGACATGTGGTTTGGCCTAGAAAACAAGCTTGTTGCATATGCAGATGATGCTACCTCTTTGCATCAATTCCATCCCCTGAATGTAGATCTAGGGTTGGTGAATCCCTTAATAGAGATTTAGCTAGAATTAGTGCATGGTGCAAATTATGGGGTATGAAGTTGAATCCTAACAAAACTCAAAGTATGATTGTAAGTAGGTCAAGGACGGTGGTTCCTCAACATCCGGATCTCAGTATTGGTAATGTTTCTTTAAATATGTATGACTCTTTCAAAATTTTAGGTGTGATTCTCGACAGTAAATTTACTTTTGAGAAACATATAAGGTCTGTGTCTTCTTCAATTTCACAAAAAATAGGCTTATTGAGAAAGTCTTTCAAGATTTTCGGTGATCAATCTATTCTGAAGAAGTGTTTTAATTCTTTCATTCTACCTTGTTTTGAGTATTGTTCTCCTGTCTGGTCTTCAGCTGCTGATTCTCATCTTAATTTGTTGGACAGAAACTTACGGTCTATTAAATTTCTTATTCCTGATCTAGATATTAATCTCGGGCACCGTCGTTCAGTTAGTTCATTATGTATGTTGCATAAGATTTTTCACAACTCTGACCATCCTTTACATTCAGATCTCCCTGGACAATTCTATCCTGTTCGTAATACTAGGCAGGCAGTTAATTCTAATAGCCAGGCCTTCTCCATCACGAGGCTCAATACTACGCAGTACTCTAGAAGTTTTATTCCAGCTGTGACCAAGTTGTGGAATGATCTTCCTAATCGGGTGGTTGAATCAGTAGAACTTCAAAAGTTCAAAGTTGGAGCAAATGCTTTTTTGTTGACCAGGCGGACATAGTCTTTTTATAGTTTATTTATGACATATTTGTTTTTGATGTTGTTGATAGTTTATTATATGACATGTCTGTTTTGACGTTGTTTCTTATTTTAGAATGATTTATTGTTAATTTGTTCTCTTCATTTATTTATTTCCTTATTTCCTTTCCTCACTGGGCTATTTTTCCCTGTTGGAGCCCCTGGGCTTATAGCATCTTGCTTTTCCAACTAGGGTTGCAGCTTGGATAGTAATAATAATAATAATAATAACTGGAGATCCCCTCAACATGACATGAAAAATCCCAAAAATATGATCATAACGGAGTAAAGCAATAAATACAATATCAATGCACAAATACATAAAATTAATTAATGAATTAAAAGCGAAATCACGTAAGTAAGGCTAGGCATGCAGAAATAAAATGGCGAGAGAGGGACTCGGGCGAGTGGTAAGGGAGGGAGCATGACGCCATCCGCAGATGGAAAGCAGGGGTACCAACCTTGTTACTGAAGCGGTAGATCGAACAGTAAAAACAAAGATACGCGAGAGTCCCACTCGAACCAAAAGTAAAACTAGGTGGAGCGTAATAAAACTAAAAGGTTTAATAACAACAAGTGAGACGGTCGTCTTTAATTGCTCCTAGAACTAGCGAAACAATCTCAATGGTGATGCAATCCACCAACATGCACGAATGCAGGCATACCAACATAACCTACGCCTTGATGAAATGCTAACACTGATATCGTAGGATAGCATTAAAATAACGCTAGATGAAAGCATATAATCGGTGTACTATCTGAATGTAAGGAAATAACTCCTAAAATTTTGAACGAATATTAATGACGGACGAACTAGCGAGAAAGGGCAGAGCCGAACCATGAACGGTAAGAACGGGGACGCCGTTCATATAAAACGCTTCTCAATTAATAAAAACAAAGGCTACACTGCCCAATCACGCTTAAACTCATGGATAAAGTACTTAACTTCGATGGGGTATCTTGGGAATCGGCCATCGATGTGAAAATAAGGATAAATCCAAGGGTAAACACGAGAAAAAACACGTTGGACTTAATAACAACAGGTGCTAGAAAGGAGTGATGGGCAAGCGTGGGTAGAGTTAGTAGTACTGATCTGCGCGGCAGGGGAGGTTGAACCGCACCTCACTATTGAGGGATTTCGAAGAGGAGAAGTCTAAATGGTACGAGACCTCTGGTATTTCGCTCCAGTTTATACCGACACTATTAGGTGAGCGAGCTAGTTCAACCTAGCATTCCTATACATTTTTTCTCTGCTAATATTAGCAGTTATATTCCTTTGAAATGGTGCATTAGGAGCATTTCACTGGCCGGCACAGGATTGAGCCCAGAAATAAATTTTTCTCTGCATATCCGATAGCCTCCCTTCCTGGAGTAAGAGGCTTTGTGCATGGTAATTTTGTGCCAAAAATTATAATGATGCACCTTGTTAGGATGACATGTAATTTTAGAGGTGGGTTGCAGGTACATGCTATTTGTTGGCAGATTCTGGTCCCTGTGATTCATGAACTCTCCCCACCTAATGGTTTTCACAATATCTCAGTTGACAGGAAGGGTAAAAGTGAGATGTTAATGGTACCTTTACTTGTCTAGTCAGAATTTTAAAAAAATCCTTGTGCAGCATGCAGGAATAAGTTATTTTTCAGACTGCAAGCTTATGTGTAACAAATTAAGATGCGAGTAAAAAAGTGAGGCAAAAAGAGCCAAGTTGGAAGAAGAAAAGTAAAAAAATGAAAGTGAAAACAAAATTAAAATTAAGTTTAGTGTAACGTAAGATTAACATATTTTTTTTAAGTGTGTACTGTAAGCTAATTTCATTTAAGGTAAATTTAAAGTTTAAGTTATGTTACGTAGCGTTACAAAAGTAGCGTACCGAACGTGTTGCCGTTAAGTCTCTCTCCTCTCCTTACTCTCTTCCTCCTCCTCCGCACACACCGCCGTTAGCCGCTACCATCTGTCTTGAAGGCAAGAACTCCATAATTATGTCACATTTTATTGCAGATCATAACCAGTACAGTACATAGGTATTTGTTATTTTGTGAGCGTAGGTTGTGAATTAGAACAATTAAACACATGTTTTTATGAATAGAACTTACCTGTCAGTTATATATATAAAGTATAGCTATAGTCTCTGACGTCCGGCAGAATTTTTCAAAACTCGCGGCAACCGCTGTGTGGTGGTTAGGTGGTTAATAACCCGTACAGAGTGGTACCTGGAATCATTCCCATTTTCTGTTCCTCAGATCATCTCTGCCGGTTGGACTGACAACATCGTTGGTCCGCCATTGGAGTTTTTCGTTTGCTTTTCCCTGTGTCGCTGTACTGGACTTCTTTTTTGGTGACGTACACTGATTTGGGGTTTTGGCAATCGCATTTGTTATTATTCTTTAACTTTTTGTTTGTTTACAATGACTGATAAACTTCATTTTCGTGTTTGTGTAAATTAGTTATGCAAGGTGAGGTTACCGAAAGTTTCGGTAGACCCTCACACTGTTTGTTTGAAGTGCAGGGGTTTTGATTGTGCGCTTGATAATAGGTGCAAGGAATGTGAGGTTTTGAGCGAGAAGGAATGGTTAAGTATGAAACGCTCTGTGCGTAAGTTAAAGTTAGATAAAGCCAGGAGGGCTTCGAGATCTAAATCTAAATCTGTTAGTGAGCTTAGTTTAGATATTTCATTTGATCCATTAATTATTTCTTCTAGAAGTTGAACCTTCTCCTGAGGTAGTAACTCCTGCCCCTTCTATAGGAACTGTATCTACGGATGACCCTCGGTACGCCAGGATGGCGGCTGAGTTGAAGGCTATTAAAGACCAACTTTCAGCCTTTAAAGGTTAGAGTGAGGGTGTAATTAGTGCTTGTGAAAGTGCAGTGGAGGTGGCGACTGATCAAACCTGTCACTTCCCTAGGTCTAGACCTCTACCAAGCTCCCAGGACCAAGGGAGAAGGTACGTCGACGGCCGAAAGGGAGTGAGAGGTACGCATCCTTGGTCAGGCGTCGCCTCAGGCAATCCTGTTGCGTTTTCCCAGGCTGCTCATGACCGCCACGGAAAAGGCATGTTGGAAGTGATGGTGTCTTCCCCGAGCCCCTCGCCTAGACGCAAATGGCAGTATGAAGCTTCGAGACCGACCAAGAGGAGGTGGAAACAAGCTCGCCAGACCCGTTCTCGCTCTCCCTTATTGAGTAGCCCGAGACCTTTTCCTTCCGAGGATGACTGGAACGCCGTTTCAACGAAGACGTCAAAGCCTAGAGATGGAAGGAAGGAAGATTCTCCTCCTCTTTTAAGTGACGAGAGACCGTCGAGAGACCCTTCTCCTACGACCAGCGCTAATCGGCAGCCATCGCCTTCGAAAACGCAGAATCCAGCAGCAGTCGCGAAGTCTTTCATGAAAGTTATGCAGAAGCAGCTGTCTTCTCTGGTGCAAGCTTTAAGCCGCCCTTCCTCCCAGTCGAGCAGGCGTAAGGACGACACTTTACCGATTAAGAAATCGGCTTCCCCCAGGGAACCGCGGCGTGATTCGTCAAGTCCGTGGTACCGCGCTTCTTCTTCCTTGACACGCGGTCAGGACGCTTACGATTCGTGTCGTCAGGATGCTTCCGTCTCTCGCTCGCGATGCCAGGACGCTTCCAGCCTGCCTCTCCACGATGCTTCCGCTTCACAACGCCAGGACACATGCAGCTTTCGTCGCAAAGACGCTTCCAGCGCTCGGCGTCAGGACACATCCTCTTTTCGCCTTAAGGACGCTTCTATCGTGCAACAGGACGCCTCCAGCGAGCTGCGCCAGGACACATGCATTCCTCGGTGTCAGGATGCATTCAGCCCTCTCCAACAGGACGCATCCGACGATTTGCTTTTCTCGGACGTATATGAGCAATTGGAAACAGTTCGGCTTGTTAAAGCAACTTCAGACTTAGTTCCTGCAGCCCAAAGAGAGACTGAGTTGGAAGTAGGGAAAGATCTAGAGGATATCTCAGAGGATGAGGATAAGCCTGCTAACGCGGCTGCATATTATAAGGTTCTCTCTTGCTCCCCCCTTGAGCTTTATGGGGAGAAGTTTCAATCTGCTGCTCCTCGTTCTCCTCAGTCGCAGTTTAGCAGGAAGAAGGCCAAAAAGCAGTCTGCTTTCATCAAAATGAAGCTGTCCATCTCAGCTAGGAAAGTTCTCGCTAGAGTAGATGACTGGCTGAAGGAGCGTAGGCTAGCGGTCAAGACCACCTTCTCGTTTCCACCAGATAGACTTGCGTCTAAGACGGGCATGTGGTACGAGACTGGAGAAGCTCTGGGCCTGGGAGTGCCTGCCTCCTCCTAGGGGAACTTCTCTGGCATTGTTGACTCTTCCAGAAGACATGCCCTTAACTCGGCGAAGGTAATGTGGTCTAAGTCTGAGCTTGACCACCTCGTCAAGGAAATTTTCCAAGCCTTCGAAGTCTTCAGATTTTTGGACTGGTCTCTGGGTACGCTGGCCAGGAAAACAGAACGGTTGGAAGATACAGAAGTCCTTACTAGTATTATGGCCTGCATGGACAAGGCTCTTAGGGATGGGTCAGATGAGTTGACTTCCCTATTTTCTGCTGGAGTTTTAAAGAAGAGGGCCCTTTTATGTTCCTTCACTTCTAGATCAGTTACAGTCGGGCAGAAGGCCGAGCTCCTTTACACCCCTCTCTCGGAGCACCTTTTTCCTGAATCCCTTGTCAGGGACATTACCCTTTCGCCAGCGCAAAAGGCCACACAAGACCACCTGTCACGCTCTGCTAGGAAACCTTTACAAGCAGTTCCTTCGTCATTGAAAAGAGAGGAGAGGAAGCTTCAGCAGCCCTTTCGAGGTAGAGCTCTGACGAGAACAGACTTCAGGGGAAGAAGGCAGGAGACGGGCGGTAGAACGAATAGGGGTTCGTTCAGATCCTGCTCCAGGAGGTGAAGCTCAAGTCCTCCAGACAGCGGTAGGAGCAAAACTGTTACTTTTTTGGCAGGCTTGGAAGAAAAGAGGGGCAGACGCCTGGTCCCTCTCGGTCATCAAGGAGGGATACAAGATCCCCCTCTTGAAGAAGCCTCCGCTTTCAAATACACCTCTAGCCTTGGTGACGCAGTATCGGACGTCGGGAAAGAAGAGGCTCTACTGGATCTGGTGAACCAGATGCTGGAGAAAGGAGCGATAGAGCCAGTTCTGGAACTATCTGCCCCAGGTTTCTACAATCGCCTGTTTCTGGTACCCAAGAGCTTGGGTGGATGGAGACCAGTTCTAGATGTTAGCGCTCTGAACGTCTTTGTGGAAAAGTCAAAATTTACCATGGAGACGACTCATTCGGTGCTGGCAGTGGTACGTCCAGGGGACTGGATGGTGTCTCTGGATTTATAGGACGCTTACTTTCACATCTCCATCCATCCGACTTCGAGGAAGTTCCTAAGATTTATGATCCAGGCCAAGAGTTTCCAGTTCAAGGCTCTTTGCTTCGGCGTCAGCACTGCTCCTCAAGTCTTCACCAGGGTAATGGTGAACGTGACAGGATGGCTTCACTAAGAGGGGATAAGAGTATCTCTGTATCTGGACGACTGGTTGATAAGATCCTGATCAAAGGAGAAATGTCTGTAGGACCTACACAAGACTTTTATGATGGCTCAGGAACTGGGTCTTGTCATCAACAAGGAGAAGTCCCAGACCGAACTGAGTCAGGCAATTCTTTATTTGGGGATAGTTCTGGATTCGGTTCGTTTTCTGGCTTGTCCCTCCCAAGAAAGGCAGACCAGGTGCCTCGGGAAGGTTCAGGAATTCCTGGAAAGACAGAAGTGCTCAGCGAGGGATTGGATGAGTTTGCTGGGAACCCTCTCCTCACTCGAACAGTTTGTCTCTCTGGGAAGACTGCACCTCAGACCTCTTCAACGCTTCCTATCAAGGGTGTGGGACAGGAAGATTCAGGAGGACTCCTTTTCCTTCCTCATTCCAGCATAAATCAAGAGTCTTCTGATTTGGTGGCTGGATCCAGCTATTTTAGGGGAAGGAATCCCCCTGTTCAGGAAGAACCCAGACCTAGTGTTGTTTTCAGTCGCTTCGGAGTCAGGATGGGGAGCAACACTGGGAAGCAAGGAGGTCTCAGGCTCTTTGGGAAAGGAGCAAGCCGGGTGGCACATCAACAGGAAGGAGTTGATGGCCATTCTGTTAGGACTGAAGGCCTTCAAAGACTCTGTGTCGGGAAGGATAGTGGAGGTCAATTCGGACAGCACCACGGCTTTGGCTTACATCAGAAAGCAAGGGGGAACTCACTCTCTGTCTCTTTTCGAAACAGCAAAAGAGCTCCTTCTGTGGTCGAAGGAGAACAACGTAGAACGTCTAACAAGATTTGTGCAGGGACAGAAGAATGTAAGAGCAGACATGCTCAGCAGGAAAGGGCAAGTTCTTCCCACAGAGTGGACCCTCAACCATCAGATCTGTCAAAGTCTGTGGAAGTTATGGGGGAGGCCTTTAATAGACCTCTTCGCCTCCAACCAAAACAAAAGGATCCCCAACTACTGCTCCTTAGTCCCGGACGAGGAATAACGTTACTAAAGTAAACTGAAACAAGTTAAGTTAACGTAACCCGAGTCGGGATCTCGGCTACGCTATTACCACCGAGAGGCCCTATCGTCAACGATAGAAATGTTATCAGGAAAAGGAAATATGGGAAGGAAGGGTTTATCCTCATTTTTCTAAAAGAGAAGCGTATCGAATTATACTAATGATTCTAGGAGATATTTATCTCCGACTGAATTAATAAAAACGATACAAGAGGTTAAACAGGGGGTAATGTTACTAAAGTTTACTAAAACGAGTTAGGCTAACCTAACCCAAGTCGGGATCTCGGCTACGCTAATACCACCGAGGCCCTATGTTTAATAAGAAGAGGAAATATTACGTGTGTACAGCTTATCTTCACTAGTATAATTTTGCCTAAATACCTAGAACTTCTTTATAGCTAATTACCGGGAACGTCGTACTACTAACTAAATAAAGCATTTATGCGTACGATAGCGGTCGAAAATGGCCGCCTCCAGGGATGTCAGTGCTCCACTTAACACACCTAAATTATGTTAATTTAAATGTGAGAAGGGAGCCAAAAACTATACACAAGAAAGCTTAAATACTCAACTTTCCAGAGGATGAAGATGCTGGAGATTGTATAGTGATATTCCTTAAAAACAGTAACAACACCGAGAGCAAGTGGGAGAAACACCGTGCTTAAATGGCTACTATTAAAGGAATAGTTACGCCATAGTAGTACGGGGAGGGGATCCACCGGGTAACCTTGATGACTGCTCCCTTCAAACTCGCCACTCTTCCCCCTCAAGGCGATAACTATTTGGGGTGAAGATTGCTGTGTTGTATCAAGAAATATGTCCCCTGATATTATGCAATATCCTTAAGTTATGTTAGGATACTCGCGCCAGGAGTTAGAATTCTAGAGACCTGTGGTCAATTCTCTAGGAGTATCACTGTAGCCAAATATCCCTTAGAAAGCTACCTAAAGGAACCTTCCATCACGACAACATGGCGATATCACCCAAAAATAGATTTTTCGCTTTGCTCAAAATCCGTTTAGGGATCATAGTTCCTAAATATTTAAAATGATTCCACCTCAATAATTCTTTCTCCTTCAAGTGATATTTCATCTTCCATTGCATATTCCGTTCTCATCATCGCCGTATTTCTTCTATTTATCTGGAGGCCAACCGCCTGAGATATTTCATGCATTCTGGTAAGCAAGCTTTGCAAGTCCTGTGGTGTTCTGCCAATAAGAACAGGGTCATCAACATACTCTAGGTCTAGTAATATCCTGTTACCAATCCATTCCAATCCTTCTCTACCATTCTCAACTGTTCTGTGCATTACAAAATCCATGAGGAGTATAAACAACATAGGTGACAACACATTCCATTGGAGTACTCTACTGGCCACTGGGAATTCATTTGATAGGACTCTCCTAACATTAGCTTTGTATTTGCTATGCTTATGAACTTACTTAATCAAATTTACATATTTAAGAGGAACTTAAATGCAGGACTCTCCCCAAGATTTGCCAGTGCATTCTATCAAAGGCTTTATCATAGTCTACAAATGCCATCAAAAGGGGACTTCTATATTCTTCACATTGCTGTACCACGTCCTAAAATAAAAATTTGGTCGGTACAACTTCTACATTTTCTAGATCCTGCTTGTTCATCTCAGCTTTTCATCAATATTTTTCTCTAGTCTCTTTAGAATGAGTATACTATATATTTTCATGACAACTGACGTAAGTGTGATGCCGTTGTAATTATTGCAATCAGTGAAATCTCCTTGTTTTGCCATTTTCACCAACACTTTTAGCTCCCATTCATCAGGTTTTGCCTCTTCACTCCACATTCTACAATATAATCTTATAAGTTTTCTGGGAGTCACTTCATTTTCGTCCAATATCATCTCGGCAGTTATTCCATTGTATCTGGAGGCTTTCCATCTCTTTTTAGTTTTTTAATGATGGCTTCGACTTCAAACACACAATTCATTCTTGGGCACATTAAGGTCTTCTTCAGCTTTAGGTATATCAATCAAATTATTCCCTTCATATCTTCTATTCATGACCTCGCTAAAGTAATCTATCCAACATTGCCTTTCTTCACCGTCAGTTGTTATAACAGATCCATCTCTCTTTTTAATGGGTGTATGCTTCTTTTTCTTTACCCCCATAGAGATTTCAATGATAATTCTATGAGCAATTCTAACACTAGCCACTACCTGAATTCATAGCTTTGTCAGCCTCATCTGCTTTCCTGTGTAAATAATCTCTCCAGTCATTCCTGGCTTTTCTTTTGACTTCACTATCACTACTGGAATACTTAGCATGCTCTACCTTGTAATTTTCATTACTTTCTAGAAAACTTTCAACAATAAATATCTGTCATGATAATATTTTTAATAAATCTAATAATAAAAATAATTTTGACATTTTTAATAATAATTTTAACAATTTTGATAATGATAATTTTGATGATAATTTTTTACTGTCCCAAGTATCATTTAATATCAACGGTTTTCTTTTTGTAACTACATGTCCCAAAACTTCACTACCAACTGACTGATATATGTTTTTAATATCATACCATTCTTCATTAATTGTCTGCTCTTTGTCTCTTGTCTCTAAGACTGCAAATTGATTCTTACATTTGACTGCAAAGGTTTTTCTGTGCTCATCTTCTACAAACTTAGTAGTATGAAGCCTAGGTATTGTATCTACAATTTTGTTGGGTGCTTTCAGTTTTAATTTCAGTGTGGCAATGAGGAGCTGGCAATCTCTACCAATATCTACACCTCTATAGCTTCTTACATTTCTCAGAGTCTTCCTTCTCTCTTTAATAATGGCTATGTGATCCATTTTGTAATTGCCACATGGTGAAGTTCATGTATATTTGTTGATGTCCTTGTGCTTGAAAAGATTGTTTGCTGAACAAAAACTGATAAAATGGGCCCCATTTTCATAATATTACCCTTAATATCATTAATAATTACCTAATATATGTAGGTTTGGTGTATGGTCCATCATTGTCTCTCAGAGTTAGATTATGCTTCTTCTTGATGGGTCAAGACTTATCAAACTTGTGTAACAAAACAGAGAAAGAGAAGGCAGGAACAAAATATAGTATCCTTAAGTATAAAATATACCACATCTTGTACTGTACAATATAATAGCAGTTTTCATTTACATGTAAATGGAATCTAAATATCTGTGTATAGGAATTAATTTTGTTTATAGAGGTAAATGCCACTGATTGCAATATAAATACTGATACCAGCCCATGATTTGAAGCTTCCTTTATGTTTACTTTTCATCAGGTAAATGTAAAGTAATGTTATGTACTTGGAAATTTGCAGTCAGAAGGAAATCACCCTTTATGCTCATCAGCAATGTAGACAAAATAATGTTGGCCATGATTTGGTGAATTCAGTTTTATAGCTTTATTTACTATTTAAAATGTTATAGATCATGATGTACCCCTAATTGAAGTTGAAAGAGTATAGGACAAGATAAAATTAGGAGAATACATATTCCCTCTTAATCCCATAATAGGAAGAGCTGTTATAAAAAAGTATTGATGATATTCATTTTGTACTATTTAGGAAAGATTAGTCTGCAATAGTATTACAATCACTAGATACCAAATGTGGAAGTTTTTGATGGATGGGTGAATTTACTTTGCAGGTAAGAGTAATCAACCGCTTTTATATGGGGCTACCAGACCAAGATCTTTCAGTATCGCAGGATATTTTGGACCAAGAGCAGGTTGACAGCAATGAGCTATTCAAGAAGTTTAAAAGCATATATAGATGGAATGGTCGTTTGTTTGTTCCTTGAGCGGTTGGTAAATTCTACTTGAGAAATCATACAAGGGTAGGTTTGCCTGATTCATTATTTTTGTGCTAACTAACTACATGGCAAGCTGGGTACAGAAGACTCTTCCATATATTGATGAAAATCAGTAAACATATTTATGGAAGAGTTATTTTCATTTGGTATAAAAGTCTTGTATATTTGAAGCCCTTAATTTGAGGTTATGTCCTTTAGTATAGACCAAGTACCAGCTTTGGTTTGCTCCAAGCTATAAAAAATCACTGAAAGATCAACTTGAACCTGCATTATTGTAGACTATCTATATACCAAGGCACTTCCCCCAATTTTGGGGGGTAGCCGACACCAACAATGAAACAAAACAAAAAGGGGACCTCTACTCTCTATGTTCCTTCAGCCTAATCAGGGACTCAACCGAGTTCAGCTGGTACTGCTAGGGTGCCACAGCCCAACCTATCACATTTCCACCACAGATGAAGCTTCATAATGCTGACTCCCCTACTGCTGCTACCTCCGCGGTCATCTAAGGCCCCAGAGGAAGCAGCAGGGCCTACTGGAACTGCGTCACAATCGCTCGCCATTCATTCCTATTTCTAGCACGCTCTCTTGCCTCTCTCACATCTATCCTCCTATCACCCAGAGCTTTCTTCACACCATCCATCCACCCAAACCTTGGCCTTCCTCTTGTACTTCTCCCATCAACTCTTGCATTCATCACCTTCTTTAGCAGACAACCATTTTCCATTCTCTCAACATGGCCAAACCACCTCAACACATTCATATCCACTCTAGCCGCTAACTCATTTCTTACACCCGTTCTCTCCCTCACCACTTCGTTCCTAACCCTATCTACTCGAGATACACCAGCCATACTCCTTAGACACTTCATCTCAAACACATTCAATTTCTGTCTCTCCATCACTTTCATTCCCCACGACTCCGATCCATACATCACAGTTGGTACAATCACTTTCTCATATAGAACTCTCTTTACATTCATGCCCAACCCTCTATTTTTTACTACTCCCTTAACTGCCCCCAACACTTTGCAACCTTCATTCACTCTCTGACGTACATCTGCTTCCACTCCACCATTTGCTGCAACAATAGACCCCAAGTACTTAAACTGATCCACCTCCTCAAGTAACTCTCCATTCAACATGACATTCAACCTTGCACCACCTTCCCTTCTCGTACATCTCATAACCTTACTCTTACCCACATTAACTCTCAACTTCCTTCTCTCACACACCCTTCCAAATTCTGTCACTAGTCGGTCAAGCTTCTCTTCTGTGTCTGCTACCAGTACAGTATCATCCGCAAACAACAACTGATTTACCTCCCATTCATGGTCATTCTCGCCTACCAGTTTTAATCCTCGTCCAAGCACTCGAGCATTCACCTCTCTCACCACTCCATCAACATACAAGTTAAACAACCACGGCGACATCACACATCCCTGTCTCAGCCCCACTCTCACCGGAAACCAATCACTCACTTCATTTCCTATTCTAACACATGCTTTACTACCTTTGTATAAACTTTTCACTGCTTGCAACAACCTTCCACCAACTCCATATAACCTCATCACATCCCACATTGCTTCCCTATCAACTCTATCATATGCTTTCTCCAGATCCATAAACGCAACATACACCTCCTTACCTTTTGCTAAATATTTCTCGCATATCTGCCTAACTGTAAAAATCTGATTCATACAACCCCTACCTCTTCTAAAACCACCCTGTACTTCCAAGATTGCATTCTCTGTTTTATCCTTAATCCTATTAATCAGTACTCTACCATACACTTTTCCAACTACACTCAACATTATTGTAGAAATACAATTTAATATAATTCCCCTGAAATTAGAAGACCAAGAGTGAATGTAAGTCTTTTTAGGGGAAACTTAAACATTGGAGTCACACTTGACAATGCAGGTATTCATAACATGTCCAGGTTTTTATTATTATTCTTCATTTCAAGTATGTGGTGCAGTAATATACTGTATTAAATATGGTTGACATAGGGAAAATAGGAAACCTGCTAATGGTCTTGATAACAGGTTTTATCAAGCTTATAGCTTGTTTCATTTAAAGTGAAATCTATTCTAGTTTTATATATATATATATATATATATATATATATATATATATATATATATATATATATATATATATATATATATATATATATATATTATATATATATATATATATATATATATATATATATATATATATATATATATATATATATATATATTATATATATATATATATATATATATATATATATATATATATATATATATGTGTGTGTGTGTGTGTGTGTGTGTGTGTATGTATGTATGTATGTATGTATGAACTTTTTTGTCCGTAGAGTTTTTAGTGTGATTAGGTGTGGTGTCTATAATGTTTAGTGTGCTCTCTATATGGTTTTGATTTTATTGTTGAAATTATCTGAAGTGTTTTGATGTACTGTAATGGACATGTAAGTTGCAAGGTAAGAAAAGATGGTGCTCAAAATTGATGGGTGAGAGTAAACATAATATTTTAAAATTGTAAAGTGAATTTTGATATCAGTTTTGTTGTAATAATATTGATTCTTATCCAGTAGCAAAGAATTTTTAATCTCCTGTGTAGATTTTTCTGTAAAGTATAGTATTTTGTTTTTGTGGAGGTTTTTTTTACTAAGTTTATTAAGTATGGTTGTCAAGTTTATAGATTTTATGAACCATTAAGTAAGGTTGAGCTGTTTGCAGTCTTAATTTAACCTTATAATCTCAACCTAGTTGTTATCTTTTTTCTTTTTTATTCTTTTTGATCTTATATTTTGATTTACTTGTCCTGTAAAGGTTCCAAGTGAGGAGGCCTTATTGAGTGGAAGAGTGAGGTACTGTATATAAAACTCATTGTTTCTTATTGTACATAAAACTTTAAGGCTCCTGAAGGTGTATCAAGATTTCTATGCCTAGTAAATAGAGTTTTTTTTTATCTTTGGCATCGTTATCAGAATATCGTGATATCACGTTGACAGGAAGGTTTTTTCCTGTGGTCAATGCTCAGATCCCAGTTACTGTAAAGGCTTTGCTAAGATTTGATTTTTTTCAGATAGGATCTCTTAGTATTGCCAAAATCAAGGCTTGGTAAAAATTAATGTTCGCGAATTTGAGTATTCATTGTGAGACCTGTGAATTCCTTGATGTATATATTGGAGTTACAGTATATAACAGTGAATGCAAAAGAACATTATTAATTATATGAGTGAATGCTTCTTAACAGAAAAGAACAATTGCCATCATTAGACAGGGCATAAAACAAACATTAAAATAATACATGTGCATTTTGTTACTAAATATTTAGTGGTGCTACTCCCTGTAAGTTTAGACTACTGTAAATCTAAAATGAGGTAATGTTGCCAAGAAACAAGAAAGAGGTAGATAGATGTCTGTTTGCTGTGCTTTTCTATTGGATGTTTTAAATAAGTTGTGATATGATATTTTAGATACTATTTTTTTTTTTGAAGATTTTTTTCTGTACCAATAGGTGTGCTTCTTCAAATGTCCAAAAATTTAAAAATAAGAAATAGCTTGTTATTGGATGGTGAAATGGTCTGAAAATCATTAAACTTGTAAGTCTAAAAGTAATAAGGAACATTGAGAAAAATAGTAAATTCTTTGCAGTATTGTTTTATGTACAGTAGTTTTTGATCAAGATAGTTTCTGAATTTTTTATTTTTATTTTACCAATAAATGATGAAATGAAATTTCAGCCAGGTATTTCTTAGTATGAGATGGTGGTTTATGATTTGAGACCCTTTGCTAAAGGGGTTAATTTCACTGCATTTTGATTTGACCTATGAAGAGACAGCAAATAGATTCATAACATGTTAGTGCATCTTTCAACAAGAGCTGATAAACTAATCAGAATTATTATGATCACCTGAGAGCTGCCTAGGATTATCAAGTTACTGTACTTTATTACATTACAGTCCTTATGCTACCTTTATAAATTAATAGTAGGGATGTGTGTAAGATGCCATTTCTTTTTTTCACTTCCCCTTTCTAAAAAAGGGATTTTGACGAAGGAAAAATCTATTTCTGGGGAGAGACCTGTGACGCCCGGTGAAAAAGGCCTTCTTTGTACTTTTTCTGATATAAATTTTCCAAATATACCAGAGAAAATTAAAAGCATGGAATGCAGAGGTTACAACCCTCGCGCGAGCACCTTGTTGGTGTCTAACAAGGGCGTTTGTAAAACACTATTCACAGGCTCTCTTCCATTTAGATAATCCCTTCATCAAAGGGGGAGGGCCGTGACAGGCCCTAGAGAATACAGTTGGGTTACCCTACCGACACCTACCACTCGCGCTCACCAGGTCATCCTTCTGCAAGAACATGTGGCTTGGCAAGGAAAGGGTGGGTCCGTACAAAAATAACCGGGAAGGGTTTCACCGGGCGTCACAGGTCTCTCCCCAGAAATAGATTTTTCCTTCGTCAAAATTCTTTTTCTGGGTCGACCTGTGACGGCCGGTGAAAATGTACCAGAGAATGCCTTCCAAGCCCAATGAATTAATAACATAATGAGGAGAATACAATCACCATGTACGACAATAATATGATATAGTAATGTAAGTAATCGTCCAATTACCAACCAGCCAAATGACATAGGGAACGTAAGGTTAAATAATTATGACGACAAGGAACCAACTGAGTGTTGAATCGCAAAAGGCATCAAACCTTACATGTCTAAGTATATCTAAACATTAAAGGAACGGTAACTACAATAACAGTTAAACTATAGGAATTAAACATGGCAAATATCATAGGGCTAACGAACTACCCAGGAGAGCGGCGACGTGGTGTGAGTGGCAGGTAGGAGGGAGAAGAGAAGAGATGGAAGAAAGGAAGAAGAGGAGATTAATGGGGAGGGATAAGGCTGCCCGCTGCCATCGTCGGGTATTTAAGGGCCTGTAAGATCTTTAGATATTGGCGTTTGACAACCATAGGGGATTTCCAACCCGGATATTTTTTAAAATCATCAAAGTCCCTGTTCTGGAAGTCATTGTTGGAGGTATCTACTGTCCGTATATCATGAGCCTGGGGAAATGATACCGGATTAGTATTTTTAATGAAGTAGAGGATTTGTTGCCTGATACCGTGAATGGAAATAGTACCTCCTTGTTCCCTGATAACCAAGGGGCCAGACGAGCGGGTGGCAGTTCTAGCTGAAAAGGGCCTTGAGAGTGTGACTGTACACGGAGAAAAAATCCTGGGGATGAAGAATAACTTCCGAGGGGAGCACCTATTTTGCGGATCCTCATTTTATAGCTAGGAAAGCTTTGTCTGGAAAAGGAGTACTTCGGCTGAACGGAGGAAATCTATGTTTTCCGGGTTTCGTGAGAGAGCTGCTAGTTCTGAAGTTCCATCACCTGAGGCCATAGCCGTTAGAAATAAAGTCTTCCTAAGAAAAGTGATATAAGAGCAGGATTCATTGTCCGTGTCCGTCGCAAGTTTGAGAACACCGTTCAGAGACCAAGAGTCCTTTTGTGGCCGAACCGAAGGTCGAAGCCTAGCACATGTTTTTGGAATTGATGAGAAATAGGAATCAGCTAGGTTAATGTTGAACCCAACAAGGAAGATCATCTTCAAATCTGACTTGATGGTGGTTAAAGTGCTAACTGTTAGGCCTTTGTCAAATAGGAACCTCAAGAAAGAGATGGCTAAATGCGGGGACATACGAGTATGGTCTGAACTCTTAGGGGATCTGCTTGTTGTTAACGGCCGAATCATATTGGCGAATTGTCGAGTCCCTTTTGTCCGATTTGATGAAGAGATCGTTTTCCGGTTCAATGTTCGCGTCTCTACGAGCTGCCAACTTCCTGTAGTCCACAAAGTTAGAGTTTTGGCTATCCTTGAGTAATCTGACACAGTGAGTTTGGATTACTCGGGTCAGTTTGAGGAACGGGATCCGGATGGGACGGAGTTTCAACTCGAGGAGGAGAGGAAACCAACTGTTCTTGGCCAGTGAGGTGGTACTAAAGCCACTGCGCCCCGGAAGGAGCGTAGTTTGTGTAAAAGTTTTTAGAAGATTCACTGGGGGAGATAGGGAAATCTTCTTCTAATGGTTCCAATCCCGGGGTAATGCGTCCATGGCATAAGCCCGAGGGTCCAGGGTTGGGGTCACATAACAAGGAAGTTTGTGATTCATCTGAGTTGCGAATAGATCTACCTGGATGCCTGGAACGAGCCTGAGTATCCACCGGAATGAAATTATGTCTAGAGACCATTCTGACTCCAGTGGATTCGTCCTGGATAGTGAGTCCGCTCTCACATTCTGGCCTCCTGCTAGGTGAGGTGCTGACAGGAACCAGTTCTTTTCTGTTGCCCAGGCGAAGATAGTGACCAGGATCTGATTCAGGTTGGGTGACTTGGATCCTCCCCTGTTGACGTAGTGTACTACGTCTGTGCTGTCTGACACTACTCTGATGTGGGTCGACCTCGGAAGAGAGTCTCTCTTCAGGGTCAAGAACACTGCCATGGCTTCGAGAACATTGATATGGGACTGTTTCATGGCGAGTGACCAAGAACCTGAAACATCTGATGTTCGGAGTAATCCCCCCATCCACTTAGAGACGCGGCTGTATGGAATGTCACTTGTGGCGGTGGGAATTGTAGAGGAACCGATTTGGAGAGGTCCTTCGGTTCGGACCATGGGCGTAGTCTCATTTTCAAGACAGAGGGGATCTTCTAGACCTTGTCTCTTATAGGTACTGTAGCTCTCTTTCTCCAAACTCGATTGATGTCTTTGAGTTTGGCTTTTATTAGGAGATCTGTTACTGAAGTGAATTGGAAAAGGCCGAGGATACTTTCTAAGGCTCTTTGGACACCTGTTTATGTTTGAGAAAATTCTTGATCTAGGAAACTATTCCTCTTACCTTTTGGAAGGGAGAGACAACGTGTGCTTCGAAAGGTCCCACTGAATGGCTAACCATTCTAAGTGGCCTGATGGTCGCAGGCGAGACTTTTGGAGATTGACCCGAAATCACAGGTTGTCGAGAAATCGAAGTAATTCCTTCATAGCTCTGTTGCCTTCTATGGCCGGCCGGGCCCAAATGAGCCAACCGGCCAGATAAGCAATGATCTGTATCTCTTGGTTCCTGAGTTGTTCTAACACTGTCTCTCCCAGTTTCGTGAATATCCTGGGATCAATGTTGAGGCCGAAGGGCATGTCTTGAACGCAAAGGCTTTCCTGCTTAGGCGGAAACCCAGATAAGAAGAGAAGTTTCGAGCTATAGGCGCAAGATAATAGTCGTCGGTAAGATCGACAGAGGTGGTGATGGTCCCACGGGGAAGTAAGGTCCGTACCTGAGAGATAGTCAACATCCGGAACTTGTCGCAGAGAATGTAAGAGTTTAGCTTGACAAGTCCAGGTCCACTCTCAATGCCGACAAGCCTTTCTTCGGAATTGTGAACAGGCGGCTTTGGAACTTCAGTGATCGATCCCGTTTGATTGCTTCTTCTTGAGTAACCCTGTGGTGTACTCTTTCAGGATGGGAGTGGATTTCTGGGAGAAGGTCACTGGTGGAGGAGGAGGACCTTGTGGCCATTTTCACCTCAAACCTTTAGAGATTATGCTATGAGCCCACAGACCGAAGGTCCAATGGTCTCGCAAGTGGTAAAGTCTCCCCCCTACCGGGACCATCGCGTTGTGAGGGAGTGATAGGTCCTTTCCTTCTCCGAGCCCCCTTTTTTCCTATGTCCGCCTCGATGGCGGGACTGTCTTCTACTCCTGTAGCTTCCTCTCTTGTATCCACGAAAGGAGCCTGAGGGTTCGGATCTAGGGCTGTATGCAGGCAAAACATCCCAACGGGGTTGGGCTGTGTACCTGGGGAATCAGTGAGGTAGACCACCTGATGAGGGGGATTCGGATGCATAGACGTCGAATCAGAGAAAGACTGTGATGACGAGTGGGTAACCGACTATCGATTCCTGTCTGATAGAGGCCTCAGACAGAACGTATTTCCCACAACTAACCCGATCAGACTATCAAACGTGTAGGTCGAATTGGAAGGGCAGATCTTGGAATTATCGTACCCCCCAGACTGACAACATCCTGGTCCAGACAGATCGGGCCTGCCCTTTAGGAAATAATACCGTTACCTTCGGTACCTTGTCTAACCTAACCAAGGCAATCTCTTTCAATCGAATGAATCCGTTGAATGGGAATTCTAGTACCTGGGAGTAAAATCTAGGTCCCCCAGAGGGAGGGCGTCTATGCCATCCAGATTTATGGTACCATCTATATATGGAACATGTAAGGCAAATCTCTGTGTTATTTTTATCGAAGGAGGTTACTTCGATACGCCTGGGGCTGTAGGAGGAGACATCCGAGTTCCTGAACAGATCCGACTCACCACCATACCTTTGAGCTCCGTCATAGCCCCTTGGTTTTCCCTAGAATGTGTTGCTTTTAGCAGTCACGGTTTTTGCAGGGTAACATGAACATCAGGGTCCTAGGTCGGTGACGTAGGTAATTGCAAAGCTGAAGGCTCAAAACTCATCCCCACCTACCTGCCCGTCCATGGGGTCGTCGTCCAACCTTAGAGAGGACACTCCGAGGAGATAGGGACCTCTAGATGGAGCATTCCTTCCCAACCTTGATACCCAAGGGCGGAGAGCCTCTCTTGCAGGCCAGAGAGATTCATCATCATCCTGACGGGAAACATGTAGGCAAACCTTCTGTAACAGAAAGGGGACATAAGTCTGGATTTTCCTTGAACTTTGGTTAGTGATCCTATTCACAGGCTGGGATCAGCTGTATAACTCATAAAAAGCAATTTTAAAGAAAAGTCATTTAATGTACTATCTTTTGGGGTATAGTGCAACACTTGTATTCATGAAATGTGACACTGTTGGCGCATTCGCCATAGGTTGGCCACCCCTGACTCAGACGTTCAGAACCGGGTCTAACATTATCTTACCGATGAGGTTTATAGTTACATGTTATGTGGTTACTGGATATTAGTATTCTATTGATTCATCTGTTCACTGACCAGAGTCTCAAGGAACAGTAGATAGCCTCTCATGGCATGGTTGGTCTCGACCTGGCCCTTCATTAGAAGGGGCTACCGTTCGGTTCCTAGTACTGAGTGGAAATTTATTTCTATTTGAACACTATGTTGTATGGATATTTATCCATATTTAGACATAGTTAGAATTGAATATGCATAAATATAGGCATAATTAATTTATTTCTATTTGAACACGATGTTGTATGGATATTTATACATAGTTAGAATTAAATATATGCATAAATATAGGCATAGTTATGTTCATATATTTTTATTAGGACTTTCAAGAATAGCTAATGAATATTACCAACGCAAATTCAAAGTGTCATTAAAGTAAGTACAGTTTACTTTGTATTCATGTTAAATCCTTTCCTTTACAGCTAAAACAAAAGATTGGCCACCCGTGGTCTGAGTGATCTCTGTCTGTACCGGAGCTCCGGTAACAATCTCCGGTACAAACAAAGGTCCGTCATAGTGACAACGTGAACACCAGAGGAAATCTAATATTAACCTCAATGCTGATCGCCTGTACGATATCCGGTTAAGCCGGAGATTCGATGAAAAGGATCGTAATAACGATATTGTGATTATTCATGAAAATGGGTTCATACCCTGATTCTAATCGTCTGATTGATCTCTGTTTGTACCGGAGAACCAGTGACAAAGGTCCGTCATCGTAAAAACGTGATCCTCAGCGGTACGATAACATTCCCCAATACTGAATGTCTGTGTTATCTCCAGTGAAGCCGGAGATTCGATGAAAAAGGGACCATAATAATGAAACTGAAATCTTCATCGGTATCACATTGTTAACTCCGGTTCTGGGCGTATGCTTGATCTCTGTTTGTACCGGAGATCCGGTAGCAAAGGCCCGTCATCGTGATATCGTGACCGTCACCGGTACAATAACATTAACCTCAATGAATGTTTGTGTTATCTCCAGCGAAGCCGGAGATTCGATGAAAAAAGGGGCCGTAAAGGTGTAATTGTGATCAAATATGACAAAGGTTCATGTGCAAAAGGCCTCAGCCGGAGTCTGAGTGCCGGATTTCACCGTTGCACTCCAAATATCTGACTAGTTCTCACCCAATGAGTATCCATTATAGCGGAGTATAACTCAAGGCGATCAAACATGACAAAGGTTCGTGTGTAAAAGGCCTCAGCCGGAGTCTGAGTGCCGGATTTCACCGCTGCACTCCAAATATCTGACTAGTTCTCACCCAATGAGTATCCATTATAGCGGAGTATAACTCTAGGCGATCAAACATGACAAAGGTTCGTGTGTAAAAGGCCTCAGCCGGAGTCTGAGTGCTGGATTTCACCGCTGCACTCCAAATATCTGACTAGTTCTCACCCAATGAGTATCCATTATAGCGGAGTATAACTCAAGGCGATCAAACATGACAAAGGTTCGTGTGTAAAAGGCCTCAGCCGGAGTCTGAGTGCCGGATTTCACCGTTGCCCTCCAAATATCTGACTAGTTCTCACCCAATGAGCATCGATTATAGCGGAGCATAACTCAAGGCGGAGCTAAGCATAACTCAAGGCGGAGCTAAGGGTGTCGATATAAAACGACCCCAATTAATGACTCTTACACTAACGTACCTATTAATAGTGTTAGCTATATTAACAGTAACCACATCAATAAAACGTGTATAACATTAAACGTACTATCATCAACTCTGATAATAAGAGGAGGCCTGAATAACTCGTGATCGTATAAAAATGGAGGACAGGAAATTCACCTCTCTTACTTGAGCTAATAAAGAAAACGAGAGAAGGGATAACTCATATCTGTAGAACAGGAAACGAGCACTCTATGTTCTCGCTCTCAAGGTTACATAAAAAACTAACATCACACAATAATATAAGAAAATTAATAAAATTGATTGCTTTTTTCTTAGTAATTGTAATAACCAAGAACGAAGAATAACGACAACGTAACAAATAAACAAGGATATAGTCTAAATCGAGCCTTCCTGAGGCGAGTACAAACGAACAGACTAAATCGCTAAACTTTAAATCGCTATTCTTCGTAGGTCCAAATTGGACTTGCAAGCAAATAAATACCATAGTAAAAACTAATAATAATTAATGATAACACAAAAGGCCATAAAACGTAAGTGATATAACCTAGATGACAGAGTACCAGATGGGCAAAAATAACTAGAAAATTTACCGAAGCGAACATAACCCAAAATGGCTGCCGATATCTCGGCAGGACAATCGCTTCCAAAACTAAAAACCACCATATTGGAAACAGAACAAATGCCCGGTACTGCAATAAGCTGCCAAAACAAACTATGGTACTTAACATTGGTAAGGGTGAAGTAGCAACGTCAGTCATGTTGAAATAACGAGAAACTTCGAAAAAACACTGTGGCCAAACAAATTCAACTTGCTCGCAAGTCCAAAACAGAAGGATGTACTGGTGAGCGCGAGTGGTAGGTGTCGGTAGGGTAACCCAACTGTATTCTCTAGGGCCTGTCACGGCCCTTCCCCTTTGATGAAGGGATTATCTAAATGGAAGACAGCTTGTGAATAGTGTTTTGCAAACGCCCTTGTTAGATATACGACACCAACAAGGTGCTCGCGCGAGGGTTGTAACCTCTGCCTTCCATGCTTTTAATTTTCTCTGGTATATTTGGAAGATTTATATCGGAAAAAGTACAAAGAAGGACTTTTTCACCGGCCGTCACAGGTCGACCCAGAAATAGTAGTTATATTTCATCTTAGATAAGTGGTCCTTGTCCAGTAAAAGTATTTTGGGTTTCTAATCACCAATTTACTATTGGAATTGCAATAAATTGTTATTTTACTGCACTTTAGCAACATTGCAACCAAATTTTTTTTTGCATCCCCTGCAGGACAAAGGCCTCAAACATTTCCCACTCGTGTCTGTTTATGGTCTTTCTCTGTCAGTTTTTACAGTGCTACCTTTGCAGGTTGTTACTAATGATAGAAAATTATTTCAAATGATACAGAGACATATGTTAGCTTATATATTCTTGTTACCTTTAGTAAAGTTATATGATAAAAGAGTTATCATTAATGAGTAATTGGTAAAGGTTGGTCTCCTTTGATAGTTTATCAAGTGCAGAGCCCATCATGAAAGATACCTTAAGTAAATAGATACGTAAATAAGACAATCATGATAAAATTATTGAGTTTATTGAGAGAACCCAAGTCACAGAGTTTGCCCAGAGAACAGGGGCCTGGTAACTTCAAGAAGGGAGGATATAGGGTATGTAGAGGGATTTTTTTAAGTAAAAAAAAAATTGTGCTTCGTATGTGAAAGAAATATGATCCATAATAATAAATCGGTATTGGCTTTACTTGGTACTATATAACTATTAATACAATTTCTTTCATGTCTTTTCTAAAAAAATGAAGGCCAAGATTCATAAAGTATTGCTGAAGGTAAATAAGGAAACCAGTGATATGGAAGCATTATTAAGGGGTTAGCACATATCCACATATTTTCAGCATTCTCTGGTGTATCTGTTATGTAATTGTGAATGTTAAGGACCAACTGTAATATATTTTTCCTATTGTAACTCTTTTAGAGCTACCTTTCTAACCATTTCATGTATTATACACTATGCTAGAGAGATTAAAGGCCTCTCCTGATTTGGTATTATGATTGATTAATTGAACTCCTAAATCACATTTGTTCCGGCGCAAATACAAACCCTCCTCTATTTATCGGTGCATTACTTTCGGCATAGGTGAAAAACAAGACATAATAATTTTTAGTGAGGGATAACTACCCCATCTGCTAGTGAGGTGGGGGGGGGGGGGTGTTTAAGACTCGCTACCCCGCTCTCTCGCACTTCGTGGATGAATAACCACTTTATGGCTCGGTTAGAGGACAGATATGCTCCCTTTTTCTCCCCCATATATATATATATATATATATATATTTTCTAAATTGCGATAATGCCTCTGAAGCTAAATCAAATATTGAGAGAGAGAGAGAGAGAGAGAGAGAGAGAGAGAGAGAGAGAGAGAGAGAGAGAGAGAGAGAGAGAGAGAGAGAGAGAGAGATATATATATATGTCAGAAAACTATAAATCATCCATATTACTTGCTCTCTCTCTCCAAATATTTGATTTCGTTTTGGAAGAATTATTGCATTTTAGAAAATCACTATTATTTGAATAGTTAATTGTGCTTTAATAAGACATTTATATGCTTTTGTTTTAAATTCCGGGTGTATTTTATAGTCTTTAGCTCTGTGGTGCTTGATTATAAAGCCTCAATAAAGACTAAGGAAAAAAAAAATTATTACACAAAGAGAGAGAGAGAGAGAGAAAACTTCAAATCTCTCTCTCTCTCTCTCTCTCTCTCTGTAATAAGTGAAATCTTTATTTCTTTGCTAAGTCTATTGAGGCATTATAATCAGGCACCACAGAGCTAAAAGCAATAGAATAGTTTGCATCAGCGGTAGCTTGCCGTATTAATAAGGAAGTTATTTGACCCGAAAATTGAGGTTGACGACAGTCTAGGCAGGGTTGATCAGCTGATTTGAATGTAAACAATGCATAAGATTATAATTCGCTATGTTTTTAATTATAAATATTACTAAAATGTGAATATTACATGCATTATTATCGGATACAGTTAAGTGAAACACCAGGGAGAGAGAAGGATGAAACAATATGACAAAGAGACAAGACGGGGAGGTGGTAGTGTGCGTGCGTACGCTCAGGTTGCCTGGGCCTTGCGGTAGAAGAGTTCCTTCTCCTTGCACATTCCCTCAGCCAAATCTATGCTAATTCAAATAAATTAGTGAAATCAATGAATTTTGGAAATGCGAAAAGAAAGAATGAAAAATAGGAATGGGAATACATGGAATGAGGGATAAGAAAGAGGTTCAGAATGATTAATAAGATGAAAATGATGAATGAAGGCTAGAAAGATTAATAAAATTGCGAAAAATAAAGAGAATCAAAAGAGTTGGAACGATACGTTGATGTGCGTGAGAGAGTAAAGTAAATGTGTGAAAGGGATTTGAGAAGGAATTGGGAAAAGGATTAAGGATAGAACAATAATAATATGAAGGAGATATCGTACTAATATTCATGATAGGTTACGTCAGTGAGATGATAATGTGAAAGAGAATGGTCATATCAGTTGGATGATATCGTGAAAGTGAATACAGTATAGGTTGACGACGGACTACGTAGATTTGATCAGGTGATTTGAATGTAAACAATGCATGAGATTATAATTCACTATGTATTTAATTAAAAATTTGATACTAAGATGTGAATATTACATGCATTATTATTGGATGCAGTTAAGTGAAACCACTTTAACCAGAATTCGGTTTATTTAAAAAATAGCTGTAATTTTTTACTACAGTAAATATATACACACTGTACAGAGGATAGTGTTGCGCAGCGCTCCCAGTGTAAAGGAGTGCAGGCTATTTGAAAATCATTACCCAGCATGAATTTTATTACAATTATTTTGAGAATTTTTATTTAATAGGTATTGCATTTTTCTTGGCCATCCCAATGCTGTTGCCAACTATTAGAAATCCCGAAACCGGGATTAACGAAGTCTGATTGTAGTTCCTTTGTGTTTTTGTCATGCTTCTCATTGTGTGAACCCTAGTCCTCGTCACGACGATCCCTTAGGGGCGCGTGAAATAGATTCACGATCCCTTAGGAACGCACGAAATGGATTCACGATCTCTTAGGGTCGCAAGTCAGAGATTCAGAACCCCTAGGTTCTCGTCACGCCGAATCTAGCAGTCCCAGCGATTCAGAGTTCTCTCTGAAAGCTCTATGGTCAACTTCCCCCCCCACCCCAATGGGATTGGTCTTCCAGCATAGCGTGACTTGTTACGTCACTCTACCCTCCCTACTGATTACTATGTGACAGCTAGGCTGGTCTTGCTAACGCCGATCCTTTTGTTTTTGAACGACCCACCATCATCTTCCCTCCACTTCTAGTGGTTGGGTTGGCAGGTGGCTCATGATCTTCTCTCGTCATGGAGAAACCCTTAACTGCCGGGACGGAAGCTAGCAGGAAAATTTTTTACATTCCAGTTCATTGTCCCTGGCAGGTCTTGCCTGCATTAGACGGTAGTTTTTGAAGCGTTCGATGGCAACCCCACATTGGAAAGCAGTCAATGGCAATCTAATGTATGGTCTTGTTGAAGCCAACTCCCACATATGAGACTTCCCCCTCCCTTTTTGGGAGAGACTCGTTCCTGAGAAGTTTTACATATTTCAACAGGTGTTAAAACTTCATAAAGGCCATAAGAACTCCTTCCTGGAGCATGCGCTCTCTCCAAGACAAAACCATGAGGTATATTTTCATAAACTCTGGTTCTACCGTTTAATTGAGTCAGCCGCATCCAGTCATTGTACCTTGGGTACGACGACTTCCTTATGGTTTTACACGATAGGCTTCGGAGACTTTTTATTTCAACCTTACAAGGGTTATTATCTCAAGCATTTAGTACCAAACGAGCAGTGTTAGCTTATGTTTTCGAACGATAGCAATATAGGCCTCTTTTCATTATGTTTACGAATGTTACAAACCCCGCCCATAGGGAATCAGACAACCTTGTCTGTGTATGAACGTTTGCTAGCCCCTCCCACCAAGAGGAGAGGCAAACCAAAGGAAGAATGATCACTTTGATAACTGTATATTTAGTTTGAGGGCATATGTGCTCTCATTCAAAAAAAAAAAAAAATAAATAAATAAAATACTACAGCTAGTCCGTCGACGATAAAAAATTCCTTGGGTAATAATGATGTGATTTGTCGCACATTATTCCTGCAACCGTTGCAAATGTTTTTCCAGAGGCAGCGATTATGCACGCGCTAACACAGATGTGCAAGTACATAGGCGTGCAAGTGATCTTTCTGGCAATAAGGGCTATAATATATCTTACTATTAGAACTCCGTTCTAATAAGTTGTATAGCTATATCCCTTACTGAAACCAGGTTCTTCAGTACATTATTCATCTACTTTCCCGTAACCAGACATACAGCATTACGTTCTGCCTTCTTTAGGCACTTCCTTCCTTTTTTCCCTGATAGGAAGGGGGGCATAAGCCGCATCATTCGATCTTCGTCCTTTGACATCTCCTATTCTTATGAGATGGGGAGAAATACTGTAATTGCCGAGACTTAAAATCTGAGTGTGCTGTACCCTAGGTGCGGCCCTTTCCAGATAGAGAGTCTTCGTTCGATAACTGAAGACCCAATTCAACTGTGGTTTTGCCCAGTGAGGAGTCTGTGGTGTTACCTTAGAGAACGACGGCAGTTAACCCCCGTGTGTTAGCACTGTTGACCAGCACGGGGAAGGTCAAGAGTAGGGTTACAAGGATTTCCCTTTCCTCCTGGATGGGAAGGCTATTGAGTTTGCTCTCAATCGAGACCCTCCTCCATCCTAGGACCCAGAGCTCATGACATCAGTGGCGTTGCTTCGTCCCTATCGTTCAAGAAACTATTTTGTGGTGCAGGTACTGCAAGCGGGCGTGTGGAAGCGTCAATCAACTTTCACTGCCCACTACCTGCAAAGTAACCCACAGGAACATGGAGACCTTTTCCATTGATCATGTGGTGGTCACACAACAAATGGTCTAAACACCTCAAGCTCCTTCATGGACAAGTAGCAGAGGGTTGAGTGCTGAGGTTACTTGGGTTAGTCTGGGCTGAATGAGTAAGAATGATTGGGTCCTTTCTTCCTTTCAGAATCTCCCTTCTGGGGAAAACTGCTCCGCAAGCCTCAGCATAGCTTACCTCACCTTGCTGCAGGTAAGACTCATTTCCCTTGTGCTTCCTTAGTAGAATGTTACTTTGTTCCAAATACCTTGTTGAGGAAGGGTATTGGGTAAGTCTTAAGAACTCTAGGTTTTGTACTCAAGTTCCTATGTTAAAGACAAGCCACACTGTCAGTTTCACTCGTACACAAGCTTCTGCAGACCACTGTCAGTGCATTACCTCATATTGGCACTTGATTTTAGTGAGGGTAGGATCCCTTCTACTATCATACTATCAATCACAGATCGAAATAGAGAGAACCCCGCGTCATGACCAAGGCCATTTGGTGAGGACTTCCTCTCTCCTAAGAGTAATTCACCCCGATAAATAGCGAAGGCTTTGTATTTGCGCCAGAACAAATAACAAATTTTGAAATAATTTGTATTCTCCTAGCATACAAACCCGCCACCCTGTCCCCCGAGAAACTCAGCCTATAGGTGTGTGAGTGAGCAGGGTAGCCAGTCAACCACACCCCCACCCGCTAACTAGCGGATGGGGTAGTTAGCCCTCACTAAAAATTATCATGGTTCGTGTTTCAGCTATGCCGAAAGTAATACTCTTATAAATAGCTTCAGGTTTGTATGCTAGGAAAAATACAACTTGCTTCCAAATTTGTTGTATTAAGACACTGTAACAAACCCAGATGATTGTTTTAGATGCAAAATGAATTAGAACAAGAGGAAATGAAACATTTTTATGGTTTGGTTGTCAACAGAGAGAAGGTAGTAGAAAGTAATTTAGTGTGATTGGTGTTGTGTGTAAAAAAAGGCTTGTAGTACCAGTAGTAGTGTAATACACAAGGCACTATGTAGGCAGTAGCCCATTTGTGTGAACTTCTAAGATGTTTAGACTTTACTGGAAATACAAAATTTTTTAATCATATTTACCATTAAATTTGTAGTATTGTATCCAGCTATGTATCCAGTAGGAGTGAGATGCTATTTGTAATGTGCCAAGATTATAATTGGATAATGTTAAGATGGTTAAAATTGATTGCTAATGCACAAAATCCTGTTCTTGTATAACTTCTTAACAGCTCAGTGGAATCATTGACACCTCACACTCCATGTCTTAATTGAATCCTCTCTCAAACTGTTAGATTTTCATTGGCATGTGATCTTACTGTTCCTGAAAGCTAAGAGATAGTGGGTTTGAGGTGTGTGCCTAGGTGTACTTGCTGAGAGATCAATACCCATTAACATCCTTATTCCAGTATTAGAAGATACTAAAATAAGAACTTTTTATGAGGCCACGCTAGTGGATTTGAATATGGAAGTAGAGGGACTTCGCCAGATATTATTATTATTATTACTGTACTAGTCAAGCTGCTACCATAGCTAGAAAAGCAAAATGCCATAAGTCCAAGGGCTTCAAGTGTAAAGAAGCCCAGTGCAGAGAAGAAATGGAGAAGTAAAGAATATTCCATAGAAGAAAAAAATAGAATGTCATATCTATTATTTGTTTGATGTACTATTCTTTTCAGTTTCTTATAGATATGTAATATATTAATAGAATTTACACTATTGATTGTAATGTATGAAACTGGTATAATGTTGAAATGCATTGGATCCCTGTTCTTTTGGGTTTTCATTAGTCTTCTTTGATGTGACCAATAGACCCATATATCTTTCCTATACTTTGTTCCTACGTGTATTCTACAAACTTTTTGTCTTTTAAAATAGGGAATGTCTTTAGCGGAGCTGGAGCAGCCGTTTAATTTGTCAACTAGAGCAAGTGTGCTCAGGTGAGTGGCCCTGCCCACCTTACTGTCGAACACTCTGACTTCTTTCGGTTTTGATAAACTAGCGATAGATCCAATCACTACATAAGAGCATAATTTTTGCAATTATCCTTTTTATTACCAAGTGCATATTGCAGTCTCCCGTAGGTTGACGTTTGCATTGAGGAGTGATAAGGCTGTCTTCCCTGGTTTTATTCTTGCCAAGCTCATGCATTACCGGAGACTGCTAGCACTTTGCTATCCTCTTCGAGTTTGCTGTAAGCTGTGGCTTCTGCCCCTGGCATAGTCCCAGGTAGTATGCATCAAGAGCAGAGAAAATTCTGATCTACATAGGGAAGTTTTTCAGGTTTTGTTGAGTGTGAGGTGATTGCCACACTCCAACATTTGCTGGAAGCTCTTTCTTGCATTTTGTTACATGAGCCTTTTACTTCTTTATATTCTGAATTACACTATGCCCTTTTCTTAGTAAAGCATATAACACCATTCTACTTGAATATACATTATGCATGCAAGCACTGTACAGTACAGTTCGTGTATCATGAAATTATTTGCTGTTGAATTTCTTCATCCACAAATGCTTGACCAGGATTTCCCTGTCGAAAAAATGTTATGCTTACCAATTAGGTAAGTGTATTATGAACTTATTTATTTGGCATTAAAGTACAGGTTAAGTACCAAATTTCATATACCTTTTAGATTCTTCCCTTGTTCATCTTTGTCTCTAAAGTACATCAGTCTGCTAGAAAATTTTATTTACAATGTAGAACTATTTGAATTTTTTAAACAAATTTACCTCTGCAACAGATGAAAGATTATCATGTTGCAGGCCACAATTAGCACTATCTCTTTAACTGGAGATTATCAATTTGCAATCCACAATCATCACTATCTGTGGCTGACTGTTAAACTGATTTTATAACACGTGAAAGCTTTGCTTTAATTTCAAGTAGATTAGGAGAGTTTACATACCATCCAGTGCCAGATATTTTATGTTGTATATGTATTGTTTTTATATTGTGATATAGAATCTTTAAATTTTGTTTTGTAATTGAAATTTTAGTTTAGTATATTTTTGTATTAGTAAACAACCATTTTGTTAGGTATACTACTACAGACTTGAATTAGCATGTGTGAAGTCTTATTATTCCATTGTCTCTCTTAAAATATGTTTAACATGGCAGTGAATTTCACAGAATCTTTCGTTTTTATGTTTAGTAATTGAAATTTTAGTTTGTTCCGTAACTGAATACAAACCACGCTATTTACATGGGGTAATTACTTCGGCACAGCTGATGACGAGCCATAGTTTTAACGAGGGTTTCCTACCCCACCGCTAGTTGGGGGGGGGGGGTGGCGCTTGCTACCCCTCCACCCTCACACACACTGGTAATTCGTTCACTTTACTTTTGGCTTGGAGAGACGACAGACCTGTCAGCGCTCTCCTCTCTTTTGACTGCCATAATTTTTGTTTGCTTTTTCTTGCAGTGTTTGTGTGTGAAGTTGGCCTCTATTATCATCATGCGCACTTGCCCTGGTCTTCCCGGCCGCCCTTGTGGGACCTTTATGTCGGCCGTGGAGACAGATCCGCACTCCTTATACCCTCAGTGTAGGGGCCAACGGTGTGATAGTGCTAATTTGTGTATTGAGTGTAGGGAGTGGACTACCTCCCCGTGGGAGAGGTTTGCCCGGCGACGTAAGAAGAAGGCTAAACGGGATCGTTCTCCTTCCGAGGGTTCTCGGGAGAGAGAAAATCCTAGGTCTTCTTCTCCCGCCGCCCATTTCTCCTCCGAAGCTCCCTCTCGGGCGGCCTCTTCCGAGAGGCCGGCGAGCGGTAGCGTAGACCGTAATGTTGATATTGTTGACCGATCCCGTGGTAAGGGAGAGGCCGCCGCCTACCATAGCGAGGCGGCTGCTTCTCCCCCCTCGGAGGAGGTAGTTATGTCTAACAAGGATCTTTTTCAGCTTTGGGCTTCCTTGGGGCTATAGGGTTCGCCCTCTAAGGAAGCCCTGTTTGACATGGTCAAACAGGTTGCGGCCGCCGAACAATCGTCAACTACATCGGAGATAGATTCTCTGTCTGTGGTTGACGTAGTTGTTTCGGAAACATCCCGTGGGTCTAGCCAAACGCCCGTTCCTGTGGCTGAGGTAGCTGAAGGCTCTGTCTCTCCCTCCGAACACACTTCGAGGAAGGAGCCGAGTCCTACGGTCTCTTCTTCCACTGAGATTCCCTCTCAAGGGAGTTCTCTGGTAGAGACACCTCTTTGGAGGCCCCATGATGGTCAGCTTGCTCTACGGCCCCTCGTGGGCGTGTCAGGCGGAAGGCTTGCCCTCCCCTTCGCCGTAGAGGCCTTCCTTCTCCCTGTAAGGGAGTTAGGAGCTGCCTCTTCGGCTCGTCGTCCCCACAGTTCTCTTCAGAGGAGACGGCTCGTCATTCTCCTGTCCTGCCAGCTACCACCCTAGACATCTCCGGGGATCGTTCGCGATCCCCTTTGGAGGATGGTCGTCCTTCGGGACAAGGGTCTCCTCAACCATCTACGTCGAAGGCTGCTGATGCGCTTGACGCGCCCCCTGAGTCTGCCACTGCGCAGTCTCCAGGCCCTTCGGGTTCTCAGGGACTTGAGCGCAGAACTGCGCCTCTCGTCTCTAAGCGTAAGGCTCTGCCTGCGCCCGTTGCTGTTGTTCCTGATGTTGCTGACAAAGCGCTTCGGCGCTCACGCCTCTGATCCTGTTACACGCCAGAGTTCCCCTGCGCGCCCACGCCCATCGATAGCTGTTCCTGATGCAGCGCGCAAGCGCTCAAAGGCGCCCACCTTTACCAGCGCTGCCGCGCCCCCCAGTTCCTGTTGCATCGCGCGCGGTCCCAAAGGTCCCTGAGTCGGCGCACAGTCGCCCACAGGTTCCTGCGGACTCATCGCACCCTATGGGGGAAAAACGCGGCGCGCGTTCACCCCCAGTTCCTGTTCCACCGCGCGCGGTCCAACAAGTTCCAGAGTTGGCGCACAGGCGCCCACAGGTTCCTGTGGACTCGTCGCACGCTATGGGGGGAAAGCGCGATGCGCGATCGCCCCCGGTTCCTGTCACTTCACGCGCGGTCCAAAAGGTTCCACAGGTTCCTGCGGACTTGTCGCGCCCTACGGGGGAAGAACGCGACGTGCGTTCATGCACGATTCCATCCTCAGGGCTCTCTATCGCATCCAGCTGTCGCCTTGGATTCTTCGCGCTCACCCAGGGAGGTTCACGCTGTAAAGGAGGTTCGCGATGCGCGTTCACTCGCCGTTCCTGTTCCAGCTCCCGCGCGTTCTCTAACGCGATCGCTTGTCGCGCCGACTCAGCTCGTGGCTCCAGAGATGGCTAAGTCAGCGCACAGGCGCTCACAACCCTCCCTGGAATCACGCGAGTCTGTTGCCGACACTATTGCGCGCGACGCTCATCTGTCACGCCCAGTTCCAGCTACGCGCCCTATGCCTGTGTTCAAGGCAACTGTAAGCGTTCCTCATGCCGTTCGCAACCCGCGGCCTCTGAAACAGCCTGTTCCGGATACGCGCTACTCGCGCCGACAATCGCCAGCGTGGTTAACGACCTCGCAGGCGAATAGGACGATCCCTCCCGACCGTCGCCCGCAGGTCTCTCGAGACTCTGCTACAGTTCTATCGCCTTCGCAGCGAGTTCTCCCGGACACGCGCACAGGCGCCCCTGTCATATCGCGCCCTTCCGGGTCTCACCAGGTCGCTGCTCGCCCGCGCGTTCGGCCAGTTCCTGATCGCCGTACGCCAACGCGCTCTCGCGGCCTTATTCCGGCTCGCTCTCCGAGGCATGACCGCGCCATTGATCCATCTGCGCGCCATCGCCTTGCGACCGCCCCCGCTCACGTGGGTGCGCGCGCAATTTTCCAGCATCGCCTGCCCGCGCGGGTGCGCGCGCCCGATTTTCCAGCTTCGCGTTGCTCTGACGCGCGCGACCCTGTGCCGGGCCTGGTTCACGAGCCCCAGCGCGACCGCCGGCAGGCGGATTCTTCCTTGTCACGCTCCCCCCTCCGCAAGCGCAGACCAGCGCGCTCGCCAGAAGGGGGGCGCTCCCCGGAAAGGTCTCGGGATTCTTCTTTTTCAGCCCAGAAGGAGATCCCTTGTTTGTTAACTCCTCCTAGGGATCCGTTGATCCCCTTCCCTCCAGAGGGAGTGTCTGACAGTGCCGCTGTCAGTCAACAGCCGTGGTTCGATACCCTCCTCAGAGCTCTTGTGCGGGCTATTAAGCCAGCCACCTCTGACTCGGGTCGCGAACCAGTGGCAGTTTCCTCCCCCCTGAAGAGGAAGAGAGGAGTTTCTCCCGTGGATCCTCCTCCGAGACCTAGGCTATCCCCTCGCAGATCCTTAGGCAAGGTTCCTACTCCTCCTCAGACCTTCTCGCCCTCCCCTGCAGAGGAGGAATACCCCTCCTCAGGGGAGTCGGTCGGAGAGGACGTCTTCCCCATCGCACCAATGGAGGAAGTTCATCCCCCTCCCGAGAGGTCCCCTCATCTTGAGGTGGAGAAGGACCTACCCCCTTCGCTTTTGGAGTCCTGTATCCATCCCAGGAGGGAATCTAAGGACTCTAAGACTATTCCTAAATCATCGGCCAGGATCAGACAGGAGCAGCCTAGGGCGGTCGAGGATGCCCACGTGTCCCCCCAGGGAGAGCTCTTGGGGACAGGAGACTTCGCTGCAAGTCCATCGGAAGGCGAGCGCCAGGAGTCGGAACATGCATTCTGGCAAGTCCTGTCCCTCATGAGGAGTCTAAACAGGATCCCAGATCCTGAGGTCCCTCCTCGTGAAGGGCAGGACACAGTCCTGGATCGTATCTTTGGCACTCATAAGCCCTCCAGGGCCAGGACAGCTTTGCCCTGGTCTCAGGGGATGAAGAGTGCCAGAGAGAAGATCAAGGGACAGCTCGCGGAGCTTGCCTCCTCCAGCAGGTCAAGTGCCGGGTATAAGCTACTCCCTCCTCCTCGAGTCCATCAGAGGAGGTATTTTGAGATCCTTGAGGAGTCTTCTCTAAGTCTTCCCTTGCACCACTCCGTGGAAGCCCTCACAGGTGGAGTCTCTCTTGAGAGACTCTCCAACCGGCACGTGTCCTTCTCGGCCACTGAGATCCAGAGTCAGGAGAAGGTCATTAAGTGCGCCATGCAGGCCACTTCATGGCTAGACATCTGGTTGGGGTCTCTGGGCATTCTGGTGCAGTCCGAGGATCCCTCCAAGGAAAGCACCAGGAAAGCGCTGGAGACCTTCCTCCTCTTGGGCACTCAGACCATCGAGTTCCTGTCCCACCAGGTTGCGACCTTGTGGGCCAACACGATCCTCAATCGTCGGGACGCAGTGGCTGAGAGGTTTCACCAGAAGGTCCCCAGCGCCGAGACTAGTAGGCTCAGACACTCTTCTGTCCTCAGCAAGAGTCTGTTCGAGCCTAAGGACGTGGAGCTCACTGCCGAGAGGTGGAGGAAGTCCAATCAGGATTCCCTCATCCATAGGGCCCTGACATCAAGGCCTTACAAGCCCAAGGTGTCTAAGCCCTTTCCTGCCAGGGGCAGGAGGGGCAAGAAGTCCTCCAAGGGGAGCAAGAACCCTAGAGGTACCGGCCGAGGCTGGAAATGCTAGGGGTGGCAATCCCCCTGCATGTCCACCAGTAGGGGGATGCCTTCAGAGTTGCGCAGCAAGGTGGCAGCAACTCGGGGCGGATACCTGGACGATCTCTGTGATTTCTCAAGGGTATCGCGTCCCGTTCACGGCATCTCTACCTCCCCTAACAGCGGATCCAGTGTCGCTGAGCTCTTTTGCCATGGGATCGGCAAAAGGGCAGGCCCTCCGGGCTGAAGTCCAGACCATGTTGGAGAAGAAGGTGCTCCAGGAGGTCGTGGACGGGTCCCCAGGCTTCTACAGTCGACTCTTTCTTGTGAAAAAGGCGTCTGGAGGCTGGAGACCAGTCATCGATCTCTTGACCCTGAACGGGTTTGTCAAACAGACTCCGTTCAGCATGGAGACAGCAGGCACGGTCAGGCTTGCAGTGAGACCGCAGGATTTCATGTGCACACTGGATCTGAAGGACGCGTACTTCCAGATCCCGATCCATCCGTCTTCAAGGAAGTACCTAAGATCACAAGATCTACCAGTTCAAGGTGTTGTGTTTTGGTCTCTCCACAGCACCTCAGGTGTTCACCAGAGTCTTCATCATCTCTTCGTGGGCACACAGGACCGGCATCCGTCTCCTTCGTTACCTGGACGACTGGCTGGTCCTGGCAGACTCGGAGGTATCCCTTCTCCGCCACCGGGACAAGCTCCTCGAGGTTTGCCGGGATCTGGGGATCGGGGTAAACCTCGAAAAGTCTTCTCTGCAGCCCTCTCAGAGACTGGTCTATATAGGCATGATCATAGACACCAATCTCCACAAAGCCTTCCCATCAGACGAAAGGATAGCAAGGCTGAGGAAGGTCGCGAGACCTTTCCTCACTCGAGAAGAACTCCCAGCCCAATCGTGGCTTCGTCTCCTCGGCCACCTTTCCTCTCTAACCCGTCTCGTTCCCAGCAGTCGCCTCAGGATGAGATCCCTTCAGTGGCGACTGAAGTCCCGGTGGAATCAAGGCCTCGACTCCCCGGACATCTTGATCCCTATGGGATCTGCGGAACGGTCGGACCTGGAGTGGTGGGTGGCAGACGAGAATCTACGAAAGGGAGTGGATCTTCTCGTCTCCTCCCCAGATTTGATGTTGTTTTCGGACGCATCAAACAAGGGGTGGGGGCCCCACGTGCTGAACCACAAGGCCTCTGGCCTGTGGTGAGAATCAGAAAAATACCTTCACATAAACCTGCTGGAGATGAAGGCCGTCTTCCTGGGCCTTCAAAAGTTCCACCAAGTCCTGGCGGGTCACTCTGTAGTGGTGATGAGCGACAACACTACGGTGGTGGCTTACATCAACAAGCAGGGAGGTACCTTTTCGGAACTGCTATCCCATCTTGCAGTAGAGATCCTGAGATGGTCCGAGGCCCACTTGATATCACTTACAGCTCGCTTCATTCCAGGCAAGAGGAATGTGCTCGCCGACAGTCTGAGCAGAGTGACGCAGATAGTGAGTACCGAGTGGTCTTTGGATCCTCTGATAGCCAACAAAGTCCCGACTTTGTGGGGTTCTCCGACTTTGGACCTGTTCGCTATGGCGTTGAACACCAAGCTTCCGCTGTACTGCTCCCCAGTCCCGGACCCCAAGGGTCTCTGGCAGGATGCCTTCCAACAACGGTGGGACAACATCGACATGTACGCCTTTCCCCCGTTATGTCTGATGAGCCTCAACAAGACCAGAACATCGGTCAATCTCTCGATGACTTTGATAGCTCCGCTATGGCATCACGCGGAGTGGTTTCCGGACCTTCTGCAGCTCCTCACGGAGATCCCGAGGGAACTCCCTCCACGTCACGAGCTACTCAAACAAACACACTCCAACATCTTTCACAAAGCCGTAGCTTTGCTTCGACTTCACGCCTGGAGACGATCCAGCATCTCCTCAAAGTGAGAGGATTTTCGCAACAAGTTGCGGAAAGGATTTCTGGTCACCTGCGCAAGTTATCCGCAGGAGTCTACCAGGGGAAGTGGCGAGTTTTCTGTGGTTGGTGCCGTGGAAGGGGTATCTCTCCCCTCGATGCCACTTTACCAGCAATAGCGGAGTTCCTTGTGTATCTGCGGGAAGAAATTCTCAAAGGAATGGACATTTCCTCCTCGCTGGAACTGTCCCTGCTCATACGTAGTTATGAACTTACCTGCCCTCAGTCGGAAGTGAGACCTCCTCCTTGGAATGTGGTTCGAGTCCTCAGGTCTCTTAAGAGGCCTCCCTACGAACCATTACGCCAGGCTTCGGATCACCACCTTACCTGGAAGACGGTGTTCCTGCTAGCATTGGCCTCGGCCAAGCGAGTTGGCGAACTACATGGTCTCTCATACGACGTCGCCCATTCAAGGGGATGGGGGGAGGTGACGTTCAGCTTCGTCCCTGAGTTTGTTGCCAAGACTCAGAACCCGGGAGTGCAGGACCCTAGGTTTGACTCTTTCCAGGTCTCGAGTCTTCGTTCTGTAACAGATGACCCAGACCATCTCCTACTGTGCCCAGTTAGGAGTCTGAAGTTGTATCTGAAGAGAACAGCTGCAGTCTGGCCCCAGGTGCGAGCCTTGTTTGTTAGCACCGGGCCAATGAAGAAGAGGGTCACCAAAAACACCAACTCGGCCTGGATCCGCAAGGTAATCCACCTGGCCTTGAGTTCTGAGCCTCCCCCGTCACGACGCCCTAGGGCACAACAGCTGGTCTAACCTCAGGCTCCTAATTGGACAAGTAGCAGAGGGTTGAGGGCATTGTTACCCGGTTTTAGTCTGTGTGAATGAAAAGATCTGTCTGGCCCTTTTCTTTTCTTCATCCTCTCCTCCCTTGGAGAAAAACAGCATCCTGGTCCTTTGCACAGCTGACCTCGAACCTCTGCAGGTAAGCCATGCTTCCTTGTGTTCCTAGTATTAACTTGTAATACTGTACTGTCATGTCCCCATACCCTGACGAGATGGTATTGGGTAGTCCTAGCCTAGATTTCCTTATTAAGGACTCCAGGTCAACTTCCTAGGACGTGTCACTGCTCATCTTCACACACAGCTTACGTAGGCCGCAGCACTCCTTGACTGCCTACGAGGTGCAGGGACCCCGATCTTGGAGTTGCTTTATGAGCTCAGGTTCGGGGCCCCCGGGCAAGCCAAAGCCAGTATGGCAGGGGACTTACCTCCCTTCCTAAGGGTTGAGTCACCCCATGTAAATAGCGTGGTTTGTATTCAGTTACGGAACAAATGACAAATTCGTAGATAATTTGTATTTTTCCTAACGATACAACCCTAGCTATTTACAGTTATGTGCCCACCAGCCCTGTCCCCCAAGATAAGTCCTACCTCTAAGTAAAGTGGATGAATTACCGGTGTGTGTGAGGGTGGAGGGGCTACCCCTTCCCCCCCTAATTAGCGGTGGGGTAGGAAACTCTCGTTAAAACTTTATGGCTCGTCATCGGCTGCGCCGAAGTAATTACCCCATATATATATAGCTAGGTTTGTATCGTTAGGAAAAATACAAATTATCTACGAATTTGTCATTTTTTATAGCTGTGTTAGAAAACAAGATAACCATTTTTTAGGTATTCTACTCTAGACTTGAATTAGTATGTGTGGAGTCTTATTATTCCATTGTATTTTAAAATTTGTTTGATATGGCAATGAATCTCTTGATTTAAAGTTGAGTTCAATAAGTAGAAATTCATTGTGACTATGATTGATCGCTTCTTTTAATGGTGTTGAGTGAAAGATTAATATTTCTTGGCATTGCAGTACATCTTGAGTACTTTAGCCAGAGTACTAACACTTGAAACACTGAACCAAGCCATCTATCTCTACATGCTCTAGTAATTTTTTTATATTATTTGAATTAAAAATAAACTTAATTGATATAATGACATGGTATACACTTTAAGCAAGACATATCAAAGATAATTTTGCAAATTCTTTGTTGTTCAAGATACTTGTAATCATTTCAGGTCTTGCAATATCATGGAATTATATTACTGTATAGGAGTTTGCAAAAGTGAGACAGTAGGTCAGGCAATTTATTGAAGAATTAAAGTAAATTTACCATTATATTTTTTGCATATCATGGAAAAGAATACCTTAATTTCCCTGTTAGTCCAATCATGTCATGTGGGATGTTTATTCACATAAATGTGCTGAAAATATGTATACTCTTATATTGCATGTTATCAGCTTACTCCGGAAAGGTTACCGGTAATTGCCATTCATATATATGTTGGGGGAAAACAATCAGGAGTAGAATGATGAAACTCGCTGATATTACGCTGTCTCACAGTCACAAAGTTTTTTCTGGATTGGATTGATTTTTATTGTCTTTAAGAGTCCTCTGGTAATTTGTTCCGACGCGATATACAAACCTCGTAATCATTTAATATAGGAATTTGTTTCAGCAGCCGAAGAGAAAGAAAACCAGGCAGTTGTGTTGATTGGTTGGCTGGTGGCATGGGGCGAAGCTTAACTCCCCCCCCCCCCAACCTGCTTTCCCCATTCACTCGCTTTGGCTCAACATGGATGGTTGTGCTACTCTTCGCTCTCTACGCTGCAGCCCTTTGCCTTCTCTTGTACTTGTGTACTAGTGATTGTGTGTTTGTTATGAAGGAGAAAGTTACTCGTAAGATGCGATGCTGTGTAGGCCGTAGCGGGCGCCGCAGCAGGTGGCTTTCGTCACCTTCTGTAGACCCACACACGCTCTGCCCAACATGCAAGGGAAAACCTTGCTCTCAAGGTTCTCCCTGCCGTGAGTGTGAATCTTGGCCGCCCTTGCAGTGGCAAGCTATCGAGAATCAACGCAAATATCCCCGGACCCCTAAGGCTTCTTCTGCTTCGGAGAGTTCGCCTCTTTCGAAGACGAAGAAGGGGGAGCCGGTGCAAAGTGTGTTGTTTCAAGAAACTACCACAGCGAAGTCTGTTCACGCTCTCTCCGGGTCGGAGGAGGGTGCGAGTATGATTTTGGGAAGCTCGGATTCACAGCCTGCCGGGGATTTCTCGGGTTTCGCTGGGGAAGCGAGTGACCTTAGCGCTCCCGCTACTTCGGCGATCTTGAGGGACACCCGACAGATTGATGGACCGTCTGATATTGATGACGACACGTTACCCGGTAAGATGAGGGAACTTTGGGCGTGTCTCGGATTATCAGGTAAGCCTGACTTGGATTTGTTAAACCGCCGTTTAACTCTGGCAGACAAGATTGAACGTCATTTGAATGATCCAATTGTTGATGAACACATGAATGTATCTGATTTTGCAACTTTATTGACTCCCATGTTCCCTGATGCCCCTGTTGTTGTTGACCATGTACCTGTTAAATCATTTGTTCCTGGCAAAATGCAAACTTTTTCCAAAGGTAAGATAACTGCAGGACTCCCTGTTAAAACAAGGGAGAGTAAGGTTTTAACACGGAGACTTCTTTAACGACGGCCGGCACACCCTTTAAAGCTTCCCCCACAAGTAATTTAAAATTAAAATTGCCAAAACTCCTGCTGATACAATATGTTTTTCAGGTTCACCAAGTTCACCAACCACGGCTCTGCATCTGGACATGGCTCAGGTTGTTCATCATTGTCAAGTGTCGTCTGCTGTTGCCTCGACCACCGTTCCAGTACCTCAGAGGGGGCACAAGAAGAGAAACATTGGGCGGTATTCCTCTTTTAGTTCCTCCTCCTCTTCGTCTTCATCTTCTGACTCTGACTCTTCTCTCCCTAGGAGAAAGAGGAAGGGGAAGAAGAGGAAAGCGAATAAGGCCAGTCGCAGTCGAAGGGACATGGCGCCCTGAGATACCTCTTCTCCTCTGGAGGATGAGGGCGATGTGTGAGATTCCCATGTTCCCCGCGCTTTTGGGATTGTTGACGGCGAATCTTGCAGGGGGGTAGCCACGCGGACCGACTCAGGAAATCGTTTGTTGCGTGAGCAGGCCCAGACAGCCGCGCACTCGACTCGCGTGACTCAGGCCCGACATGGAGCCACCTCGCGGCTCAGCTCGCGACATGAGGGCCAGTCATGCACAACCAGGCAAGATGCAGCCGACCCCCTATGCTTTCTGGCCATGTAACTAGTGAGGCCGTGCACACCACTCGCGTAACTAACCTGTCTACACCTCCTGGTGTGAGCGCTGCAGTTCCCAGCGACCCAACTCGTGCTCGAGCTCGTTCGGGAGCTTTGTGGGGCTCACAGCGACCTGTCACGCACTCGGTCGCAGTGGGAACCTCAATGCAATTTGTCGAGGATGAACCCAGCCAGGGTCCTTCCTTGACTCCTGAATACATGCCTGGTTCGGTCTAAGGGACCAGAGTGAGGGTATTCATGGGGGATGTCATCACCCATGCAGCATGTCGCTTCCCCTACACCTACGGATGTAATGGGACCGAGGGATCAGCCACTTCTACGGCCTTCACCAGCCGTGGAAACGGAAGATCCCGAGGTGGAGTCGCCGTTCCTAAAGGTCATTAACCTAATGCGTGAGATTAATGGCCTCAGGGCTCCTCCTGCAGTAGTGTCTGAGGATAAGTGTATAGCCTTAGAGGTCCTATGGGGAGCTCCCAAAGGCAGTTCATGGCTCATCACACTACCCTGGTCGAGACAGGCTGCTCGAGCATTGGACCGAGTGAGTGACCTGATCGCTGGGCCTGGTGACTAGCTTAGGAGCCAAGGTTTGAACAAGCTTCTCCCTCAACCACTCCAGTGACAGAAGAGGTACTGTGTCACAGTCTTCTGTGCCTTGTCCTCTCCCTCTCTACCCCGCAGTCGGAGTGCTTACTGGGGGTTCCTCGGTCGAGTTTGAAATCCCAGAGTGTCTCCTTCTCGGTCTCTGAGATTTCAACTATGGAGTCCATCTCTGTAGCTGCTCTCCATGCTGCTTCGTGGCTCAACCACTGGTGTGGTACAGCCACAGTGTTTGCACGGGACACCAACCTCGCTACCCCCGAACACATGGAGCAGTACGGGAACCTGGCTATGTCTGGTGGGAAAGCTGTTGCTTTTCTCTTGGACCAGCTTGCTACCCAGTATGCCAATCTGATCCTCAAAAAGCGCGAGGCAGTAGCCGCTTGTTTGGTGAGACAGATTGGTTCAGGAGAGGCCCTGGCACTCAGGAACGCTCCTATTAGAGCTGCAACTTCTCTCTTTCCACCAGAGGAAATTCGGGCCAGGCGGGATAAATGGCGCCTCGGCTCGAAGGACTGCATTATCCACCAGGTGCAGGCTGCTTGTTTCAAGGGACCTGGTCCCGCGAAACCGTCCACAGCCAGGCCGAGTGAGGCCAAGCCCACAGGAAGTAGCAAGGGTACCACTGGTCATGCTCCTGTTCAGAAGGATTCTGCCCCCCAAACATACCTTTTAGCCTCCCTTGGGAGCTCCACATCGGGGAAAGAGCAGGGGCTAGCGAGGGAAAGGGAAACGCTGAGATTGGCTTTCCCCTTCCCATGCTGCCAAAGGTAGGGGGATGCCTGTCGCGCCATTGGGAGATGTGGCAGCACCTCGGGGCCAAGGAATTGGTAGTGTTGACCCTTCGCAAAGGGTACAAGCTCCCATTCGTGCTCCATCGGCCCCCCCTTATCCTCCACTCCAATAGGTTCCACACGTACGCTCCAACATCTCCAAAGGCTCTGGCCTTGGAGGCGGAGGTCCAGGAAATGTTGGAGAAGGATGCGCTAGAAGTCGTACACGATCAGTCACCAGGGTTCTACTGTCATCTCTTCCTGGTCGAGAAAGCGACAAGAGGTTGGAGACCTATCATCCACCTTTCACCATTGAACAAGTTTGTTCAGGAAACTGTGTTCAAGATGCTGACAGTTCGCACTGTGCTGTTAGCCATCAGGCAGTACAACTTCATGCTTTCGATAGACTTGAAGGACGCGTACTTTCAAGTACCAGTTCATCAGTCGTCTCGAAAGTACCTCCGATTCACCTTCCAGGGCACGGTGTACCAGTTCAAAGTCCTGTGCTTTGGACTGTGCACAGCTCCCCAAGTGTTCACGATGGTAGCAGCTTGGGCCCACTCGAAGGGTATCCGCCCTACTATTATACCTCGACGACTGGCTGCTTCTCGCAGGAGAAGTTGATTCAGGACCGAGACTCACTTTAGGCAGTTTGTCGCGATCTGGGGATCGTGGTGAACTACGATTAGTTGAACCTCATTCCCAAGCAGAAGGTGAAGTATCTGGGAATGCTGATCGACTCGGCAGCAGCTCGCGTTCTTCCCTCGAAAGAATGGATCAGCAGACTCAGAGGTTGCGCAGCCGTTCCTGTCGCAGGAACAACTTTCAGCCCTCTAGTGGCAAGCTCTTCTAGGGCACCTCTCCTCGCTGGAGAAGCTCGTTCCTTTCAGGCAGATCCATCTCCGCTCCCTTCAGTGGTCTGAAGGAGCAGTGGTCGGCAGCCACAGATCCTGCCTCTCGTCCGGTCTTCATGGAACGTGAGGTAAGGGAGGATCTCCTTTTGGTGGCTAAACGAGAACCTCATGAGAGCATTACTCATAAACCCTCTTTCACCTCAGTTCCGTATGTTCACAGACGCGTCCACGGAAGGTTGGGGTGCACACCTGGACGACTTGGTCGTGTCAGGTGTGTGGTCGGAAGAGGAGAATCACCTGCACATCGTGCTGGAAATGATGGCAGTCTCGAGAGCACTCATTCATTTCCAGGCCAGTTTGAGAGAGCACTCGGTAGTGGTGATGAGCGACAACACATCCGGGGTCGCGTACGTCAACAAGCAAGGGGCACGCTCTCACGTCCCTTGCAGCAGTTGACGAGGCAGGTGTTTCTGTGGGCAGAGGGTCAACACGTAACCTTGTCAGCCAGATACATTCCAGGCAAGAGAAATGTTCTGGCAGACACACTAAGTTGTAGAAACCAGGTAATAGGGGCAGAATGGTCTCTTCACCCTTGGGTAGAGAGTCGACTACTCAGCCTCTGGGGAGAACCATGCATCGACCTATTCGCAACACGGCACAAGTTTTGCTCTCCAGTACCAGATCCCGCGGCTGCGTTCGAGGACGCGCTGCAACATCCTTGGGATTGACTGGAGTGCTACGCGTTTCTCCGCTTTTGCTTGCTTCATGCAGTCCTGTCCGGGTCCTAGTAACCCCAGGACTCAGTTTCACTCTTATTGCTCCACTATGGCTACACATGGAGTGGTTTCCCGATCTGTAGTCGCTCCTGGTCGAGGCACCGAGAGAGCTACCACGCTGGCCCAGTCTCCTTCGGCAACCCCTGTTGAGCAGGTACCACCAGGCGGTGCAGTCGCTCAGACTTCACGCGTGGAGACTATCCAGCGTCTCCTCAGAACGCGAGGCTTTTCGCAACTTGCTGCGAGAGAGATGTCAGGGTACCTTAGAAGATCCTCCTCCACAGTCTACCTGGGGAAGTGGTTGGTCTTCTGTGATTGGTGTAGTGGAAGGGGTATACTGTATCTCCGGTCGGAGCCTCTCTGACTCAGATCGCAGACTTCCTAGTCTTTCTTCGCAGAGATAAGCTCCTTTCGGTTTCTGCCATTAAAGGGTACAGGTCTGCCCTTGCAATGGTGTTCCGTCTGAAGGGCATAGATATCTCCAACGCCCTGGAGATTTCTATGCTCATTAAGAGCTTCGAACAGTCCTGTCCCCCGAGGGAACTTCGAGTTTCTTAGTGGGATGTTACTCTAGTTCTCGGGTCTCTTAATCGTGCTCCGTACGAACCCTTGAGTCGTGCCTCAGACAGGCACTTGACCCTTAAGACTGTTTTTCTGCTAGCCTTAGCATCGGCTTAAGAGAGTCGAGGAGTTACACGGCCTCTCTTGTAATGTCACTCACGCAGAGGGTTGGAAGGAGATTTCCTTAAGTTTTGTGCCCGAGTTCGTGGCCAAGACTCGTAACCCAGCGATCCACGATCACAGGTTCGAGGCCTTCACTATTCCTTCCTTACTGGATGCGGCGAGTGGCGGTTCAGGTGAGAGGCTATATTAAGCGAACTCGGCAAGAGGGAGGTGTCGAGGATCACGATATCCTTCTGGATCCATGAAACCATCTGCAAGGCATATGAGACTTCAACAAGAGTCAAGCACCAGGGAGGATTAAAGCTCATGAAATCAGGGCCATTGTCCCCAATCTTGCTTTCAAGAGAAATCTTGCAGTGGGTCAAGTGCTGAAGGCTGGCGTTTGGAAATGCCAGACCACCTTTATGGCCTTTTACGCACAAGTCCTTGGACACCTTTGTTTTTGGCCCTGTGGTAGTGGCTCAAGCTATTGTCTTACCTCTCCAGTTCCATAGGGACAAGGAAGTCTCTTATCTTGATTTTTAAGCTACGTTTGGCAGTGTAAAAACAGTCTGCATGTGATCTGCCTTTCTCTCTGTCTCCTCCCTTGGAGTTCCATACATCAAGACAAGTCTTCCTAGGTAAGGTTGCTAGTTTGTTTACAGGTATTCTCCCCCTGTCTTCTGCTAGGCAGGGAAGGCGGTGGATGTATAAACCCTTTGCCTTTTGGTTATGGAGGTTCATCCAGTCACTGACCCCAGGGTCGAGTGTGTCTTACATTCAGGCTCTCAGGTCGTGTGATGCTCTTACCCATTGCGCGACCCAGCTTCCAGTCTCTCAGACGCCACCATCATCAGGTTTGGTCAAGAGACAGGGGTAGGTGGATTTAGTCCTCTGCTCTCATTCGAGACTAGGTCTATATCCGGGCAGTTAGCTGTCCACAAGCAGCAAAGGCAGACCTCCCACCAACCAGTGAGTTTTCCTATATTAAATGATTCTGAGGTTTGTATATCGCGTCGGAACAAATGACAACTTGTCCTAAATTATATTTTTCCCAGCTTTAATCATTTAATATAAATGCCCGCCTCTACCACCCCTCTCATGTTCCACATTGAGCCTAAAGTGTTCTAATGAGGAAACGGGCTGAGGGGACGGAGCTAAGCTCTGCCTTATACCGCCAGCCAACCAATCAGCACAACTGCCTGGTTTTCTTTCTCTTCGGCTGTTTCAGCTGAGCTGAAGTGAATTCCTATATTAAATGATTACGGGTTTGTATAGCTAGGAAAAATACAATTTTAGGACAAATTGTCATTTTCAAAATTACCATGTGTTGATATGAAATTTGTTCCATTAAAATTATCTCAAATTTTGATACTGTGCACTTATAAGTGCAGTGTCCTGTAAATCACTCAAAGCTGTTAAACTGTTATGAACCCTTTTTTTTTTCCTTCTGACCATGTTATAAATAATTAAAAATTGCAGGAGACTTAAAATTATGGTGAGACAAATTTCTTGTTCTTATTTTATGCTATGTTAAGAGAGATTTAAGAAATTATCCGAGGAAAACATTTCTTCATGGAACACACACAATGACATTGTACTGTGTGGATCTGCTTACTACAGCCAGGCATAAATTCTACTTGAAGACTTGAATTTGGTGTCGTTTACATTCTATTTACTATTTAAACTAAAATGCTTGTATTGATTTATTTTGCTGGAAGGAATCAAATATTATCAAAAGGAAATAAGTTGAAAATAATGTAGATAAAAACGATGAAAGGAGAAAATGTTAATTTACATAAATGGAACATAAGAACTTTTAGTAAAAAAGAAAGAGAGATTTTTTTTTTCACTTGTAGTAAAATAAATATTTACACATTCATTGACAAAAACTAATAATAGTATATTTACAGTAAACAAAACCTTAAATATGGCATTTAATTCGTCAGCTCAACCAACAACTTTAACCCAACATATATCTATTCTAAAACAGCATGACACTTAAATAGGTAATTATGCTTCATTAAAGCATTTTTCTAATTTTTTTTTTCAATTTCAGGTACATTTCAACCACAAACTATTTGTGATGATTTACTCTACAGTAAATATATATATCAGTGAGTGCTGTTAGATGCAAACAAGTTTTTTTGTTGAAAAGTATACAAAGCGTGGTGAGGTGGTGACTTTTATGAGTTGTGGTGATAATTTTGATTTATTATTTGTCTCCCCTTGTACTGACGTTGTGTTAATAATGTACAATTACATCTGAAAAGAACTAAAATGCCATGACAGAAAACACAGGAAAAGAATGTAGTGCAGTATAGTGGGTTATCTAGTGTGTTGGTAGGTTATGAGTTGACCCAACCTAGGGCAGCAAGTATTTGCGAATTCTAGCTTCTTGCGCCTGTCTGTTACCTAAATCTCGACAAAAGAGGGGGCTGACTGTTTTGAAGGGACTTGTTTAATAGAAGTTATTATAATTTATCACAATACACTACTTACATAACCATACTCAGTAACTTGAACATCATCTGATAAACTTTTAAGGGGCTAGGTAAAAAAGTCCCCAATAACAACAAAACTTTTTTAATTTGTAATGAAACTGTAAAGTTATGTTTATGCATGCTATGCATTGGATTTTTTTTTTAAATTTACAAATAACTTTATTTTATTTACAGCTTTCATCAGAAAAAAAGGTCCTTTAAAACTAAAACTGCATGACTTCATATTTCAACGGCAATACCCGATTTAAGATGTATTTTATTACAATAATACACTGTGCAGTATTTACATCGTGAAAATTACGACATATCATCAAGGGAATTACCACCTTTGTGTTAATCAATCTAAAAATCTGTAACCTTTGTGTTAATATAAAAATCTGTAAGAACACCATTGTGTTAACCTACATATTTGCAAGAACACCATTATGTTAATCTGCATATTTGCAAGAACATCATTGTGCTAATCATTCTAAATATCTGTGAGACAATGTCAGTAAGAACACTGATATAAACTCTTAGATAAAGTACAATATCATCCAGTGAAAACAAAACTTTAATTATGTAAATAAAATTATAAACATTATGCGTAACTAAAAACATCTTCTCAGGTCTTGCATTGGCCCATTAAGATTGATACAGTCCATAAATGAAAAAATAAGATGAACATCTTTGGCATATACAGTATTATGAACCTAAAGCTCTCAAATCATTTCCTACGATTTGATCGCCTGAGATTGTCATAAGTTCTCTCGATTTCAGTTTCAGACTGCTTAGCTTTATTTTTTTCATTCCTTGTTACCACTACACTTTTTCCATCTTCCTCATTTGTTTGTGAAATCTTTGATTTTCTTGTTGGTTTTAAACCTTCATTCTTCTCTTTTGTTGGTTTTAAACCTTCATTCTTCTCTTTTGTTGGTTTTAAACTTTCATTCTTTTCTTTTGTTGGTTTTAAACCTTCATTCTTCTCTTTTGCTGGTTTTAAACCTTCATTCTTTTCTTTTGTTGGTTTTAAACTTTCATTCTTCTCTTTTGTTGGTTTTAAACCTTCATTCTTCTCTTTTGTTGGTTTTAAACCTTCATTCTTTTCTTGACAAGTTTTTATGGCTTGTTTACTACGACCTTTCAGTTTTACTTGCTCCTCACTATTATATCTTGATTGCTTCTTTGGTGGCTTTGAACATTCATCCTCCACGTCAGCATCTGTTTTCCGCTTCCTAGACTTTTGCAAAATCTTCTGTGTATCCTTTGTATTTTCAAATTGCTTTTGTTGTTTAATACTTATGTCCTCCTCTGCATTTAAATCTTCATTCTCTTTACTGACATTATTTAAATGCTTACATGGTTTCAACATATCTTGTTCTTCAATGACAACGATACATTTCTTTACTTTGGAGGCCTTTAATGTCAAAGAATCTTCCTGTAACAAGGTTTTTTTTGATGATTTTGAACTCACCTCTTCTTTCTTTTTTTGAGTTTTCTTTTGCTTCTTTTTTTTTAGTTGGAAATTGTCCACCTCATCATCTTCGCTAACTCCAGATGACTTGACAGATTTTGAATTATGTTCTAACTGCTTGTTTTCAGTTTTTGATTTTCTCATTCCTGTCTTACTTTTTGTTTTATCTTTAGCAGAATTAACTTTAACTGGAGATTGTTTCTTGGGAGAGATTCTTCTAGGCGAGGCTAATTTCATTTTTTTTGCTCCTGTTGCTGCAATTTCAAAATAGTAATTGATAAAACTCTTGCAAAACAATCCTTCATGGTATTAGTGAACCTCATTTCTAATATCTACTGACAAAATAAACTAAAAAAAATCTAATTTATATCTATATAAAAGGAAATCTATTCTACAAAACATCTTAAAGTATACAATTATATTTGTTCCAACACGGAGTACTTACCTCGAACTACTTTCTTAGGAGTATCTGGGATCTCCTCCCAACCGACCAGAATTTTGTGTAGTTTACCCTACGCTTCTTTTCTATGCGGGGTAACCTCTGACGGAGTTATACGCGCCCAGAGAGCATGCTTGCTCAGGTCTCGATCTCCAGTAAGTTTCTGGTCGCGTCGCGGGTAACATCCCGACGCTCTCTTACCCAGTTTGACCCTTTGTGTCCCCGACCCCCTTTGTGTCCCACGTGGTCCCTTTGTGCTCTTCCTTATCCTTTTCCCTCTGTCTTCCTGTGTCTCGCAAATATGGAGCATCCCTGTCGTTGCCCTGGGCCTATGGCCGGAAAATCGTGTGGCGCCTTCCACTCAAAACCTAAAGTTGACCCGCACTCCTTGTGTTCTTCGTGTAGGGGCAGTGTGTGTTCCCCTACAGCCACGTGTCCGGAGTGAGAGTCCTGGAACGAGGTGCAGTGGGTGCGCTATGGCACCAAGAAGAAGAAGTCCTCTAGGAGATCGCCTAGGAAACCGAGCGTCTCTTCGCTTCTTGCTTCGGCCGGCGTTTCTTCGCCTCTTGCTTCGCCCGGCGTTTCTTCGGTCAGTCTCTCTGCCGCCTTCCCCTACCCAGTGTAGGGGACAAGGTAAGTCAGTTGCGGGGAAGAGGCCTGTGGCCCTTCCCCAGAAGTCTGATTTTCCTGATAGTGGGATTGTGTCATCGATCCAAGTAAGTGGGGGGCCTGAGGGAGGGACGGGAGTGTGTTCGGGGGACGGAGCCCTGGTGCAAGCAGGGCCCGTCTCGTCGGACGATCCTATGTGGGGTAAAACTGCTGCAGCCTCTTGGGCATGTATTTCAGGTGCGTCAGCAGCCGAGTGTGCAGCCGAGAAGGAAGACTCGCCGCCGTCAGACACCCTCGCGTGGGCGCCTCCGAAGACGCCCTTCAGATCACCTTTGAGGATGGAAGAGGAATTCGAGACCTGGTTCCCCAGCAAGGCGCTCCCCCGCTCCCCTCCAGCGCCTTCGGCTACGTTCCCGTCCGTCTTCCTGGAGCCTTCGTTGCTGACCGAACGCTGTGTGGACCCACCAGCAACGCGGCGCGACTCAGGCCCTTCTGAGAGGTCATACAAGTCTTCGGGCTCCTCGGTCGAGGCCTACTCCTACTCCTCGGAAGACGGAGCCCCGAGGGACCATAGGAGACGGCGAGATACGTCCCGCAGGAGACAGTCTCGCTCGCGATCCCATTCCAGATCCCGCCACGTGGGTAGGCGATCTAGATCCCCCAGGAGGAAGTATAGGAGAAGCGACTCCCCGGAGGAAGAATGGGTGCGGGACGTCATCCCTCGTAGCCAACTCCTGGAAGCGTCAGCAGTCCCGAGCACCTCGGGATGGCTCCCTAGAACCCGCTTGCCAGTGAGGTATGTCCCCAGCAGCAGATATGATCGATGGAGGGAGTCGTCTCTTCAGGCCCCAAGGGACAGGCATAAGTCCGCGAAGGTTCCGACTCCATCCGCCCAGTGGAGAAAGTCGCCCCTTCGGTCTGGACGCCGCGTCCCGGCCTCAAAATCAACGACGAGTCGTCCGGAACGAGAGAGACTCCTTCCCTCCACGGGCAAGTCTGCAGACCCCTGGACCTCCGGAAGAAGAGAGAAGTCCACCCAGGATGGAGGCCTCCGTCCTACATCCTGAACTGACGAGACTGGACCACTCCAGGAAGATGACTCCTCCCTGTGCGACTCCCCCTGTCGGAGGTCCTCCGTCACGAGCAGCGGAGTGTCCAACGGAGAATGTAGATGACGGTGTAGAAGGTTCAGCAGCGGAAGTTTCGGCCTACAGGAGAGTGATAGGCCTCATTAGGTGTCACCACAGGCTGAACGAACCTGAGCCCTCCACTGACGAAGTCTGGCTCTCGAGCCTCAGCAGGCTGGTGGATACAACTGTGCAACAGAGGCCCTCACTAGCCCTTCCTTTGGCTAGGGATGTTAGGCTGGGTATGGCACACGTTGACAGGATTGTGGCCAACCACGCAGAAGCTCCCAAGAGCCAGAGCGTCTCCAAACTTCTCCAGGGCCTAAAGACCCAGAGCCGATTCTACCTTACCGAAGGACACCGCGTGGGTCCCTGTACGGTGGAGCCAGCAGTTGCCATCCTGGGACAAGGAGCAGCAGAGGAGAGGGCTACCACTGCCCCGGTTTGTTTCTCCCCGTCGGAAACTTCCATGATGTAGGAGCTGGCCAAGGACCTGGTACACATATCATTGTGGCTAGTTTGGTAGGCCTCCACGCTGGTGGGGTTTCAGTCCTTGCACGACCTTGCAGGCCCGGAGAACCAGGCCTTGCTGAAGGAGCTGATTAGCTCGGGAGGTAAGGCCCTAAAGTTCCTCTCCTACCAGTCCATTGCGCAGGCCGCCAATTGGATACTGCGGAAGAGGGACACTATGCTCAACAAGCTCGTCAGGAGGCTCCCGGACAGAGGAGCGAAGTTCCTGAGGAGCCTGCTCTTTTGGGACAACTCAGTGTTCCCCCTGAAGGCGGTGGAGGAGATGGTAGAGAGGGTCAGGAAACTAAAGGATGCGGGAGAACCCAGACCCCCTCCAGTAAGAAGACCTGCCCATAGAAGGACTCCCTCAGAGGTCTCTCTCCCTCCTCGCACCCCACCTAGCCAGCCCAGGAGAGATGCCCCTATTACGGCCTGGCATCAGCCTTGGGGTGCTCATCTCCTCGACAGCACAGCAAGAGGAAGATGGTTAGCCAAAGAGAAGAACCTGCACATAAACGTGCTAGAAATGATGGCAGTGCGAAGAGCGTGCCTAGAGTTCGTCCATCGGCTCCGGGGAAACACCGTGGCACTGATGTGCGACAACGCCACGGTGGTGGCCTACATAAAGAAGCAAGGAGGACTGAAATCAAAGGAGCTGTGCGACCTCACGGAGTTTCTGGAATGGGCCTCAGCAGAGCAGATCAAGATCTCGGCTAGATTCATCCCAGGGAAGAGAAACGTCCTGGCCGACGGCCTCAGCAGAATGGGTCAAGTGGTCCTTGCACCCGAAAGTGGCCAAGACTCTCATTCAGAAGTGGGGCTCCCCAGTGATAGACCTCTTCGCCACGAGACTGAACGCACAGCTCCCCGTGTTTTGTTCTCCTGTGCCAGATCCGGAGGCGGCGTTCAAGGATGCCTTCCAACACCCTTGGGACAACATCGACGTTTACGCCTTCCCTCCCTTCGGGGTGATCGGGCAAGTCCTCAACAGGGTGAGGCGAGCGGACAACCTGTGGATGACTTTGGTAGCGCCCTGGTGGCCGGAGAGGGAGTAGTTCGCGGATCTAAAGGAACTGGCGCGCCTTCCACCTTGGCCCCTTCCGGACAGACCAGACCTTCTCCGGCAACCGCACTTTCAAAGGTTCCATGAAAACCCTCGGTCCCTCTGCCTTCACACGTGGAGGTTATCGAGCGTCTCCTGAGGAAGGAAAGGTATTCGGCGAAGACGGCAACAAGGATGTCAGGGTACCTGAGACGTTCGTCAGCCACAGTATACCAGGCAAAATGGGCTACCTTCACTAAGTGGTGCGTCTCGAAGAACATCAAGCCGGTGCAGGTCTCCATCCCGGAGACAGCGGACTTCCTGGTCTATCTCAGGGACGAGGTGAACATGTCCATCCCAGCCATTAAAGGAGTCCGGGCTGCCCTGGGACAAGTCTTCCTCCTGAAGGGCATCGACCTGGGTACCTCCAGACACATCTCGATGCTCATCAAGAGCTTTGAGCAATCGTGCCCCTCTCAGGCCGTTAGGGTGCCTCAGTGGGACGTGACAAGAGTCCTGAAGATGCTGTCAAAACCTCCCTTCGAACCCCTAAAGGACACCTTGGACAAAGAGCTCACCCTCAAGACAGTTTTTCTTTTAGCGCTGGCATCAGCAAAACGGGTTGGGGAGATTCATGGACTGTCGTACGAGGTGTCACACTCGAAGGGCTGGCGTGAAGCTACCTTCAGGTTCGTACCATCCTTTGTGGCCAAGACCCAGAATCCAGCAGTCTGGGACCCCAGGTTTGAAGGATTCTCAGTGCCGGCAATCCCTCGTTCGGACAACCCGAGGGACTTGCTTCTGTGCCCTGTCAGAGCGGTACGGAAGAACTTAGAGAGGACAGCCAGACTTCGACCCGAAATTAAGAGTCTGTTTGTCTCCTCAGGACTAATAAAGAAACCAATCTCCAAGAATATGATCTCCTTCTGGCTACGGCTGGTGATCATGAGGGCCTACAGTAGTGCAGGGGTTCCTCTTCCGAGAAAGCCTAGACCTCACGACATCAGAGGGCTTAGTTCTTCGTTGGCCTTTGAGAAGAGCATGGCAGTCGGCCAAATCCTGAGGGTAGGTACATGGGCTAGTCAGTCAACCTAAACAGCTCACTACTTGAAGGATTGTTCGAGGAGATCCCTGGACGGATTCTCTCTCGGTCCCGTCATTTACGCGCTTCAAAAGATTTAAAGGTGTAGCCCCAGGGAAAACCACGGGCAGTAAGTCCAAGAGACACAGGTTCCTTCCTTACCCCCTTTTTTCCCCTATTACCTACCCTGAAATGACCCTAAAATCCTTTAACTGCCATGGGATACACCGTCAGTGATTAAGTCTCCAAGGATTTTTACAGAGGTGAGTTACTTAGACACTAAGAGGGTTTTTTGAGTAGTTTTCCCTATTTCTCATGTTTTCCTTTGGGGGTCAGCAGAACCTAGCCTCCTATCTAGGTTCCCCTTTTTCTCTCCTCATCACGGTCTCTGGGTCCTGAGGGACACTCTGACCTCCTAAGGTATAAGTCTCCTAAGAAAGTAGTTCGAGGTAAGTACTCCGTGTTGGAACAAATCACAAATTTTAAGTAATTTGTATTTTCCCTAACAGTGCTTACCTCGAACTACTGTACTTTCAGTTTATGGCCCACCCATCCTACCCCGAGTGCCTTACAGGACTTAGTAGAAACCTATCTGTCAAAAACTTACTGGAGATCGAGACCTGAGCAAGCAGGCTCTCTGACCCCGGGTCGTTTCTGGGCGCGTATCACTCCGCCAGAGGTTACCCCGCATAGAAAAAACGGGAGTAGGGTAAACTACACAAAATTCTGGTCGGTTAGGAGGAGATCCCAGATACTCCTAAGAAAGTAGTTCGAGGTAAGTACTGTAAGGAAAAATACAAATTACTTATAATTTGTGATTTTTGTTAGTAAATTGCTTTTAAATACTTCATATACTGTATAGCATTTTTAAAAGTTAAATATACTTTTCCTGAGGTTTCATATCCTAAAATATTAATAATTATGATATGAAGTTTTCTGTGCCATTGATTAGAATATAAACCATGACAGCAGATACAAAATTTTGGAACAGAAAACGTCAACTCATACTATTGAAGAGCCATCTCATGGATTGAAACAGCATTTAAATAGGAATCTAATATTTACATACTTATCATTGGGTCATAACAACAAAACCAGAGTTCTCAACCTTAAAATAGAAAATTAAAAACCTTTCTGTCAACACTATATCAACCACTCCTGAGACCCAACTAGCACAGTACTGTCTTCTGAGCTACACCATGAGGCTAAAACTAGGCTCGGTGGTCTATGAGCCCCACCTTACCTACTATAATAGTCCATATATGTACAGGCAATCTTGCTTCATAACAGCTTGCAGTTAAGACAGCCTGTATGTCATTCAGTGTTTTCCAACAATATTATAGTTATCACATATATATAAAAAATATTGTCCCCACCCCCCGCTGCTCTAGGGCCAGTGTATCAAAATGCAAAACACAGACTAAGCGGGAATATGGGAGACCGCGTTCAGGCTCGATAGAACCAATTGTAGATAATGCTACCAGCGCATCACCTTGCATTCAACCGCAATCATGTAGGTGTATACATATGTATATGTATATGTATATATATATATATATATATATATATATATATATATATATATATATATATATATATATATATATATATTATACTATATATACACCTACATATATATGTATATATACAGTATATGTATATATATATATATATATATATATATATATATATATATATATATATATATATATATATATACACACCTACATATATATACACATACATATATACAAATACATATAAATATATACTATATATATACTATATATATGTATATGTATATATATGTATATGTATATATATAAGTATATGTATATGTATACATGTA